>NC_135741.1:6695000-7002500 GCF_041903045.1 Epinephelus lanceolatus | reverse complement strand
TTATTGACCTGCTGGTGGCGCTGGAAGAAAAGTCAGAGGATCACCAAAGTCATAAGGATTCATCCTCTGGGGACCATGACTGGCCGTACCAAATTTCCTGACAATCCATGTAATAATTATTGATATATTTCTGTCTGAACCAAAGCGGATCTACTGACAGACCGACACCAACCCCAGGACAGCTTATGTGGCTAAAAACATTTTTAAAAAATGGCATTACAGAAACATTTATTTTACAGCACAACTATGTACATGCAGTATGTTACAAGGATGCCGTCATAGCCACAATATGCCTAAATCTAAACACTGTAGCAAAAAGACTGCAGTCACTGAAACAGAAAGTAAGCCATTCATAGTTAAGAGATTCAGTCAAAAGCAACACTAGATTCCTGAATTTTAACATCAGCCATTTCTCACAGAGCTGGGTGGGCAGCGAAGGCATCCAGCAATGAGTTATAAATAGAAGGAGACAGACAGAAAGATAGAGAAGAGGAAAGTATGTGCGTCCAGGCCCCAAGCAGGTGGGCTCCAGGTGGCCAGCCAGTGTAGATGTACTGCAAGACCTCAAATTCAGTTTTCTCTGAAACTATGCCGTCCTGGCCACTGCTCCACGAGTTTTCCATGCTCTCCAAGAATGACAGAGGCTGGAAGGATTGCAGTGTGACAGGGAATGGCTCCACTAGAACATACACTACTTTGAAAGAAAATCTCAAACCATTGTATGCAACAAATACAACTCACTTTGACTTTTGTTTTGTATGAAAAGGCCTCTCTCAGTGCTTAAGATTCTGTATGAAAGCTCTTGAATGATCCTGAGAATACTTGGTACAGGACAAGCTGTATGAATAGACTGTAAGTGTGGCTTCATTATGCCTGATTTATGAACAACTACTGTGTGGAAAGAATGTAGCCAAGTCATAACATCAATATAGTGATAGTGAAATCACTACGTATCTGCCAATTCCAACCACGACAGACAGAGAACACATTTTTCCAGGGCACACAGATGTTGGAGAGCTCCCAGACAGTAAAGTGTCACTCTCACTGACAGTGGACACATTTGAAGAAACCCCCAAAATCCTGCACAATGACCTTCATTCAGTTTGGGCGAATATTGTTTTGGTATGTGCTGGTATGTAGGAAAAGCCCATTTGGATTCCTTGTTGACTCGTGAATGCAAAAACTGCGGGGCAGAGTAAAGAAAATATTATCCGTCCTGTAAATGTTAGAAAAGAATGCACTGATCTAAAGGAAAAATCACTCCACCAAATCTGTCACTACGGAGCAAAAATGTCTAACACATGTTCAGAAAAGTTGTCCAACAACCCAAAAATACCTCAGAGTGAGAGCAGAACAGAATACAGCGTAGGCCCAGACTGTTGTAATGATACTCAGAGGTGACACCATGCTGCAGGTATGCAGAGCTGGAATCACATTTACAGATGTGAAACACTTCAGCTCTGTTTTCTCTGTATAAAATTTGTAAAGATTAGTGTTACAGTGAAATCAGACAGTATCAAGTGCTGATTGTATATCCAGTGTCTGTCTGTCTGCCCACTACTTTGGTTCAGACTAAAATATCTTAACAGTGATTGGATGGATTACCATTAAATTTGGTACTTACATTTATGTCCCCCTCATGATGAACTGCAATAATTTTGGTGATCTCTTGACCTTTCATTTGGTGCCACCATCAGATCAAATTATTTAGTTGTCCAACACTTTGGTTTATGACAAAATACCTGCAAAACTGACAATCCCATCAGCCTTAGCCTTAGTGTTGAGCTCTAATTAGCAAGTATTAGCATGCTAGCATTCAAAACTATGACGGTGAACATGGCAGAATAATACCTGCTAAACATTGGTGTGTTAGCATTGTCACTGAAAGCATGTTAGAATCAAGCAACATCCAGTGCTGGGAGAAAAAAAAACAACAACACTGATGTGCGAAAAACTGCAGTTCCTCTAATGGCCACTTGAGGGTGGCTCCAAAAGCGAGTCAATCCCCAAAGACCCACTATGTCTAAATACCCAACTTTACAACAGAAATAAACATGTTTAAAGCCTGGTGCAAAAATGGTTTTGGTCTCTATACCTAACTCCCCTCATTAGAACTGTACAGGGGGTGAATTGTTTTATAACTCACCTGTTTACATGTTATTAAGACTAAAGTTGCGCATAATTTAGGGCAGGTTGCTTCGAGTGACAGGCTATCTGCCGATAGTGTCCTCAGCTTCTCAATCAGATCCACCCCTTGCTCCTCCACAGTGCCAGTCTCTTACCTAAATACAGTCACTTCTGGCTCAAAAAAACAAAAGATGTCATCAGCCAAAATGACAAACTTGAGGCCTCAGAGTCGGAGTCCACAAACCAACGGGTGACATCATGGTAGATTTGTCCATTATTTTGACAGTCTATGGTTAGGATGATGGTCTTAGCATTTAACAGAAAGTACAGCCTCACAGAGCTGTTTATATGGCCTTAACCTCTTACTAAGTTCTAAGTTTACCAAGTTTCTTACCTAGTATTCTGACATAATACAAATTTTAGGGATGATGCAACTGCATGCAATGTCAGTGTTAAAACCATCTGATGGTCATCTGATGTCACAACCTCAATTCAACCAAATATTAACTAGAGATGCACCGATCTAGCTTTTTCAGTTTCGATACCGATCCCAATGCTGTAGCTTTGAGTATCAGCTGATACCCGATGCCGATCCGATACCATGGTTGGCCTAAAAAGCTATATACCTTTACATGTAGAACAGGAAAGACTAGAGGCATCAAGCATTGATGACTACACAGTTCTTTCTTAAGATAAAATGAAACAAGATGAAACAGATTAATGCAATGATGAACGATTTATTTTTAACAAAAATAAACAATTGTGCAACAGCAGCTGAAATAGTGTGAAATACCTCCACACAGCAGATTCTCTCCGCTCAATGACGTATGACATAGCTCGCGTTGCAATAGATTTCAAGGGAAAGGATCGCCTCAGGTATAGGTTGCATTTTCCCATACCCGATCCATCTATTTTGATGATATCAGGGCCGATATTCGATCCAGATATCGGATCGGTGCATCCCTAATATTAACACCTAACAACATTGGTGGGCAGCTACAGTGTTCATTTTTTCACTTGTTGAAATGCCTGAGCAACTAAAGTAATAGAAATCAGTGCTGGTACTGGAACCAAGTATTTGAGAGCTGGTGATAGATGTATTTCTTTTATATACAAAACACACTGCATATGTTTCTAATCTAATCTCTAATAGGATTGAAGAAAGGCCTCCTGTTAATACTCAACACTTTTCTTAGGTTTATACTTTTCCTATAAAGTACATTTTTGTACCCCCAGCATTTGGGACCTCTGCAAACCCAGACAATATTCAAGTCTGCCAGTTTGTGGCTTTGGGTGGTGCCAACTAGCTGTGATTTGAGTGTGACTCAGAATAAACAGGCTGTGGGCTGTAACAGCCCCAAATAATACTCAAATCTTTTCCCAGGACAATATTTGACACATACATAACATGCAGAGCAGCTTCAAGTGCACTTGGTAATTGGTGTCTGAGGTTTTGGCACCATGTGGTGCTGAAAGTTTTCCAGTCACTGGCAGGTTGTCTGTGCCAGATCTGCAGGTATCCTTTCAGTGAAGAGGGCTGATTAGCCGTGACTGTTAGAACAGTCAGAAATAGCAAAAACTATGCAACCGGTCCAGCTTTGCAGACTTGAGTCAGAAAGCACGTGGGAGTTGTAGTCTGTTCATGATGTTGATGTACTGAGTTATACTGACTCATTATTCCAGTAAGGATTTTAGAGAGGGTATGTAATGACGGACACTGCTGGTCACCACCACACCCTGCAGAGGTCACAGACAGAGCTGTCCTGATCCATTCAAAACATAATAAACACTCAAACTGCACTGCGTCTGTTCTGTCTGTTTCTCTTTCATCTCCTTCAGCAGACCTGGGCTTAAACAGTTTCCTCTAACAAGAACACTGCTAAGGACATCTTTCATTAACACCGGCTTTGAAATCCAAATTACGGTTACATGCCTTTTCATTTATTAAATGACCACTAGATGTTTGTACTGTATGATTCTTGGCAGTAGCCTGAAATGTGGAATAGGTGCAGCTTCAAACAAGTCAGTCATACAACTTTAAATACGGAGGGAAAAAACTAGAGGAAGGAATGAACTTTTAAGCAGATGGAAACATTTCCTAACATTTACATAACATAATGAACAGCAGCAAAAGCACTCTCACCACTAAGACCATTTCCACTGAAATCGCTCTGGTGAAACTGCAGAGGAAATACTACAGGTGCACAGCTGTTTTATGATGTAACGTACAACTTAAATCTTCCGGAGTGGTCTAAATATATCTGAAAGAACAAACGGAGACACGATTTAAGTCTAGCCACTCAGCCGGAGACTAAATACAGTAATTACCAAAAAATTCCACACACCAAATGTCTAAAAACGTCTTAGATTAGAATCAAAAACCACAAAATGTAAACTTTCTACAGATAGAGTTTTCTAAAGAACTGACTGTTTAAGTCCTTTGTGCATGTGGATATCACTGCCATTTCTATCATTAATGTCTGGACTCATAGCCAGGGCTCTTCCGACATGCATAACTCCAGCCACAGCCAAAATGTTTTCCTAAAGTGACACCTAAAATTCCAGACATTCCAGCTTGATGTGTGAAAATCCCACAGTGTTGCCACAGGAACACCCAGAGCCAACGATAAGGACGTCGTCCTGACCAAAGGTCACCTCCTGACGTACACAGGGTTGAGGTCACTGCCGTGTCTACAGGGACAAATGAAAAGTGCAGATCGCCTAGACATTCATTCAGGTGTCAGCTGCACTAACAGATGCATCAGCAAAGGTAGAAACATCTTTCAATACATCACATGCCAGAATATCTTTGAATGTCTTCTTCATCTGAGATTTCTCTAAGGATCTGTCCCAAACTTTGGTCTAGACTTAAAGATCTCAACAACTACTGGATGGTTTGTCTAGAAATTTTGAACACATGCTCATGGTCTCCAGAGGATGAATCCTAATGACTCTAACTCTGAATTTTCTTTTAGTGCCAACACCAAGTTTACTTCTGTCTTTTTTAGTGAGATATCTCAACACTGACTGGATGGACTACCATTAGAATATCTAAAGACATTCATGGTGCCAGAGGATGAACCAATACTGACTGAGGTGAGACTTCAACTTTTAACGATTGCATCTCAAAGTAGGGCTATACTCGACTCAGAATTCTGTCAGTCGAATTGGATTTGGCTGTTTCCTTTTTTTGGGGTTCAGCGGGACGTTTTGGTTAATGGTGACATTCATGTTATGTAGTAAACAAGCCAAGTAAGTCCTCAAAGCTAATATGTGCTAACTTTGGTAACAATGGATTGGAAATGTGCAAAAAATTTTGCCGACACTAGATATCTAAGAAAATCCAGAGACTGTACTGTATTAAAGGGCCAGTGTGTAATATTTGGCATGGTTTATTGTCAATCTGAATCTGAATATTCTACCCATTAATATGTTTATACAAGTGTATAATCGCTATAAAATAAAATTCGTTTGGTTTTCGTAGCCTTATAATTATGCTTTTATATATATATATATATAGCAAGGGCCTTGTTTTAGAGAGGTCGCCATCTTGCGCCGCCATGTATGTACGGCAGACCGAGCGGACAATCCAGCCAGCCAGAGAACGCGTTTCGCGTGTATAAATGAACCAACGAAGACAGCGGGAGGAAGGAAGAAGGAGGAGGAAACAGCAGAGTGTGTTAGTAGTTCGTCGATAGAGAGTAGTGAAAAGTTTTTTTAGTTATAAAGTTTGCGAATGGACCACACTTACCACGCAACAGGAGAGAATGAACCCGAACCGTCATCTGCGAGGAAAAGAAGACGCAACTTCACTCCTTGTGATGCACTCTCGGCAGCGCTTTTCCTCCTGATGATATATCTCCCCAACGATGGAAGCACCGAATCCCATTCTGTGCATTCAGCCTCTCTTCTCGCCCACTCAGCATCAAACACATGGAGTTCCTCATCTGTATGCTCCAGCTCAAACAGGTATGGCTCTGGGTCTGTGTCCGCTACAAGAAACTCTTCAAAATCGTGTTCAAAGTTGTCCATTGCAGCTACTATAGTCCGGAGATATCGCTAGGCTAAATAAACAGCTGAGCTCTGTTTACAGGCTACGCTGTCATACAGTGTGCGGGCTGGAGATTGGCAGAGCAGAGGGGGGAGGGGGTCCCCGCTAGGTATTGTAAATGAGTATGTGTGTAAAGTTATGAGTGTGTCTGTTACGCTAGAAGAGTCAGAGTTTGGGACGGAGTCTTTTACCCCCTTGAGTCTTACTGGAGTTTTTGGAGTGCTCAAATAAACGGGCCTTTTTTCCGAATGCTCCTCTGGTCTCCTGCTCGTGAGGGATTCATTACAATATCGTAACATGGTTTAGATTTCTAAATAAACATTCACCTCGTCGCTAGATAGACCTACTCCTGAAAAACTCGTGTCTGCGCAAGGCTTTTTGTCCCTACGAGGCCGCTGTCATTTACCCGACGGGAGGGGTGAGCGAGTGAGCCCTGCAATCTAGAATTTGGCCACTGATGTCACTGTTTTCAACCCATTTTACACACTGGGCCTTTAAGTATTAAGCAGAAGGTATTTCAGAGCCTGACCAGACAAAGCCTCTCCTCCACCAGGCAGCTGCCTCTGTCTCACTCAGACTCACCCTGGGTCTGAGTCCAGAGCTGCCTGTACCAGAGAGCAGCGTGGAAGCTGGGAGCGCTTACTCGACCAAAAAAAGCACTGCAGACTGACAGGGATACGATAAAAAAAAGGCGACTGCTCTTCTTAAAGAATCTCGGTTGACTGGGGTCTTTAACTGATGATTCGAATCATCAGTTAAAGATTCGATTCGAATCATCAGTTAAAGACCCCCCAGTCAACTGAGATTCTTCTTAAAGAATCTCAGTTGACTGGGGAATCTCAGAGATTCTTCTTAAAGAATCTCAGTTGACTGGGGGGTCTTTA
This sequence comes from Epinephelus lanceolatus, assembly GCF_041903045.1. Classification (NCBI taxonomy): domain Eukaryota; kingdom Metazoa; phylum Chordata; class Actinopteri; order Perciformes; family Serranidae; genus Epinephelus; species Epinephelus lanceolatus. Next base: position 6,995,438 of record NC_135741.1, on the reverse strand, counting down.
ACTGATGATTCGAATCTTTGAGTTTGAGGGGACAGTCCTAGATCAAAGCTTTTACTTATTTAGTGAAAGTAGGGATGAACAGAGTAGAGGACCAAGAGCAAGCAAGTGCAGCATGCTAACTAGGGGTGTAAATCACCAGCTTCATCACGATACGATATTATATCGATTTGTTTGGATGACGATACAATGTTTGCCAATATCACAAAGTTGATTCGATTCAATTCAGGAGCCTGCGATTGATATGATGCGATATCATATGCCCATCTAACACAATCATTTACATCAACTCACAAAAACAACTAGAATATGATTTGACCATTTTATTTCTGAGCTCTGTTTGTTGTTTGAGTGGAGGCGCACTTGCCCAGAAATGGTGACACAGACGTGCTATGTGAATTTCAAAATAAATGTGTATCTTTAAGATGACGATATGGATCGATGTTTTCATTTTGCATCGATATAATCGGATCGTTAATCAATGAATCGATCTATTGATGTGGATCGATGTATCGTTACACCCCTAATGCTAACTGGAGAGTCCACACCGGCAACATGTTGTTGCCGGTGTGGACATTTTCAGTTTTAGATGAAGACAACACCATTGTCAAGGGGGTCTGAACCCTTTTCTGTGGCTGCTATTACGCTGATTAGATGCAGCGCTAAAGGACCATCCCTGAACCACTGCCTTCCTGCAAATTGTCAGTTCAATGTCTGCCCGGTTAGCTTCAGCTAACACAGCAGCAGCAGCTAACATCCAATAACATACAATAAAATCAGGTTATGAATTCTTTTAAACATACAAAAATGTGAAATTACTGATTATCAATTATCAGTGTCTGCCATTAGGAGTAGGTATTTATTGGTTATCAGTATCAGCTGAAAAAAAAAATCCATATCGTGCATCCCCAAGTAAAATATAGCAACAACTGCTGAACGGGTTAGCACAACCTTTTGAACCAACATTCATGGCTCACAGACGATAAATCCTGATGGCTTTGGTGATCCTCTGACTTTTTTTAGCACCACCCTGAGATTGACACTTATGGTTTAAAAGTCTAAGACAAAACCAAGTCCAGTTGCGTTCGATTGAATTGCCTTGAGATACTTATGGTTTATGGGCTGCCACAAACGTTCATGTCCCCTTCAGGATGAATTTTAGTAACTTTGTTTTTTTTAACTAACTTTTTATCTAACACCATCATCAGGGCAAAATTTTTTACCTGCATAACACTGACATTCCCATCAGCCTCAGCTGTACTTAGCTGGTGTTTAGCATTCTCATAGCTCAAAGCACTACTGTGTCTGAGTCCAGCCTCACAGAGCTGCTAGCTCGTCTGTTTTTCCTCCAGTGATGTTGCCATAAAGCCTCCTAACACACTGCCTGTAATTTTGAGCTATACTAAAAACTTTACTTGCATATTGCTGTCTCATCATCCCCTCAATTATGTAAACTTTTTTTTTTGTCCGAGCCTGGGTTCAGGAGGTGTTTGTGGAGAGATGATTGCAGCAACACAGAGTGGAAATAACCTCCTGCATTCGTTAACACACCTAAACAAACAACACATCCATTTCTAGCTTCTGTTACTAAAAATAAACAAGAACAAATAAATAAGGAACAAGGATTCGATTCATGAAGGCAGCCACTTCCCTGCACGGTACACGGCGTCAATATTTTTACCCGAGATTGTGCGCTAAGTTCAGGTAGAGGAAAGATACTGTGTATTCTGCAGACAGCTGGAGACATCTGAGACACGGGTAGCTCACTTTTTATAACGCTAGGCCCTGTCAGTGAACTGAATGAAGACACAGGTATTACAGACACATTTACATGGTACTGGAAACCATCATTTTAAGCTGTGGACACACAATGGGATTCTTCTAAGAATTAAGCATATGACACACTACAGAGAGAATGTTGGAGGAGCATTTAAACTAATTAAGAAAGAATTCAGCTTGTGCTTGCATGATTGATTTGTTTATTCTGCTTGCTGTGAACCAGAGGAAGCATCACAGATCTTCATATGCTACTGACAGGTCGAATTATTCCAATCCATTTCCAGAAACAACACCAATAGCATTTGAGTTCAGCTCAGAGTCCATGAGTGTGAAAGAGTAACTGCAGCTCTGAGATAAACAGTGAGAGCCACAGTGCTCTTTAACTGAATTATAGGTGAAATGGTTCAGTGGTGGCATGAAGCAGCAGTTGCCAATGTGTGGGAGTAGTCAGGATGTGCTTTGCTTTCCCAGTAGTAATTTAGAAACAGTCTGTAAGCATGCAGTTAGTCTTCACAATGTTTATAGATTGTCTTTAGATCAATTTCTGGTGATAATTTCTTACTGACATTCCATGTTATGTGTGTGGAGGTGTAGTGGGAGCTCTGATGGTGATGCTTAAAAGGTTTAAAGTCGAGTTTCTTTTGACTTAAACCCAACCCAAACATTTCCTCGTGTTTATCACTCTGACAGTTCCTCTCCTCTCATTCAGTCCAAATGATATACCAGTGGTAGAAGAAGTAATCATATCTTCTATTTACAGTTAAGTAGCAACACGCCCCTGTAAAAGTACTCCATTACAAATACAAGTCCTGAATTCAAGATCTCATAGACACAGTTCCCATTTTCGGCTAATTTATATTTATCTACATTTACTCAGTTACTTTACTTAGTAGTAACTTTGCAGCTTTAGATCGATAGTGTGTCTGTGCATTCCCACCAAAAGCTTCATAGTCACCTGCCAGCGCTCTGGTCGCTCTGACATTGCTCACTGCCAGCTCCAGCAGGCGCTTGCAGATGTGTCCATCTAGGCTGACCGGCGGTGCACTTTACAGGGATGAACAAATATAGCCTACTATCATTTATATCTTCACTATGTATTATTCATGACTTTCATTACACAATTAAAATAACGCTAATAAACACATTTAGCCTTTATGAGTCTTTTATAATTATGATTTTACCCTCCTGTTGGCACGTAGGACCACTGAGAAATGTAACTGGTAATAAATAAGCGGGAGCTCATGGATCGCATTTTCGGAAGCCTCCTTTGTCTTGCATCAGCGTATTTTTCTGAGGAAACGCAGGGTCCTGAACCATCGGGCCGTCTGGGTCCACAGAGTCCTGCAAACCCGGCAACTCCACAGGGAATTTCACCGGCTGGTACAGCTCCGGGAGAGCCCAGACCTCCATATCCAAATCCCGGTCTGCAATTGGCTGCTGCTTTGGCGGCGGCGCTGCTCATTTGCATAAAGTTCAGCTTCTTTCAACTTCTACTTGACGCTCTGGTTGCTGGCATGGCACTGCTCACTGCAGCCGACACCCCTGGCGCCCTCCGTCGTCAGCATGCATTGAAAATTAATGGCTGCCAGCCGCTTATGACGCTCATGAAGCTTTTGGTGGGAATGCATAGTGAGGCAGTTTATCCTGTTCTCAGTTAACTCCATTGTCCAATGGAAGAGCGAAGTAGAAAATTTAAAAAAAAAATAAAAAAAAAAATCAGAAAACGAACAATGCATTAAACTTAGCTCATGAAGTTAGCAATAATACCAAAACTCAAATTATTAGACAATTAGACACAAAGAAATGCAGATAATACCTCGTTGCCCTCTCGACTGGCGCTAAACACCGTTAAACTCTTACCGTTCGTCCTTATTATTTCTTTATTTTCCGTGTTGTTTATCTCTGTCTTACTAACGTTACAGGACCGTTTACCTTTCGTCAATTTCCGTCTTTTCTGTGTCTACAGTCTCTCAAAAATAAAAGCACTTCCTGGTTCACAGGAATAAAATAAAGCCAACAAAACTGCTAACTTAACACATTGACTACTGAGGATTGGTGTCATTTACATATATAATTACAGATTAAGACTTTATCAAGGGGATGTGTCCAGGGAGTACCGCCCCTCGGTAAAGGATGGATTTATGGATGATTCCAAGGGAAAGTAAGGTAGTGAAGTAATTAAAATAAGCCCCACTTTTACTGGCTTTTAATTGAGAAAACAACCACAACTCTCGTGTTTACTTGTATTTGTTTACAGGCCAGTTTTGCCCAATCCAATATGGCAATGTTGACATCTTTCAGTAACGGGGTGAAGCATTCAATACGGCATAATCCAGTGGTTCCTGACTGGTGGGTCACAGGTCCATTTGTAATGGACCGCAAGTGACTCACGCATGTGTCAAGTTTGTAAAAAACACACTTTTAAGTACAGTGAATTTCCAGCGCAGAGCTTTTATTTTAAGTGCCATTTCCTGCTGTAGAGTGAGTGACTAACAGACAGATACTTGACAGAGACAAAAACTTGCTCGATAACATGGCCAAATGCAAATATGACGCTGAATATATTAAACTGTGTGGACCTTGAACAAATAACGGAGGAGAATTCTGGACCCTGTGGCTGGACCAGTTGGGAACCACTGGCATAGTGTATAGGCTTGTTTGAGATTGATCGCTGCACAGTGCATGCAAGTTAGATTCGTGTCCAACTTGATCCTGACTTGCTCTGATGTCATGCCCAAGTGGCAACTACCACCTCATGAGATTGAGGCGGCTGCCGTTAGGGATGGACAATATAGTGACATTATTTTGATATCGTGATATGAGACTAGTTATCATCTCAGATTTTGGATGTAATTTTCAGAACACACCACAAACATTCAAGCTGTTCCATTATTTGTCCACAAAGTCATTATATCCACATTACTGATGATTATCTATCAAAAATGTCATTGTGTTAAAATTTTGTGAGAGCACTAAGTAGACCCGACAATATCGAAAAGCGACTGGTCAAAAATATTGCGATACTTGATTTTCTCCATATCGCCAAGCTCTAGCCGCAGTTTTTAGAGCCAGTTACTCTCCACAGACTATAAGACCCAGGGCATGACGGGAAACACTTGTCACCTGATCAAAGAGCTGATCTGCTCTTAGTTTTGTAGAAAGTCCTAATTTACCGTGTAATTGCAATATTTAATGCTAGATTGTGGGTTATTAGATTATGTGGTGGATAATAAAAGTTATAAGGCCATGACATGGCCTGCAGATGGATCTAACAGGGTGTAAATAGGCTCGTTCGAGATTAACTGCACCTCACTTGGAAAGTGGACAAGATCAGGCGTCTGCAGCAGGAGGCGGTGACAAAAAGCCGCAGTAAAGTTGGACAGTTTCCAGCAGCAGTCTTTAATGGAAGGCACCGATACACTCACATACTGTCAGATCTGATGTAGATTCAATAAAACATTATCAGACCCAAACATTAGTTTGTTCGCAGCCTTCAACTGTTAAAATTATGACAGAAAGCTTTACAGGCAATCTGTAATTTATGTTCATGACTCTACCTTCATTTTACATGAACTGTTATGTACATCAGCAGAGCAGACCTGTCCCTTCAACTACATAAATAAACTGAAAACATCAGTCAAACACTGAGGAAAGAAACACAACACAGCAGCTGTTATTAAAGATAAGTCAGATGTAGTCAGGGCTTCACATCTGCACAGATGTTATTTAAAGAATCCTCACATCCCACGTACTGCAAGTATTTTTATCGCTAGATACTTCAATAATTAAAAGTTTAATGTTAATACACAATAAACTACATGTAGTTTATGATGAATGTATCAAGCCTCTGACTACTAGACATCTTTATCAGTACCACGTGTTTTCTGTAAACAGAATACACCTTCAAATCAGACAAAAATCTCTGAAATTCAACAAAAATTAAAAGTCTATTAAAACGTCATCTTGTTGAGTCAACATCTAAACCAATCAGCTGTTAGATCAAGTGAGAGCCAGGCGTTTCCCATCATGCCCCGGGTCTTGTAGTCAGTTCAGAGCAACTGCAGCGCCTGGCTCTTAAACTACTTCGATCTCATGAGAATATTGTTGTCAACTTTCGCATGACATCAGAGCAAGTCAGGGTGAAGTCAGACACAAACCATCTGCACAGGCCTGGCTCATCTCGAACAAGCCCAATATTTCTGTGAAAACACTGCGAGGTGCAGTTCGTCTTGAATGAGCCTTCAGTCTGCTCTGCTCAATGTTCTGGGGCATTTAAACTGATTGATAGCGCCACCTGCTGTTGCAGAGGGTGAATTTCTCAGGACATGGTGTAGCCTATAAAATAAAATGCCTTATTTTGTTAATGATATTTAAGTTTTCCAAACCACACTGTTTCTTTGTGAATCATAGGATATTATATAACATGGGCTGTTCAAGTTTGACAGGAAATCAACCGCACTCTGGTTTGTCAGCTTGCATTTTGATGAACCTTTTGACAGTCAGGCCAGTAATTCATTCGCAGGTATTAATGTTGTTTTTCCTGATGCTTTTACATTTAAGTAATTCTCTTTACCAGGGAGAAATACACTCCTGTGAGACAATGAGGATTTTTTTACACCCAAGGACAATTTGCACTTGCTCTTGAACCAGAGGCTGAACAGAAGATTGTTTTATAAAGTCAAAGAGACCTCTAGTGGCCAAGTACAGACAATTTAAAGTGTGGAACAAGTTTGCATTTCATCATAGCTGCCTGATTTCAACTGAACTCATCAAAGCAAGATAGTGTTTCCTATGTTTTTTCCTACCATCCCTAAAATTACAAAATGCATGTTGTTATCTCACAGCATTATGGAAAAGACTTTGTAACAGCAATTCATGTAGGGAAATAAAATTAACAAAAACTATAACTGAAATTTTAGCTGAATAGATCAAATATAAAAAAAATAAAATAATTAAATTAGATTACAGGCTTTCTCTTTTCATGTTCTCTTTGGTGCAGGTAGCATTCGGGGGCCTAATGACCTATGCATGTCTCAATCCGAGGATACAAACCATATTTAATGTTCTTGGTAACACCTGTGCTTTTCATGTTATGGCAATTTAAAATATCTGCTGTAAAAAAAAAAAAAAGCTCTGCTATACAGGACAGAATATGGAGATAAAAGAGGCTCACAGTAAATAGATTCTTTGGATATTAAAAGACCAAATGGTGATGTATGGAACAGAGAGGGCCCCAGAGTAGACACTCAGCCTCTTCCTGCACCATAATGACCTATTTTACGCTGATCTAATAGAGAGGATGAAAAGCTCGGTGCAGTGTTTGAAAACCACGGAGAAATCAATGCTGCGCTGCAGATCAAAGGACAGAGTAGGTAGAGAAACACTGCTCTGATGTGATGGAGGATGAAAAGAAAAGGGGTTTAGCATCAGAAAGTGAACCTTAGCTGCATCAGAAAGTGAACCTTAGCTTCATACATGAGGGAACAGATGCCTGGATAGATTTAACAATAATTAAGGTAGATACAGACTGCAACCACATTTTTGAAAGCACAGTTGAAGAACACTTTGTGGTACAAAATATGTTTATATACTTCTGTACTTCTGGTTTGACACAGTTTTTTATAGTTTGGGCTAGACCACCCTGTTTAAATTGTTAAAGCAGGCAGAAAATATTATTATGTTATGTTTCACTGCCACCTGCTGGACATTTTAAATAGCAGGGGACCCTACAACCTAAAACAACAGTTTTAGTAAAAACATTCCTTTACAAACTGTCACACAACTCGTGCACTATAATCCAAGGCTCATTTATCCAGTTGTATGCTAAGTAGTTCCCAAACACATGCATTTTAGCCAAAACAATTTAAAACACTTTGGCATTTACATCTCATCTCTTCTCATGCATGGATAAGTGGCACGTCGGGCCCTATTTCAGAAAGCAGGATTAGTGAAAATTCCGAGGTGTCAATAACACCCTGGATACTGAGATCGTCCCAAAGTCTGACCACAAGGAGGAGGAGAAGACTCACGTCCTTATTGTGGAGGGCTTTCTGCTTTACACCTACAGACCTTTGATCAACGTGCTCAACCAACACTTCTTTATTTCCATCCCATACCAAGAATGCTAAAAGAGGAGGTGCTCTAGGAACTAGACGGTGCCAGACCTATGTACAAGAGCTTAGTCCTTGTTGCAGTGACCGCGGGTTCAACTCCAGCCTGTGGCTTTTGCTGCGTGTCACTCCCTCCCCCTTAACATTATACTGTTCTGTCACTATAGGCAACAAAAGCCCAAGAAATTATCTTTAAAAACAAAGAAGGAATTCCACAGAACTGCAGGTTTGTCAGTGTTACTAAGAAACTAAACTGCGTGGATACATGATGCAATGATTCATGAATACTTTTCATCTAGTCAGAGATTCTGCAATCTGGAAATCCATTAAAAAAAAAAAAAATTCTTCCTTTACCTCTGGAGGCACAGCCCGGTGTTTTTCGACTAACCGGAAGTGAAGGGGCCTCATGCCCTTCACTTCTGGCGGTGCCCCCAGGGAATCGCCGTGTTGTTTACAAATAATTTGAGTAGAAAAGCAGCAGAGTTTAGCTATATATCACATTTTTCACGTCACTATATCACCGTGGAGACTAATCTGATGTTTGTTAAGTCTATAAACACAATGACTGAACAAATGTTACTATTTCTGTGTGCACGTAATTAATATGGTTATCGTAGATTAGCTGGGCTAACCGTTAGCTGTTAACATTAGCCGTTAGCATTGTCTATAACCATAGACTGTATAAAAATAAGGTAATAACTCAAACGGTCAGTGAATAAAATATTTTTTCCAGCGAATATCTTAGTTACAACATGATTGAGCTAGCAAAGCAGTATTGTGTTGCTATGTGAGGTATTTATTCAGTTATGGGAAATCACGATGTCTAGAAAGCATCAGTGGCTGCAGCTGACAGGGACAGTTAGCAAAGCTAACATCAGGATGTCATCTGTTAAAAGCCTCCCGTTGCCGGATACAACATGAAACTACTCCAGTTTGCTCAATCATGTTGTAACTCAGACATCCGCTGGCAAAAAAAAAAATTTTTCACGTTGACGAGACGGCATTACTGGAGCGGTCGCTATGGACGCGCTATGGACGCGGAGCTTGCTGTTTCTGTAGGTACACATTTCCTGGGGACACCTGCACGTCTCGGCCGCACCCCCTCCATTGTGATTGGCTAAAGCACTGCATCATTCAGCCTCAAAGCCCCGCCCTCCCCCCCTCTCTAGTCGTCTTTCACACAGGGCTGCCGACAGATTCTACAATGTAGATTGGAGAATCTGTCTTGAGAGATTAGAGATTCTGTGGTGTAACTGTCTCATTTATGGGACTCAATCTCATCATAGCTCCATCTGAGAATAAAGGAGATTACGTGAACAGTAGGGCCGTAACGGTAAATGTATTTGTGTCGAACCGTTCGGTACGCGACTTTCGGTTTGGCACGACCCTGTACCGAATTATTGGGTGCAGGATATTATTTTATTTTATTTTGTTTTATTTTAATTCCGTTTTTGCCAGCCGAACCATTTAAAATATCTAGTTCCCCGACGCACATAATTGAGTGACGGACCAAGTCCAACCGTAAATCTCCGCTTTCACTTTGTGCAGCGCATTCTCGCATTTTGACAACATGGCAAGTGAGCCTGACGAACCTGAAGACCCACCCGCAAATCTTAAGTCCTCCATTTGGGAACACTTTGGTTTCAGGGTAAAATACAAAGATGGAAATAAACAAGTGGACAAGACAAAAGCAGTGTGCCGACACTGCAGAACAGCGGTCGGGTATGTACTTGGAAACACGTCTAACATGCTAACGCATCAGCAACACCACCCGAGTTTGAACATTAACCGGCACGACTAGAAAAAGCAATCTGGTGCAAACTACGATATCGTCGTCGTTTAAAAAGAAAGAGCGTTTCACTGACCATCGCGCTAAAGAAATAACCAACGCCATTGGAGTTGAGTAAAATTGTTTAAGCTGCACTTTAGATATAAGCATGTTTTGTTTACTGCACTTTAACAAAGTGAGAAAGCTAAGTAAGGTCCTAGTAAAACTGAATCTGAGCAGGCTTTAAAGCTGACCAGCTGCACTATACTTTTTATTTTAATTGAGTAAAACTGTTAAAGCAGAAATGTATATTTATATTTTTCATTCAAAAAATGTGTTAAAAAAACAGCAGGATTTTATTTTTCACTTTTATATTTCTATTTTCATTCAAACAATGTGAAAAAGCAGGATTTTATATATATTTGTTTCATTCAAAAATTGTGTAAAAAGAGTTAACTGCTGTGGTGGTATGTTTTAATAAGATTACCAATAAGTAAAAGATATTTAATAGCTGTCTATTTTTTTCATTACTGTGCTGAAAAAAAAAAAAAAAAAAAAAACGAACCGTGACTTATACGAGGTACGTACTGAACCGGATTTTTGTGTACCGTTACACCCCTAGTGAACAGGAAGTCATTTCACAGCAAAACTTCTCACCAGTCTGTACAATATCTTTGTGTTTGATTTTGAGTTGCTGCCAAGTGCATTTTTCTTATGCGCTGAATAAGAGGATATAGCAAATTATATTAAAATAGATGAACACTGTTAAGACATAAATAGCCTATGTTTCTATATTTTCTGTATATCAAATGCATTAATGACTCACATTACACAGCGTCACTTCACATTACCGATTAAGATGCTCTGCAATCTTTTCCCAGCATACCTCACGCTGTTTAGCTGCAGCTGATGTAATCGATTTTTTTCGTGTCTTCATTCGCGGTCATTAAAATCTCAGATTCAGTTGGGATGAAATAAGTGGCTCAGCTTTTAACTCCACTTTCTGCCACTGAGAATCATGTCATCTGCACTCCACTGATAATGGCTTGTGGTGCTCACCATGAATGTGCCTGTCTCAGGCTGAACATACTCAGAGTTGATTGAGTTAATTCAGATGAGCTGTTCTGGAAGTTTCCCAGCTCGGGCTCATTCAACTCAGAGATCGGGATTAGGCTCAACAAACTTTGAGCCTAATCCCGATCTCTGAGTTGAATGAGCCTGAGGGCCCTGGGCAAGGGCGTTCATTTTAACTCTGCCCACTGAAATGCACGAGTTTAAACACACGCACAAAAATAATTTCTTCAGCTGAACTCAGAAAAAACAGAGACTGTTGTCTTCCGGTTCCAGCATGTTACACAACAATCTCTGCGTTTGGCTGGTCCCCTTTTGGAAAATATCAAACCTGTTGAAAGAAATCTCGGAGACTGGTTTGACAGTAATTCAAGCTTTGAGCAGCATGTCACAAAGCTTATGCAATCATGTTTTCATCATCTTAGAAACTCCAGACTGTTCAGAGATTGGCTGACAAGAGACGTAATCGCATCACTACAGTTTATGCCTCTTTACACTGGCTCCCAATATGTTTTAGAAGAGATTTTAGGATTGATTACTTTTAAGGCTCTTCATGGTCTTTCTCCCAACTATATCTCCAGCCTCTTGGTGCTATACACACCAGGACGTACTTTGAAGTCCTCGAGCAGAGGTGAAGCCCAGCTGAAAACTAAAGGGGGACAGAGTGTTTGCTGTCAGGGCCGAGGAAATCAGGTCGGCTGTGCAGTGGTCTCTTACTCTCTATGTCTTTTATCCCCTCTGTTTCTATACACCAATGTGTTTTTATCAGTTCTTTTAAAAGTTGTTGTTTTCATGTCTTGTCTGTTTTAATTATTGACATGTAAAGTTATTCTTATTTTTATTACATGCCCATGTACGCTACTCTTATGCAGAGGTGTTTAAAATAGTAAGGTTGAAGTTTTCATTTAATGGCTGGCCCAAATATTTCCAGACAGATCTGTCTGTAATTGGACCAACTCTGAGTCCTTCTCCTCCCTGTTGAGGGCAGGTAGTTGTAGGCTGGGCGACATGGAGAAAGTTAAATATCACAATACTTTTGACCAAATAACTACCAAGTAACCAAGTAACTATTTTACCTGCACAAAGAGAAAGTGTCTCACGTGTTTTGTTTCATCTAATCAGCTCTTCTGATCAGTCTTCATTTAGAACAAATATCGACTGATAATGATCAGTGGCTGACTGATTGGCCACTGTTTGCCAACCTTATCTGGGGGTGCTCCATTGAAAATCCTTGCTGGTCCCTGACTCTGGCTTCTTAAAGCAGAGACAGTTAATTGTGTGTGGGGAGATTTTTATAAAGCAACACTGCTGAAAACAGATAGAGGCAACACAGTATTGGATTTTTGATATAACAATGATCAGTAATGTGGATATAATGACTAAGTGGGGTAGGGCAAATGAGGAAACAGCTAGAACAATGTTTAGATGACATCACTTTACTGTAAAGCAGCCCTTAAAACCAGGAAAAGACAACACTTACAATATCTAAAATCTAAGATATCTAGTCTTTTTAACACCTTTAAGAAACCTTCAGTGTAACATTTCAGGAAATACACTTGTTTGCTTTCATTGTTGTTATCTATAAATAAAGCAAAAGTATGATAAGACTCCAGGAAGCCACTGCACTCCTACACACAACCACAAAATGTCACTTGTCAAACAAGATGCATTAATCAGTCTGTTAGCTTTCAATGAGCTGGTAGGGGAATTATTTTGCCTTTGAACAAAGCCAAGGGTTTGCCTTACAAACAAAGAGGGCATTGGCAAAAAACTAAACAATTATTTCCAAAATGTTTTCCTTGAATGCAACAGCATATAATTATAATTTATGACATCAGCGTGCTTCCAACTTTGCGGCAACAGTTTGGGGAAGATTTGTGTCTATTTCTACATGAGAATGGCTCAGAAACAAATGGTTTTCTGAGTTGTGTAAGAACTCTGGGCTGCACAACTCTAACCAACCCCCACTAAACACCTTTGGGATAAACTGAAACACATATGTGAGCCACGTGAGCATCAGTGCTGCTGAAAGGAAAAAAAATCCCTGACGCCATGTCCCTAACTCTTGTGCAAAGTCTTCCAGGAGGAATCACAAATGGGTGTAAGTGATACTCTTGGTCAAACAGTGTGAACTCACATTGCTTTGTCAGTGTGGTTACTGCAGGCAAGAGTGTTTTTTAGGACACAGCATTTTGGTAGATGCACTTATTCCCTTTGTCAGATGGACAGCACTCTCACACTTAACACTGTAAGAAGCTACAGCCAAAGTATGTTGGTTAAACTTTGCATAACCACTAGAAATGGAGAAAAAAGTTTGGCTTAGTCCAAAGGTAGAAAAAAAATCAGGCACCAACAATTACATGGCTTCACACTTTCCAGTTGTTTGTGCACTTTTAGCCTGGTAGGGCAAAGATTGCATAGCAAATAAACAAGGAGTCGGGATTTTAAGTTGTTTTTCTCTGACACCGATTGCACTACTTACTATTCAGAAAACACTCTTTTTCATCTCTAATAGATAAGAATGTGACAGATGTCTGTGCTGCAGGTGTGCTACAAAAATCACCAGTTAGAGGTTAGCAAATGGCGGATTCAGGTGGAGATAAGGCAGAGCACTACTTTGAACAGACGCAAAACCTGAAAATTAACACCACTTTTAGCATGACAAATCGCCACACAGTTTAACACAGGTGATAATCCGACGAGCACGTACCTGTTCTCCTCCTCCATTACTCCACTCCCCGTCTGTGTGGCTGTCATTTTGGGTCGCCATGTTTGACGAATTTCACCGCGTCGTCCCGGTGTTTTCATGTTTGGTAATCCTCTCACAAAGATACTTGAAATCCTGAAGGCCTTTTCTTGACCAGGTATAATCCCCTCCGCCTAGGCGCGCGAAGCAACAAAAAGCGTCTTCGGACAAGCTAGCTAACGTTAGCAGTTAGCCATTTTGTTCCCGGAGAACCACTCCACCTTAAATGTCATTATTTTTACCACAGGTTTGGTTTTAATATTTTCCCGCAGCTTGTGAGCATCAAGGTGTTGTAAACTACAGTTTTCTCCAAAGGACAGACTTTAAAATGTGTAACATTACTATAAGAAATACTAACGGCCATTACTGCTTTCAACCAGAGCCGTCTTCAACCACAGAGGAGCGAATGACATAAGTGGCAAACAGCCAATCATATTGCAGGGGGCCTACTTCTTTGGGCATGCGTGTGTCCCACACTCGGAGCACTTGATCGTGAGCGTGCTCTATCTCCACCTAGCGGCCATTAAACATATTTTTAAAATTATTAAAGCAACACTTAGCTTTCTGGAAATTTAACGCTTTTCTTTGTTTAGGTTAAAATGCTAATAATAAGCTGATGGCGCACTAAACTGTAAGTGAATTCCACCTGAGATAAAAACTCATAATTGTACCATTCTCATATGGTTCTAAGAAAACTCCGACCAGTCACTGCATTCGGTTGGCCGAGCATCCTGTCTGTCTTCCCCACGTGGAGGCCTCCGACTGACGTAACCGCTAGCGTAACATCTGACCCTGGATAAGTTTCAAAACTCTGGGGTTGCGTTTGACTGTGCAGGACAGGTAACTTTATGTTTAGTTTGCTTCTAATATAACATATAACGTTATATGACAACACAGCATCCAGTTGCTAATGGCTAACGTTAGCCTACTTTAGCGTAGCCTCTGAAACATTAACGTTATCTTCCTTGTGCGTTTCCACTTACTAGTAACGTTAACGCTACTATCTAACGTTAGCACTGTAACCTTATTCTAAAACTCATCAGTCATCACTGACTCCGGTTGACTTTTAAAACTTCGGGGTTGCGTTTGACTGTCTTGGTTGAAACCTTACACTCGCTCTCCTCTTCCGTGTATCTGATGTTACCTTGCCAACACCTACGTCTATCATAGATGTAATGAGGACGTAATGGAAGAGGGAGCAGTAGACCATTGGAGGGAGGTGGACTTGCAGGAGGAGGGGAATGGGACTTTGGAGGGAGGCGGGAGTTGTGGATGTTCAGATTTTTTCTAAGTGCTGTGTGAAATGCAAGAAAGATAAGAGTTGCTTTAAAGGGCCAGTGTGTAAAATGGGTTGAAAACAGTGACATCAGTAGTCAAATTCTTGATTACAGGGCTCACTCGCTCACCCCTCACGTCGGGTAAATGACGGTGGCCTCGTGGGGACAAAAAGCCTTGCGCAGACACGAGTTTTTCAGGAGTAGGTCTATCTAGCGACGAGGTAAATGTTTATTTAGAAATCTAAGCCATGTTACGATATTGTAATGAATCCCTCACGAGCAGGAGACCAGAGTAACGTTCGGGGAAAAGGCCAGTTTATTTAAGCACTCCAGAAACTCCGGTAACACTCCAGGGGGTAAAAGACTCCGTCCCAAACTCTGACTCTTCTAGCGTAACACACACACTCCATACACACATACTCGTTTACACTACCTAGCGGGCACCCCCTCCCCTCTCTGCTCCACCAATCTCCAGCCCGCACACTGACTGACAGCGTAGCCTGTAAACAGAGCTCAGCTGTTTATTTAGCCTAGCAATATCTCCGGACTATAGTTGCTGCAATGGACGACTTTGAACGCGATTTTGAAGAGTTTCTTGTAGCGGACACAGACCCAGAGCCATACCTGTTTGAGCCAGAGCACACAGATGAGAGCCGGAGTACACTGAGCGGGCGAGAAGAGAGGCTGAATCCTCCGCTCCCATTTTGCTGCACAGAATGGGATTCGGTGCTTCCATCGTTGGGGAGATATATCATCAGGAGGAAAAGCGCCGCAGAGAGTGCATCACAAGGAGTGAAGTTGCATCTTCTTTTCCTCACAGATGACGGTTCGGGTTCATTCTCTCCTGTTGCGTGGTAAGTGTGGTCCATTCGCAAACTTTATAACTAAAAAAACTTTTCACTACTCTCTATCGACGAACTACTAACACTCTCTGCTGTTTCCTCCTCCTTCTTCCTTCCTTCCGCTGTCTTCGTTGGTTCATTTATACACGCGAAACGCGTTCTCTGGCTGGCTGGATTGTCCGCTCGGGCTGCCTTACATATATGGCGGCGCAAGATGGCGACCTCTCTAAAGCAAGGCCCTTGCTATATACAGTACAGGCCAAAAGTTTGGACACACCTTCTCATTCAATGCGTTTTCTTTATTTTCATGACTATTTACATTGTAGATTCTCACTGAAGGCATCAAAACTATGAATGAACACATGTGGAGTTATGTACTTAACAAAAAAAGGTGAAATAACTGAAAACATGTTTTATATTCTAGTTTCTTCAAAATAGCCACCCTTTGCTCTGATTACTGCTTTGCACACTCTTGGCATTCTCTCCATGAGCTTCAAGAGGTAGTCACCTGAAATGGTTTTCCAACAGTCTTGAAGGAGTTCCCAGAGGTGTTTAGCACTTGTTGGCCCCTTTGCCTTCACTCTGCGGTCCAGCTCACCCCAAACCATCTCGATTGGGTTCAGGTCCGGTGACTGTGGAGGCCAGGTCATCTGCCGCAGCACTCCATCACTCTCCTTCTTGGTCAAATAGCCCTTACACAGCCTGGAGGTGTGTTTGGGGTCATTGTCCTGTTGAAAAATAAATGATGGTCCAACTAAACGCAAACCGGATGGGATGGGATGGCATGTCGCTGCAGGATGCTGTGGTAGCCATGCTGGTTCAGTGTGCCTTCAATTTTGAATAAATCCCCAACAGTGTCACCAGCAAAACACCCCCACACCATCGCACCTCCTCCTCCATGCTTCACAGTGGGAACCAGGCATGTGGAATCCATCCGTTCACCTTTTCTGCGTCTCACAAAGACACGGCGGTTGGAACCAAAGATCTCAAATTTGGACTCATCAGACCAAAGCACAGATTTCCACTGGTCTAATGTCCATTCCTTGTGTTTCTTGGCCCAAACAAATCTCTTCTGCTTGTTGCCTCTCCTTAGCAGTGGTTTCCTAGCAGCTATTTGACCATGAAGGCCTGATTGGCGCAGTCTCCTCTTAACAGTTGTTCTAGAGATGGGTCTGCTGCTAGAACTCTGTGTGGCATTCATCTGGTCTCTGATCTGAGCTGCTGTTAACTTGCGATTTCTGAGGCTGGTGACTCGGATGAACTTATCCTCAGAAGCAGAGGTGACTCTTGGTCTTCCTTTCCTGGGTCGGTCCTCATGTGTGCCAGTTTGGTTGTAGCGCTTGATGGTTTTTGCGACTCCACTTGGGGACACATTTAAAGTTTTTGCAATTTTCCGGACTGACTGACCTTCATTTCTTAAAGTAATGATGGCCACTCGTTTTTCTTTAGTTAGCTGATTGGTTCTTGCCATAATATGAATTTTAACAGTTGTCCAATAGGGCTGTCGGCTGTGTATTAACCTGACTTCTGCACAACACAACTGATGGTCCCAACCCCATTGATAAAGCAAGAAATTCCACTAATTAACCCTGATAAGGCACACCTGTGAAGTGGAAACCATTTCAGGTGACTACCTCTTGAAGCTCATGGAGAGAATGCCAAGAGTGTGCAAAGCAGTAATCAGAGCAAAGGGTGGCTATTTTGAAGAAACTAGAATATAAAACATGTTTTCAGTTATTTCACCTTTTTTTGTTAAGTACATAACTCCACATGTGTTCATTCATAGTTTTGATGCCTTCAGTGAGAATCTACAATGTAAATAGTCATGAAAATAAAGAAAACGCATTGAATGAGAAGGTGTGTCCAAACTTTTGGCCTGTACTGTATATATATAAAAGCATAATTATAAGGCTACGAAAACCAAACGAATTTTATTTTATAGCGATTATACACTTATATAAACATATTAATGGGTAGAATATTCAGATTCAGATTCAGATTTGACAATAAACCATGCCAAATATTACACACTGGCCCTTTAAATCAGCCTCCTACCTCAAAGGTCCAGTGTAGGATTTAGGGAGATATATGCGCAGAAATTGATGATAATATGATAAGTAGCTAAATTTAAAAAAAAAAAAAAAAAAAAAAAAAAATCACCTGAAAATAAGAATCATATATAATGAGTTCGCCATTTTGTAGTGTTGTCCGGACGTATAGTGGGAATTATTATACCCTATATACTGGACTCAAAGTATCCCACACTGCACCCTGTGGAGTGTACAACCAATGGTCACTAACCAAGCAATTAACCCATCATGCATTGTGCCAAAAGAACGAAGGAACGGAGGGAGAGATAGCAACTCGTTTACAACCTGCTGTGCATTGTTGATTTATAATGACATGTTTAAGTTTGTTTTACCAGTTTTTGTTTGCAATGTAATAAACTGTCGCTTTAATGTGTAGTCGTTGGTTCACAAAGAGATAAAAAGAAATTGGCAATCGATCTGCTCAAGTGCTTCACGGTTACTGTGCAGAGTAGGGCTAATAACGCTAGCTAATGTTAGCAAGCTGGGTCACTACTAGCACTGTTTTGTGCTGTAATGGCATAATGCATAACATTCTACATTAAATTCACACGTTATTACATGATTGACTGATAAAATAAACTTCAACACAACAAATATTAAACGGAAAATGACTGACATTAGTAGGACAGGTTGTAAACTCGCTGCTATTTCTCCTCTTGACAATGATATAACATGTTTTAATCGTGCAAAAGCAATGACGTAATTAACGGTGCAGAGAAAATAACCTGAGTAGTGCCCGAAAGTGGGTTTTTTCATGCTACAGATGAGCTCACTATGTAATCCTCTACACAGAACTCCCTATATAGTGAGTAGTGAGTAGTGGATGACTGAGTGATTTCGGACACAGCCATAGTGTTTTCGTTACCTTAAAATGATGTTGCACTGCCATGTTTCTACAATGGCCCAAAGCAGACAAACCAAACACTGGCTCTAGATGGTGCCATTCGCATTTTGTTGCAGCGACCACTAAAAGTTAGCAGCCTCTCTGCAATGAGAGCATCGAAAAAATACTTTTTTTTGTGAAACTGCTGTATTGACTATTTTTACTGGTTCACATCACTGGGTCAGTTTGTTTTGGAGAGGAAGAGACCTCTGAGAATAATTCAGCTCCTGGTAAACCTCCTGAACATCTGCATTTTAAAATCATAGAAAACTGTGAGCGCACATTAGTAGGTGCTGATCTAGCGAAACAGCTAAACAAACACTGGTTTGTGATGTAAAACTGCTTTAATAAGTGTTTTTACCTGTTTAAATCACTAGGTTATTTTGTTTTGGAGAGTGGATAATTCGGCACCTGGTAAAGAACCTCCTGAACAACGAACACTGACGGAAATCTAACGAGGAGTAGTTTCAGCTGGTTGCAATCTGCAGTCCTCACCACTAGATGCCACTATACACCTACGGGTCAGCTGTGTCTCAGCGGTAAAGTGGGTCATCCACTAATTGGAAGATCAGCGGTTCAATCCCTGGCTCCCCGTGACTGTTCCATCAGTGTGTGAGTGCATATAAATGGTTAATGAATAGCATTTGGCACCATGGCAGTCTCGGCCACCTGCGTGTGAATAGGTGAATGTGACACGCAAAGTTAAAGTGCTTCGAGTGGTTGGAAGACTAGAAAGGTGCTATGTAAGTGCAGTCCATTTACTAAATTCCCTTAAATCCTACACACTGGACTTTTAAATTGAAGGCTATTATAATAATAGACCTATTTTTATATCAGAATTAAAGTCAAACTAAAACAACTGCCAGCAACTCACACTGTGTGTAAGAACTGAAGACATTTTTGTGCAGTCGTTTTATCATTTTTGCAAATATTTGTCACTTATTTGCACATTATTTTCCTGTTCATGTTTTCTCTTATTTGCTGGTGTCTGAATAACATATCACTCATTTGCAAATGCTGGGCAGATTTGAGTTACTGTGACCAAGACACTTTAAACTACTACTTCCACTCCTACACATTTATAGTTTCACAACTTGTGATGCACTTTTTTCCAATATGATGTCTCGGTTTTATCTCTGTGTTTATAAAAATTGCAAGCACAAGTTAAACCATGGCTCTCAGATAAGGAAACACATCTCTGTCATGACTCATTTCTTATGCAATCTCCCTTATCTTTATTGATGTCATTACAAAACGTACTGTTTAACTCAAATGAGTAAGTAATGGACGCTTGTTTGTGCAACAGAAAGGAAAGGAGAAGCAACGGAGAGAAAATGATTGTTTAGTTTCAATATTACAGAATCCAGAAGGCATTATCTTTTGATAAAGCACTGCAGGTGTCCTGAGCTACAACCACAGGGTGATGCTAACGAGCAAATGATACCAAATGATGTTTCAGTGGCAAAGAATCCTCAGGTTCAACCAGTACAGAAGCATATTGCATTCACTTGACAAATAAAAAAAGCCCTGTTTTTCTGAGTAATTTTTTCAGCTTTTGGAATGTATTTGTGGAGTCTGAGGTCTTGTGTAAGGGATGTTTTGAGCTCCCAGTAAATTAAAGAATCCATGGAAGTTCCTTTATATCTCTCCCCAGTTGTCCTTATTTTTTTAAAGGATATTGCTCAACAAATAAATTATATTTGTATCACTTACGTTGTGAGATAGCTGGTTGGATAAGTTTTCTTTTGCTCTTCTGAGGTTTTGTGTTTCCTGATTCTGACTAAATACACCAGAAGGGAAGTAAAACGTTATGTCTCATGCTCAAAGCTGAAAGTTAGACATAAACAGTTTTGTCATTTGCGATAAAATGTCCTGGTATCTCATCAGTTTTCATTATAACTACTTTCACAGAAGAAACAAGTTGACCTGGTTTACGGAAGCGTATTGCATTCACTTGACAAATAAAAAAAGCCCTGTTTTTCTGAGTATTTTTTGCTGTTTTTCTGAGTAATTTATTCATTTTTCTGTTTTTTGGTGTAATTTTTTCTGTTTTTCCTGAGTAATTATTTCCCTGTTTTTCTGAGTATTTTTTTCTGTTTTTCTGAGTATTTTTTTCTGTTTTTTGTGGTAATTTTTTTTCCTGAACGAGGAGACAAGATACTTCAAAATCTCGCGAGAAGCTCCCACCTGGCACCTGCAAGTGACCCCTGCATCCATGGTGACTCCTGCTTATGGATGTATTTTGCATCCGTGCTCCTGCTCCACAGTTTCAACTATGGGATCAGTAAGGCTAAGGCACATAATTACTAACCTAACCTGTTACATTGAGGGATAGGCCTACACTAGAAGGATGCAGTCGAAAACATAGCTAGACTATCATACCCTGTGTGTAACTAATTACGTGCCTTACTTGCAGGTGCCAGGTGGGAGCTTCTCGCAAGATTTTGAAGTATCTCGTCTCCTCGTTCAGGAAAAAAAATTACCCTGAAAAACAGAAGAAAAATTACCATGAAAAACAAAAAATATTACTCAAAAAACAGGGAAAAAATTACTCAGAAAAACAGAAAATATTACTCAGAAAAAAAGAAAAAATTACACCAAAAAACAGAAAAATAAATAAATTACACCAAAAAACAGAAAAAATGACTCAGAAAAACAGGGCTTTTTTTATTTGTCAAGTGAATGCAATATGCTTCCATAAACCAGGTCAACTTGTTTCTTCTGTGAAAGTAGTTTCAATGAAAACTGATGAGATTATTTTGAGTAACCAGGACATTTTATCGCAAATGACAAAACTGTTTATGTCTAACTTTCAGCTTTGAGCATGAGACATAACGTTTTACTTCCCTTCTGGTGTATTTAGTCAGAATCAGGAAACACAAAACCTAAGAAGAGCAAAAGAAAACTTATGCGACCAGCTATCTCGCAATGTAAGTGATACAAATATAATTTATTTGTTGAGCAATATCCTTTAAAAAAAATAAGGACAACTGGGAGGGATATAAAGAAACCCCCATGGATGCTTTCATTTACTGGGAGCTCAAAACATCCCTTACACAAGATCTCAGACTCCACAAATACATTCCAAAAGCTGAATTGATGCAGCTGTTTCTCTATGTTGCAGATCTGAGAAACAATTATGCTACAGGGTTCTTTTGTCAGTAAAAACAGATACCTGGAAAGAGGAAGTGAAAGAAGAAGAGCAAGTCATTTTCACACGTGGCAATGTTGCTGATGGAGACAGTTTTTTAAGGAGACACTTCTGGTTTAAATTTGATCAAAAGCAGACAAAACAAATAACTAATGAGCTTGACATTTTAATTAACAGCTGTTTACTCTTTGATTGTGACACTGTGGAGTTGGAAAACATGCAAATAAACTTAAACTTAATGACTTATCCTTCGTGTCTTGTCAAAATAAAAACATTCCAGTAAGTTTACGTAATGAAAACCAACATGTGCATTTTTAAGTCTGAACTATTTTATAACAAACTGGGTTTGCGCATTTGATGTTGGTGACAAGAAATTGACAAGACATTGTTACTACACCAAATAAGGAGATGTTTTATGTTACATTTACTCACTGGCCACTTCTTTTCAACTGCTCGTTAACACAAATATCTAATCAGCCAATCACGTGGCAGCAACTCAGTGCATTTAGACATGTAGACATGGTGAAGACGAGCTGCTGAAGTTGAAACTGAGCATCAGAATGAGGAAGAAAGGTGATTTAAGTGACTTTGAACGTGGCATGGTTGTTGGTGCCAGAAACTGCTGATCTACTGGGATTTTCACACACAACCATCTCTAGGGTTTACAGAGGATGGTCCCAAAAAGAGAAAATATCCAGTGAGCCGAAATGCCTTGTCGATGCCAGAGGTCAGAGGAGAATGGCCAGACTGGTTCAAGATGATAGAAAGGCAACAGGAAGTCAAATAACCACTGGTTACAACCAAGGTCTGCAGAAGACCATCTCTGAAGCAACAACACCTTGTCCAACCTTGAAGCAGATGGGCTACAGCAGCAGAAGACCACACCAGGTGCCACTCCTGTCAGCTAACAACAGGAAACTGAGGCTACAATTCACACAGGCTCACCAAAACTGGACAATAGAAGATTGGAAAAACATTGCCTGGTCTGATGAGTCTGGATTTCTGCTGCCACATTCAGATGGTAGGGTCAGAATTTGGTGTGAACAACATGGAAGCATGGATCCATCCTGCCTTGTATCAACGCTTCAGGCTGCTGCTGCTGGTGTAATGGTGTGGGGGAGATTTTCTTAGTACCAACTGAGCATGGTTTAAACACCACAGCCTACCTGAGTATTGTTGCTGACCGTGTCCATCCCTTTATGACCACAGTGTACCCATCTTCTGATGGCTACTTCCAGCAGGATAACGCACCATGTCACAAAGCTCACATCATCTCAAACTGGTTTCTTGAACATGACAATGAGTTCACTGTACTCCAATGGCCTCCACAGTCACCAGATCTCAGTCCAATAGAGCACCTTTGGGATGTGCTGGAACGGGAGATTCTCATCATGGATGTGCAGCCGACAAATCTGCAGCAACTGTGTGATGTCATCATGTCAATATGGACCAAAATCAAGATCAGGGAACCAGGGGCGCTAAAATGCTCACTCATTCCTGGGTTGTAGGACTCATCCCTGTGGCACTCTATACCTGCTGTAAAAAGGAAAAAAAATCTCCCTGAGTGGGCGTGCTCCCAAGGCCCCCTAAATTTGGGCTGAGCCCCCCATGCTCCGCCCCTGCCCCAAGGTCAAAACTGATGTCTTCAAATGTCTTGTCTTGTCTGACCAACAGTCCAAAAACAAAAGATAGGCAATACACTATCATGTCTGACAAAGAAAAGCATCAAACCCTCACTTCTTAGACTCTGGAACCAACGAATGTTTGTCACTTAATGATGTATGTTTTTTAAGCAAAAATGACAAACACAACGGTAATTTTCTGTAGTCATTCTGCAGAAGGGCCCATTTCAGAATCATATATACCTGGATTATTAATGCGTTCATTTGTTTATCATTTACATCTTGCAGTCGTTAAAGATCAGAGGAAAACACTGCTGGATTACATCTGCAGTCACAGAAGACAAATTACAAACCAGTTAGATATTCTAATTGCTAACAGCTGTTTACACTTTGATTTTAATACTATGGAGTTGGAAAAAACTTGTCCCTTGTGTTGTCCAAACATAAAATCAATTCCAGCAATATGCATAATTAAAAGCAAAATGGAGACACATTTTGAAGTGTTAACCCTTTTTGACACAAACTGGGTTTGCACATTTGATGGTGGTGGCAAAAGATGTGGACAAGACATTGTTATTACACCAAATAAAGAAATGTCTTATGTTATATCATATAGATAAAGGCTGTGCATGAATAAATCAGTATCCCTGTTACTTTTTACCCTGTTACTTATATTTTTTGCCTCTTTTTGGGTGGAGTAAAAATTTGTTGTCCTCAGCACTGGTTGTGTTATAATGTCAGAATGATGCTGACAGTCAGAGAGCAAGACAAAAAACAGGATGTAGGCTCTACAGGATGACTGAAAAAAAAAAATTGTGCATAAAGAGTACCCCAGGGATGATGTTTTTTGGGCCAACATGGAAGTTAGCGTTGCTCTGATTCCTCCGTGAGAAAGCTAATGGGGTTTTTTCCCATTGGATTTAGGATTATTGCATAAAATAAGCTCTGTAGCAAACATTTATGACACTTCCACGTTTTGTTCAGCAATATAATCTTCACAAATGAACAACACCTTCATGATTATTGAAGCCTAAATGCAGTCACCAGAAGTAAAAAGCTTAAAGGTGCCGTATGTAAGAATGTGGCCAAAACGGTTACTGCACTCAAATTCAAAATACTGCCGCGAGTCGTGTCTGCCCCCCCTCTCCTACAGATTCGAGGTTGCTGGACAGCAGCACGCTGGATACTGATTTGTTTGCCCACAGGCGACTGCCGTGGCAGGGCCGCGTTGCTGCGTCCTTGATCTTCAGTTTTCCAGCGGACCGTTCAAGCAAGTCCGGCTTCTCTGCTGCTAACGCTGCTGCCGGGATACAGCTGAGGAGGAGCCGGCTGCTAATGCTATGTACCGGGACACTGCTAATGCTGCTTGCCGTGCTGCTAACGTTTGTTTCTCAAAAAAATCAGTCGGGTCAATGATCCACCTGCACATGGGCTACAATGTATGATCGAAAATGAATAACAGTTGAAAGTATTCTAAATGTCCATCCCCATCTAGCTATGATGCTAGTTAGCCAACTTTTGCTAAAGCTTACCTGTCGAGGAGAAGAGTAGCCACTTCGACATCCGATTTCAAATTCTTCTCCGCTTTCAACCGTCTCCACCGTTCAAAAGCATCTCCTATATAGACCCTCGCTTTGCCTCGAGTTTTGTCTTGGTGTTTTTGGGAATCATAACAAGGTCGTTTGGGTTTAGTCGCACCGTCAGCCATTGTAGCTCAGTCGTAACTGTAACTGATGCTGAGACTCTACTGACTGCATGACTGGTAGACGGCGGTGGGTGGCGCAACAGGCCAAAACACAAATTCAAAACATAAACATGATTTGCAGACTGTAAAAATGTTTTCTAAATGCAAATATTCTGGCTGTACTATTGTTGTCGGTGAGATCAGTATGTTATATGAACATTATTCCTTAGTCTCTGTGACATATTAGGATGATTTTACGACTATTTGCTTTAGATTTCTTACATATAGCTCCTTTAAGGTTAGGCTATAACGAACTACACTACGGTCACATGACCTAGCGTCACCACCACAACAAGACTGTAAAGCCGTGTTCGGCGCAGCTCGGCGTGATGATGTTCTGTAGTCTCATTTAGCCGCTTGTTAGCAACCACCCTTTAGAAGACACATAGAAGCTTCAGAGTTCACGAGTGGGGTATTTACTGACATATTTTATGTTGTTGCACAAAATGTTAAAGTCTCTTAAGCTTGTGCTAACCACAGACCTTAATTCAGGCGTCTAACCAAAAACTTATTCAAAACGACCCACTGACTTTGAGACAAGGGATCTGGGAGTGCTAAAATGCTAACTCATTTCCAGGTTTTAGGACTCATTCCTTTGGCACTCTAAAGCTGTCGTAAAGAGGATAAAATCTCCCTGGGCTGGTGTGCTCCCAAGGCCCCCAAGGTTTGGGCTGAGCCACCAGTTTCAAAACTGATGTCTTCAGATGTCTTTTGTTTTGTCTGACCAACAGTCCAAAAACAAAAGACATCCAGTGAGCAATCATGTCTGACAAAGAAAAGCATCAACCCTCACCAGAGCAGACAAACAAATAACTTTGATTTAGTTCTATGGAGTTGGAAAACATGCAAAAAAAACTCCTTTGTGTTGTGTAGAAATAAAATCAATTCCAGCAATATACATAATTAAAACCAAAATGGAGACACATTTTGAAGTGTTAACCCTTTTTTACACAAACTGGGTTTTCACATTTAATTGTGGTGAAAAAAGATGTGGACAAGACATTGTTATTACACCAAATAAAATAATGTTTTATGTTACATATGTCATATAGGCTGCGTGCAAATGAATCAGTATCCCTGTTACATGAGAAAAAGTCAGTCACAGACAAAGAAATGTACAATAAAAAGAGATGTTGATTTTGTAGGGCTGCAACTAATGATTGTTTTTAAGATATATCAATTCCTCATTTTATCTATAAAATGTCAGGAAACTGCAGAAAATGTCAGAAAAATGTCAGAAAAATCCAGACTCTGTGCTATCTCACATAACCTAATATTGTATTCGCTTCAGAAGACTGAAGACAGGGGCGTAAATATAGACAGTGCAGGCAGTGTGGTTGCACTGGGGCCCCTGGGGTGAGGCTCTTGCGAATGATTCATATTGACACCTTGGAACTGCACCTGTGTTCAAGGAAGAACTATTAAATTAAAAATGGTGCCATTTGCTATGGGCTATATTCCCCTTTAAAAAATGCAAACCCATCTCTCTTGTGAATCTATAACAAAATTATACTCAGTAACATCTAAGTTTCTATTTGATCATGTGATAGAGCAATACCATACAGTAGCTAGTTTAGATACAAGATATGTCAAGATGAGCCTGGTCTCACTCCAAAGTCGTCAAAGTCCGAATGGGGTGTTCGCATTCTCGGAACCCATCGGATGTATTCAGCGTCTGACTTCTGGCATACGGCGATACAGCCTCTGGGGGCAGACCCCCGATTTTTTGGCATTCTGGTTTGAGGCGGTGAATTTCCGTTTCCGACTTCTGTTTATATATAAGTAAATATGCTGAACCATTGTGATGGATTCAGAGTTTGCAGTGACGGCAATTATGTTCTGCCTTGTTAGTTCACCGCACGGAGCATTTAATCTGGCAACAACTGCGGCTGGCTCAGACGTGATTGGTCAATATCACGCGCACTACAAACAGCCTAGCACCGGAAACCAGGGCTCTTCCACTCTTCTTCTGGAGGCAAGATCTCCGGGGTTTGCCTACAGACTCTACATTCACTGAATGTAGAGTCTGTATATAGAGACAAGGGTGTTCGCATCCCATAAGATGCTAAAGCCAAACCTTGTTCTTTTTTCCTAAACCTAACCATGTGTGTTTGTTGTTGAAGGGAAAAAAACCATCAATTTGCGGTGTAGTACCATCGTAGTGCTTTTATTTTGAAAGAGAGTATGTAAACTTTAAATTTCCTGTGAAAACAGTAGTATATTTTGAAAGAAGACAATGCATGTAACAGGCAGAACTTGACACGGTGTCCCAGAACGTCAACCAACACACCCAGGGTACCTTGCACGTCGTATGTGGACGTGGAAAGTCCATGACCAGAACATCAATATGTGACGAGGTTGGAGTGAGAATGTGTTGTCCAGACTGACAAGCTGAGCACATCTACACACACACAAGCAAAAAGCACGACTGTAAGAAAGGACAAGAGAGAAGTAAACAAGTGGAAAAAGTAGCAAGGCTTCCTAAATTAGATTCCTTTGGCTTTTTTTGGCCAGTGGTGTGTGTGGGCGCCTTATAACTACTAGCTGGCGTGCATTAGGGCCCGTCACTGTGGCGTGCACTGGGGCCCTTGGTAACTACCTTACACCACTGACTGAAGGCCACATTACTTGGGATTGTTGGCAAGCCTTGGTTTGCCATTAGCAGCCCACACTGAAAGAGTTACACTGTAAAATAACAGTAAAATACTGGCAGCAGGATGGCAGTATTTTACTGTGAAATTCTTTACAGTGTGCTGTAAGTTTACGATGGCAGTATCTTACTGTATTTTGTAATAACTGTAAATTATGTTGATTAATCATCCCTTGCATGTAAATTAACAGTTAAAGCAGTAAATAACTGTAATTTACCAGTATAAAACAGTATTTGTTTCAAATTACTGTAAATTTATGGTGAATAACAATTGTATCTTACTGTAATTTTTATAAAAATTGTAAAATACTGTTCAATATTCATCCCTTGAAGGTAAATTAACAGTTAATGCCTGGTTAACAATAACAAACTGTAATATAATGGTATAAAACAGTATTTTATGTTGATTTATTTATGACAAAGACTGAATTGTAGATAATTTGTCAGCTACTTTATAATGCTGGGCAGCTAAACGTACAATATTACATCCCATCTTAGTTGATTTATTTTATGTATGAATCATCTAAATCTGAAAAGTAACATGAGGTGTCAAAAATGTGATAAATTTAAAAGTGCATTGCCTCGAAAATAAAGTGGAGTGGAAGTATACTCAAGTAAAGTCCCTATAAATTGTACATAAGGAGAGTACTCCAGTAAATGTACTCAGTTACATTGCATGACCTTGTGAATGCACCTCTTTGGAATCTCCTTGCTGTTAACAGGGGTCTATTTTGACTCATTAAACATAATGATTTAATAATGACATGTTTTCTGCAGCCATCATGCAGAATACTTTACATAAATACTATATTTGGTTTGGTGTCACCGGGTTTGACATAATTAATTAGCCCGGCGGTAAAGCTCATCACATGGGCGCAAAGCTGCTGCTGCCGTTAATCCTTCCACCAACTGAAGTGTCCGTGGGTTCATACACACTGAACCCGCAGCTCCTCGCAGACCCCCAGCCTGCTGCCTCACAGCTCTCTTTTAGAGGCTGCTTTTTGAACTGCTTTTGCTTTGTGAACGAAGGCGTGTCCGGGGGAGTAATGCATATAATCGTCAGGCGCGTTGCGATAGGCTTGAGCTACCCAGTCCTTCGCTTTCTTTGCTCCAGCAGACTCAGCCGCAGGCTCTCTACGATGGCCGAGATCCCCTCCGAGCAAGTGGTATTCAACAAGCCAAAGGTATGTTGTCAGCCGGTGGTACTCTGCAAGTGTGGGTATTAATAATTTAAATGGAAAGCAGGTGAATTATTGACAGGCGCCACTGGGTTTTCATTCCTGGTTTACGCACGTTGTGAATGCGTAAACACTGCCTCAGTCCCAGTGACAGAAAGAAGATAAAGAATGGTTAGAAATGTAAAGACAAAGAATGTTAGATTGAAAACAGTGTTAAACGCTGAAGGTAGGTGTGTGTGTGTGTGTGTGTGTGATGGTTGTAAAGCACGGAAGGACATTTGTTTCAGTTTAACACGAGACTAGCAGGCACCACTGTGATGAATGAAAACATGAGTATTTTTTTTTAACAGATGTGTTTTTGTTTTTACTCAGCAAACCCACACACTTTTGGATTGTTTTATTAATATAATTTACACTGCTATGGAGCAAAGAAATTGGGCTCATTCTGAACTTGTATGCAGCTTTTATCAGCTTGTGTAATTCTGCATTAATGTATAGTATATTATAATTCATGCCAGCTTCTCCTCACTGCAACAGAAACACAGTAAACACTAAATTTTGCCTGTTTTTTCATGGTAGTTCTTTATTGTGTTGCTAGCAGGGTGACACCTGCATTACACAACAATGCCTTGAGGTAAACAGCACATTTAGGCTGTTTTTCAGTTTGACATAATGAGACAGGCAGCTGTGAAATGTATACGCACTGTATACTCACTATATTCTCACTGGTGCCCTTTGGAGTCTTGGGGCTGACCGTGCACACACCTGCTCTGTCTAGGAGCTGGCAGCTGATAAGAAGACAGGAAATTACACATACAGTACTGTGGGCTCTACAGTGTGTGTGTGTGTGTGTGTGTGTGTGTGTGTGTTAATGAGTGTGTTGGTGTGATCATAAATTTTAAAAGGAGAGACCTCAGGGGAGGGGTGGCTTCTTGCAGAGATAATGTCATTAAATATTAATTTGCTGTTGTGGAAATGATACCATTAAGGGGGTCGTTGTTGCAGTGACCATCAGTTCACCATCCATGCTTCATGTGCTGACAGCTGTCACAGTGTAGGAGCTACAGGGTTATTAAAATGTGTGCGCTTGTAAAAAATGGAGTTGGTAAACAATTATTTTCATTACCAGTCATCGTCTTGATTATTTTCTCAGTTAATTGATTCCTTGACAGAAAATGGTTAAAAACAGCCATCAGAATTGAATAAAACTCACATCTGGTAGAAACGATTTCCGCACACTTACATTTGGACAGTGTTTCGCTTTAAAGTGAAGCCAAGGGTGTAATATTGCAGGCAGGGCAGTTGCACTGGGGCCCATAGAGGTTCATGTGAATTTTTAAGGGTGCTTTCACACCTGCCCTGTTTGGTTCGGTTCAGTCAAACTCAAATTTGTTTGCCCCCTAAGTGCAGTCCGTTTGGGCAGGTGTGAACACAGCAATCACACTCAGGTACACACTGAAACAAAACAGAGACCACTTCTTCAAGAGGGTCTCAGTCCGGTTCCAAACTAACTCTGGTGCGGTTGGTTTGTGGTGAGAAGGTGTTCCAACCTGGATGTGAAGCAACTGCAGTCACATGACACATTGTTTGGGTTAAACATGAGCATGTTACAGTCCTGGAGGATTATTAATGTGCACCTCCTCCTGTACTGCCTTAATATGCACATTCAGCACATCCAATGCATCAAAACATTGTTTTCTAGTTGGAGCTGCGCCTCGTTTTCAAACTGTATGGTTTGACTAAAATGAACAATGACAGCAATATAGTCCACGATGAGCAGCGCTAAAATCAACCTGCGTAGTTGTCCCTCCATTGTGACATTAGAAAGTGTCACATTTATCTTGCAAGTGTAATCTTCTTCAACGTTTGCTTTACTTCCTGGATTTTTCCCACGTGGAAATTCTGACCAATCAAGAGCAGCTTTCTCACACAAGACATTTGATCTGGTCCGTGAGAACATGAACCAACTCTAGGCAATTATACAACTTTGGAACAACATGAGTCCCTGATTCAGACCAAAGGAGACGACTCTAGGTCTGAAAGTACCTTTAGATTGCTACCTTAGAAATATGTCTGTGTTAAAAAAAAACTCCATTTGCCATATGCTATATGTGCCTTCGATATGGCAAACCAATCTCCATCATAACTGTGAATAAATGATTAAAAAAACTATAAAATTAAACGAATGACACCTTATTTCTATTGGTATTTTTGTCAAATATATGCAATGATGATTTCTGGGTAATATGTATGTTGGTGTCATCCAATGTCAAGTCGCTACTTGGCGTGCCTTAGGGTACTGTCCTAGTAGCACAACTACCTTACCCCTCAGAGTGAAACTGCAAACCACTTCAGACTTATTGATGACTCAGCACCTTGCCAAGACCAAGCTGGGTGGAGCTGTGGTTGTTCTTCCTCATAAAACTCCCATCTGACATCTTTTTATGTCAAATGTTTTCCGTCCAACCAACAGTCCAAAATCCAAAGAATATTCAGTGTATAATAATGTGAGTAACAGAAAAAAGTAGCGAGCGAATATTTGGCGTTTTTGCTGAAAAACCATTAATTGATTATCAAAATATTTGCAGATGATTCTTTTGTTGATTGACTCATCATTGACTACTTTCTGTTTTGGTTTGTTACACTCTGGTAGAGCTAAATTTGACAGAAGCAGTGCCTCAGCTACTGGTAACGTTATTTGTCTTGATAAATCATTTGGTCTATGAAGTGTCTTTACAAATATTTCTAAATGTTAAATGTCGTCTTTTTACCCTAACAGTAGTCCCAAACACAGACATTTAAGTTTACTTCAACTTAAGACAAAGAAATGAGTACCACTAATGGATATATTCATTGCTAGTTATTGGGACGACTATAGTATAAACTCAGCTGACATATGTCTTACCACAGTGTGTTACAGGAAGTGCTGAATGTTCTGATAGAGATTGCCTCAGGACTTCTTGAAGTTGCAGATGGGTTAACCAGCTGTGAAGCGTCTGATCCTTAAGTGTCACTGACACGCTTAACCTTATGTTGTAAACATCTGATCTCAAGATCGTTTTCTACTCTTGTTTTTTGTCCTGCGTCACACAGATGGGCTCAGCTGCACAACGTCTACATGCTTTTACTTTGTATAAAAGTAATAAGGTGATAAGGAAGCGAGTTAATGTGTGGTAATTTGTTGATTAATCAATGAATCATTTGGCTCACGTCATCAGAGAATAGTGGAAAATGATCTCTCCAAATCCAAAGAGAAGTCTTCAACAGGGTCGCTCCGAGAAATTTAAATCTTTGAGGTGGCAAACCAAAACCAGAAGCCATGACTGAATTTCAGGGCTTCGCTTATGCTGTTAAACTACAATGTCAATATGGAGGGTTAAGGGATCACACTCGGATATGCTTTGGTTTCGTATTTAACAGTTAATATTACTAATTATCTAATGTGCGTAGACTAATACCAGAACAGATGACATTTTGAGTTCCACAATAGTCCTGTTTTAATTTGTTGTGTATCTACATGTTAGGTGATTAATTGTTCTTCAAATAGAGAAATATACGGCTTTAATTTGAAGGAGTATCTTGATCATAAGGAACAACATTTTTAGCAGAAACAAACCTCATGTTTCGGGGAGACTTGTGGGTACCCATAGAGCCCATTTTCATTCAGCTATCTTAAGGTGAGAGTTAAAGTGACCCAAATGAAATGGCCATGCCAGTTGTTCCCTCACCAAAAATATTTGGCTAAACCTAGGAGCTTTCTTTAGGCCCCTTCATCACAATCTGTGCCTGCATGGTTGATGCCAATAGATGCCTTAGGTTGTCTAGTTTCATGAGATACCACTACCCTCACTCTAGCTTAAAAATTGGGGGCACAACTGGTCTTCAGATGTTTTTTGTTCACCCAAAACCCAAAGAAATCCAATTTACAATATAGTTTTAGTCACAAAAACAGGAGAAATGGAGTAAATCTTCTCATTAGTTGATCCTAAAGTAGACATTGTTGGAGTTTTCTTTTCTTAAATAACCTAAACAATTAATCACTTATCAAAATAGCTGCCGACTAATCCTCCAACAATTTATGAAACAATTAGTTGGCTTACCGTGTCAGCTTTGGCTGAAATACACCAGAAATATTTGGTTTACTGGAAGCTGTTGGCAGATTTACTTCTTCTTGTTTCCCTGCTTTTTGAACAGACACTATGGAGAAATATTGTTTTTCATCACGTTATCATTTCAAAGTAGACTGTCAGTAAAATTTGTGTCTGAAAAGGAACTTGAGTCAAGACGTTCCAGAAGTTATGTCAACTGACAATCTGACACACCTCCTGTAGTGACTCGTGAGGACATTAGACAACATTAAATCATGTTGAAACAGTCACTGAGCTAAAGTTTGGAACATTAAGCTCTACTCGGGCTTCAGGATATGAATGTCAAAACAGTTTAGAGCTGGGTCATGGCCAATAAGGGGATCCCCTCATTTATTTTAATGCATACAGTAGAATCGCTCTGCACCCTGATGGCTCCTTTGAGGAGATTGTGATGTTGTAAATTCTGGCATGGAGCAATTTTCTCCAGAAATTCCCTCCCAGTGTTTGGACCTTTACCATGTTTGATTTTTGATATCCTCAACATGTTTTGCCCCGAATCTTTCCTCCTCTGAAGTGTGAAGGTTTTCCATGAGAACATCTTGAGGCAGCTCAGCTGAGGTCGTGGAAAGGCTCTTTGGTTGCTTTCTTAAACTTTCTAGATCCAACAGGGTGTTGACATTTCAACTGATGTTTGAATGTGATTTTAGAATCAGTGACAAATTAAACCCCCTGAAAACTCAGCCTTAAATCTTAAGTATTTAGAGTACTGATTCTTCGCAACAGTTTGGTAGAAAACTGTGTGTTCATGTTGGATCCCAGCACTCACAGTCAGAAGTTAATAGAGAAAATCAGATTTCATTATCATAAAAGTGGCAACATAAGTTTAGAATCTAGAATAAACTGAGACTACAGAGGAGGAAACTTTGCTGTTGCAGGCCAAATATCCATAACCGTGCCAATTTTCTTCTTCCTCATGGCTCCCAACCAGAAATAGAAATTAAATGTGTGCTGTCGAAAATCTTTTAGCTAAAGATCACCCTGACTGATGAGCAAAGTTTGGGCCTCAGTTGTTGAAGGAGGAGCGTAGATTTATCGGTGTCATCTGCCTGAATAAATCACTGCTCTCAGCACTGGAAAGGGAGCTAGGACACTTAATCTTCTATGACCCTCCACTGGCCTTTCCACCATTCGTTGGCCAGTCATGCGTGCTGCATTCATGATGGGCCGCAGCCAAGGCATTGAACTGCAACACCACCACCAACACTGCTCTCTCTGGCTGCTCTCATTTCCAACACTACTGGGTTTCTTCAGCTTTTTACTTCTAAACTCTAGTGTGCAGTGAGGCTCAGATATGTGGCTATATCCATCTGAAAATATTTTGTTTTAATCGATAGTTGATTTAATTAATCATTGTTTGTCTTTCTCCTCCACAGGTTGAGCTGCATGTGCATCTTGATGGAGCCATCAGGGTGCAGACTATTCTTGACGTTGCCAAGTAAGTTACCTAAGAGATCAGCAAACTTCGTAACTACTTTACAGTTTTGTTGATTAACTTTATTTGTGATAATTATGAACTGATTAAGTAAAATAGAGCACAACTGATAAATCTCCTGATTAGGTACATCAGTTGACTGATAAGTTACAAGAAATGGTTGTATAGTGGTAAATGCTCGATACAGAATGACTCAGGTATTTTAGAAACACTGTCACGTTACAGACAAAGATCAAAGGTTTGTTTTACTTCCTGCTAAATGTGCTCAGAACGGGTCGCAATTCTTAAATAACTAAATTAATGGGATCCTTAAAAAATGTGTTTATTTTAAGAAATGTATGGTTTATATTTTAAAGCTATATTGAATTATATTTTTGGCCACTAGGGGGCAGCGCAACAAGCTTTAAACGCAATTCTGATGTATTATCATCTTATAAAACTGACATGGTGAACATGGTGGCAAACAGTTGCCTATATGTACTGTTACATCATGGTCTGTCCACGTCTACATATAATGTGCAAGGTACTCTGGGTGCGTTGGTTGTTGACCTTTTGGGACATCGTGTCAAGTTCTGCCTGTTACATGCATTGTCGTCTTGCAAAATATGCTTCCGTTTTGACAGGAAATTTAACGTTTACATACAGTCTCTTTCAAAATAAACGCACTACATTGGTACAACCCCACAAATTGATTTTTTTTTTCCCTTCAACAGCAAACGCATGTGGCTGGGTTTAGGAAAAAAGAACAGGGTTTAGCTTTCTAATCTTACGGGACACAAACACTGCTCACTCTCGATTGAGAGACTGGGACTCGGACTTTCGCCGCTTTAACTTTCATTTTTGTCCCGTCGTGTTTCCCCTTGACGCTGCCAGATGCCGTTAAACTTTAATAGTGACTGGCTGTGAATCATACTGATGTTAAAGAACAGCTTTTTTCACCTGTGTCTGATACCGCAAGTCACTGACCAAGCGCCAGATTTCGACGACTTCAGAGTGAGACTGGGTTGTACATAGACATACCTATCTCGTGCTGTGCTAACGCTAAAGAAAAGTCCGGCTGAACCCAACCTCCTAATTCTGCACAAAGGGACAAAAAAATGCTCAGGGTCATTTCTTTTAAACCAATCTCAATCATCTAGGGTGGCACTAAGCCAAGGATTCAGCACTGGTGCAAAATAGTGTCTGAGGGAACTTATTTGGTAGAACATCTGCTCGTGGGGAAATGAGCCCCGGTTTTAAAAAGGCTAAATCTTTGCAAAAAGGGAACACCACATAAGACATTAGAATATGTTTTGGTATGCAGCTTGGAGGTTGTTGTCGTTTCACACACAAACACAACCATGCTTACGAGCATTTTGGAGTTGGGAAATTGGCGACGCAGATGGTGGAAGAGGTGGAAGCTTGATTGTAGAAACTGTTGAATATTTTTTGGGGCACGCCATTTTTGGATTTGTCTGTACGTATATTTTTAGTATGGCTCCTACCCACTGTTTTATAAACGAGACCCCAGATCCGGTGAGCCAGACTACCTCAGCAGACACACTAACATTTGTTTGGCCCACATTCACTCTCTTTTAACTCCGTTTTTGGTCTCCACCATCTCCTGAGGGAAATATCTGTCTCTTTAGCTGCTGAATGCTCCACTATGCTCATCAGCTGGTTGCTAACTTTCAGTCTGCTGTTTGATGTGGCTAGGCAGGTAGTGTATAGTGGGTTTATCAGAGTATTTTGGCCTAAATTGCCTGTTCCATCGGAAAATGGCGCAATGAGACACCATAAAACCGAAACAATGAACTGAAAGACACTAAAATACTTTGGAGAGCTGAGGGGAACTGCAGTCTGGTGATAATTCTCTCTCCTTTTACGTTACACCGCGTCATCAGATGCATTGGTAACGTAAAAATATAGATTAGAGCAGCTTTAACTCTCAAATATTGGTATTGATCTCAGAAAGCCTGCGGGGCTGCCAAGTTAAAGCCTCAACATATCACTCAAACAACACTATGTTGAACTGTTCTTTTAAGAGAGCAGATACAGATGAAGGATTTACACATGTTCAAATGAAACAAACACATTTAAATTTTAAATCTGTCCCTGAAATGTCTCTTTTTTTCCTCTCCTCCTTCCAGGAGACGGGGCATCACTCTGCCAGCAAATACTGTGGAAGAGTTGACACAGAATATTATTCTCCAAGAGCCGGCCACCCTCACCAAGTTCCTGAGCAAGTTCGCAGAGTACATGCACGTGATTGCGTAAGTACTGACATGTCTCCTTGAACAATTCAGTTTCATAATTATCACAGGTGTTGTCTTGCTGAACAGGTGACAGGGAGAGCGAAGAGCAAGAGTTTGAGTGATTAAGAGTCAGGGTCCACCTCATTAGTGTCACAGGAATGTTACTCCACCAAGGTCTATGATGGGGGTCAAAGTCCAGTCACACACGTGCAGTTATGTCATATAACTACGACACATTCAGAGTCTTAAAACCAGAGCGTGTAGTAGTTTGTGATGAATGGTGGGGGAGTTGATTTTAAATGCCAGACATGCGGAACAGGAAAACATTATTATTGAGATCAAGTGTCACCTCGGCAACCAAACAAAGAGAGTAAAGTTGTTCCTTTCCGGAGCCTTACATTTAGTCCTTCAGTGAAGGGGCTGAACTGTTTAGAAAAGACCAAATCAAGACACACAACAGCCGTGAAAGCTTTCAACAATGACGGTCTGTAGTGGCCGGACGTCAGCGCGCAGTTGTGCTGAATGAACCCTCTTGTATCAAGGCACTTGAAAGCCTTTCGTGCAGTGTGGCTTCGACAACATAGGGAACATGCTAGCTGAGTTAAGCTCATGCAGAATTGTTGTATGAGCTGTGGCGGTGTGAGTTTGTGGGGGGTTAATGAGAGGACGCAGGAGAACAACAGGCATTCAGACCTGTGCCATGAGCATTCACTTTCAGTGTACATGCTGGAAGCCGTGTTGTTGTCTGTCATGTGATGTGGGACGGAGAGTGTGTTGTCATGGAGCACAACATACGGCCAGGACAGCAAAAACATGCCATAGGTGTAAATGTTGGGAATAGTAGTGGTACCAGTAAAAGGTCAGGGACTGTATGAAAGTGTTTTGGGGGCCTAAATGTAGTGTTTCACTTCACTAAAAAAGTGAGGTCCTCCCCAGCGCTATTAATATTTTTTGTATCAGATCCTAAAAGGCTGCAACTTCCTGTAAGAAATATCTGTACATTTTTTAAAGCCCACGGTGACATCAGTTTGTTTGTTTTGTCCAGCTATCAGTCAAAAAGCCAAATGCAGTCACATTTACTATTATATAAGACAAAGGAAAGCAAAAAATATTCACACTGGTTTGTATTTTTACCTAAAAAAATACTTAAATGATTGGTCGATTGCCAAAATAGCTGTTAATTTATTTTCTGATAATACAGTGAATTTATTGACTAATTCTTGCTGCACTAACAAACAGTAACAGTCGGTATGTCTGTAAGCCAAAATCTCAAGGCACACCTGTATTTATATCTGCGCACAGTAGCTTCTATAACGTGTTATCACTCTTATCACGACATAATGGTTTGTTTTTGTTTACTAATATCAAATAATCAATTGAAAACAAACTATGACTCATGAAATATTTATTTACAAATTGATTCAAGAATTCATTTTAAACTTTTAAAATGACATGAAAGCACCAATAACACATCTGTTTAAACGGGAAATAATGTAAGATAATGTGGTGTGTTACACACTTAAAATATCCTTACATGAACATTGACAAAAAGGGTTCCCTGTAAAGGCATTTTTTACTTAAATGAAATGAAATTGAATAAAATTAAATTAATTGAATAAAATTAAATAAAATTTAATAAATTAAACTAAACTAAATTAAACTAAATTAAATTAATTAAAATTAAATCAAATTAAACAAAACTAAATTAAAGTAAATTAAATTTAATTTAATTTAATTTAATCAAATTAAACTAAATTAGATTCAATCAAATTAAACTAAACTAAACTAAATTAAATTAATTAAAATTAAATCAAATTAAACTAAACTAAACTAAATTGAATTAAATTGAATTAAGTTAAATCAAATTAAACTAAATTAAATTAAATTCAATTAAATTACATTGAACTAAATTAAACTAAATCAAACTAAATTAAATTAAATTCATTTAAATAATTTTTTTTAGGTAGAGTAGTTTGCCTCTTTATTATGAAATGGCTGCCCACAACATACTGATTAAAATCAAAATAAAATTAAAAATGAATTCAAAACTTTTTGTATAGGCCCAGTTGATTAATGCAATAACACACCTGGATTTGCATCACGGCACACTGGCTTAGGCTATGACACCACTAAAGGAGGGTGCAGTGTACTCTGCAGAGTGATGCACTTTATTCTAGAGACATAAGACACAGGTACAATACCTCAAACAGCAAAACAGCCTATAAACACGCAAATGTATGAGCATTAAATCTGTAAACCTACTTGTTTACTCTACCTAATAGTACATGCACCTCAGCGACTACCACTACACCAGTGATTATACATGAATGATCCTTACACATGACCCATGATGATGCAAGCATACTGTCAACAATTTTAAAAGACTCTTTTCAGTCCTCTTTTCAAGGGAGCTTATGTATTATTTAGAGAAGTCAAGCTCCCTCTGGCTCTCCTGTAGTTTCCACGCCGACAATGAAATAACAATAAAATCCAAGTCAACCATCACTATTAGTACAGTATGTTGCACAGAGATGAGTAGGAGGTGTTTAAATAAAATCTACTGTTTTGTGTATCAGGAGAGACTTTAGACATGTGGTCCAAAGTATACTGGAGGCCGATGGGAGGACCGTGGGCTTCTGTATACTTCGGGCCACATCTCTGAAGTCTCTCCTGAAACAACACTGCCAGACACTGAGAGCAAAACACAAGCCTGCGCCTCACTGTGAGGCGGCTGAAG
This sequence comes from Epinephelus lanceolatus, assembly GCF_041903045.1. NCBI lineage: Eukaryota > Metazoa > Chordata > Actinopteri > Perciformes > Serranidae > Epinephelus > Epinephelus lanceolatus. Next base: position 6,955,979 of record NC_135741.1, on the reverse strand, counting down.
CTCGTTAGACCTTGTCCTTCATTAATTATGTCATATTTATAATACTCTATAAATGCTTATATTGCTCCTTTTGAAAGCCATCGTTGTTAAGATGATGGATTAGCGGTGCCTAATGGCTTTGTATGTTCCACTCAGATAAGAGATTATCAGAGCCAAATGCCAACGTCATTAACTTTGTTTTTCTTTGTTCTTTTCCAGTGGAGACAGAGAGGCCATCAAGAGGATAGCCTATGAGTTTGTCGAGGACAAATCTAAGGAGGGGGTGATATACGTTGAGGTCAGATACAGCCCGCATTTTCTGGCAAACACTAAAGTGGAGCCCATACCATGGGACCAGGAAGAGTAAGTCTTTGGTGAAGCCTGGTGTTTTGCTTTTAGGGAGGGATGTATTAACTCTGGCTCATGACATGTTTTCTTTGTCACCATGTTTTCTTCACTCAGAGGTGACCTGTCTCCAGACGAGGTGGTGCACCTGGTTAACATGGGCCTCAGCGATGGGGAGAGGGCCTTCAATATCAAAGCCAGGTCCATTCTATGCTGCATGCGCCACATGCCAAGTAATGAACTGTTCATGCTTCTGTCTGCCCACACAATCTTGTGAGATAAGAGTCCTAACCGTACTGTCTCCTGTCCTGTGTCTGAGCTCTGCCTCAGTTAGATACAGAGCAGGAGCACCACAGAGAGACACAATGTGCTCTGTACTTATAAAACTACTCTTAACATAACCTATGCTGCACACTGTCCATATCCAGTGAAAACTGTTTATGTTCAAATCTGGTGACTTTGTATTTTTTTATGTAATTCAAAAATGTTTTGAGAGTTGGCTCGTGTTCTCACGGCAGCATTTACAAGCGGACCAGATCAAATGCCTTGTGTGAGAAAGCTGCTCTTGATTGGCCAGAATTTCCATGTGGGAAAAATCCAGGAAGTAAAGCAAACGTTGAAGAAGAGTACACTTGTAAGATAAATGTGACACTTTCTAATGTCACAATGGAGGGACAACTACGCAGGTTGATTTTAGCGCTGCTCTCATTTTAGTCAAACCATACAGTTTGAAAACGAGGCGCGGCTCCAACTAGAAAACAATGTTTTGATGCATTGGATGTGCTGAATGTGCATATTAAGGCAGTACAGGAGGAGGTGCACATTAATAATCCTCCAGGACTGTAACATGCTCATGTTTAACCCAAACAATGTGTCACGTGACTGCAGTTGGTTCAGATCCAGGTCGGAACACCTTCTCACCACATACGAACCGCACCAGAGTTTGTTTGTGACCGGACTGAGACCACCTCTTCAAGAAGGTCTCAGTCCGGTTGTTTAAGTGCACACCTGAGTGTGATTGCTGTGTTCACACCTGCCAAATGAACCGCACTGAGGGGACAAACAAATTTGAGTTTGACTGAAGCAAACCAAACAGGGCAGGTGTGAAAGCACCCCTAGAGTCTACAGCCATGCTAGCAACAAAGAGGCGAAGTTTTATTTCTGCTGTAAAGCTGAGCATTTTAACATCTGTGGGGATTGACTGGGTTCTGGAGCCAGCCTCAAGTGGCCGTTCAAGGAACTGCAGTTTTTGGCACTTCCATGTTGGCTTAATTTTTCAGCCCTGCAGGGTTTTGCTTAGTTTGTACAAAATTTTAGGGCAAATTATCCAATAGTTGTTGAGGAATTTCAGTCTGGACCAAAGAGGTGAACCAAAGATCAACAGACAAATATTGCCATCACTACCTCATGAAAAAAGTTGATGTTTTGGAGATAAATGGTTTTCACAGGACAGTACTAATACAGCATTTTAAGAGTAGTAATGGTAAAATCAATAACAGTTATTGTGCCAATCAATGTGCACAGTCTCTGAGCTCCTCCAGTTAAAGAAACTGTTGTTACACGAGCAGTTGCAGCAGCAGCAGTGACAGTAGTGAGTCTGTTGCAATCTGCTCTGCTCCATTCATGCAGCTGTTTCCTGTGTTACCCGTCAGCCAAGATCAGTTTATATCATCCATTCTGTTCTTGCATTACATCTTTTGCAAACCATGCCGTAACACCCCTGGGTGATTACCGACATGTTTAGGAGGAAATCTGATTTTGTCATCATAGCTGAGAACACAACGTGCTATGTTAGGAAAACATCAGCTCATACACGCTGTAGTGTCACTGTATGCAGCCAGACTGGTGTATGTTTAAACAGTTTGCAGCCTAATATTTCAGTGCTGTATCTAATATTTACTTTGACTAACTGTTTGGTTTTGTAAAAATAGGTTAAGTTTTTACACCAAATTAAAGGGAAAGTTACGTTTGTTTGCCTTGTTGCCCAGAATTAGATAAGAGCACTGATATCACTCTCGTGTCTGTATGGTAAATATGAAGCTGCTGCCAGGAGACGGTTAGTTTAGCTATGCATAGAAACTGGAAACGGGGAAACACCTAATGTGGCTCTGTTTTAGATCAGTCTGACTCACCAGATGACTGTAGCTATAAACCTGCCATTGGTCGACTATGTTACCGTTTTTAAAATCCCCTTTGCTACAGGAACAACCTCCGAGCTAACAACCTACACGCTGATCAGTGCACGTTTTGATGAAGATCATGCGCTAAGGCGTGTATGTTTAGTTCTTCTGGTGAATTAATGTAAAGACCTAGAACAAATAAAACGACTTGTGAATGCACCTTGCAAAAACCCAGACTCTATCTCGCAAGACTCTCGTGCCCTGTGTCAATCTGTTTCTGACACGGCCAGTCCAATTTGATTTGCCACATATTTTTACTCTGGCAGTGACAAAGGGTCTCATTCACTAATATGTGTGTAGAAGTGATCTTACAAAGTAAGTGCACATGCAAAGTCACCATCAGATTCATGACACGTGCTGATTTTGGTCTTACGACTGTGCATTTGCTGGTGAATCAGAGTCATTCACCATTCATCAGGCGCTATCTGCAGTCAGCATACTGCCATGCCCCCAATTTCTCCTTATAAAGAAGTTTGTATGTCCAGAGGTGTATCATGGAGAAAGTAGTGAAGTTGTTTCTAAGCACATATTAACTCCCTGACACACCAGTGTCTCATCGTCAGTAAGCGTCTGTGAATGTAACGTCAGTCAGAAAGTGCTGATAAGCCATTTGTCACTCTCTTCGAACACGTTGGACTCTGAGGCACGACTACGATATCTTCAGCAAGATTAGATATGCCATCTTAACACCTGCTTGGAGGAAGATTAGAATCTTTTATATACACTACATGCGTATTACACTCCGATTTTCTCATTGATTTTCTTAATAAGTATTGATGAGGATGAAAGGATGTCAATTTCATAGTTGTTTAACAGTGGTTCCCAACTGGTCCAGCCACAGGGTCCAGATGTCTCCTTTGTCATTAGTTCAAAATCCACAGTTTAATATATTCAGCGTCATACTTGAATTCAGCCACGTCATTGAGCTCGCTTGCTGTCTCTGTCAAGTATCTGTCCATTAGTCATTCACTCTGCAGCAGGAAACTGCACTTCAAAATAAAAGCTCCGTGCCAGAAATTCACTGTACTTCATAATAAGGTGTGTTTTACAAACTTGACATGTTCATGAGAAACTTGCGGTCCATTCAGAATGGACTCAGGACCCACCAGTTGGGAACGACCGATTTACGTTTGACCAGTGCATTCGTAAGTTAACGGTTTTAAATATAGTCTATGAAAGCCTTTTAAAATAATTACAGTTTTTATATGTTCTGCATTTAGTTAGAAGGTGTGTGTTTACATTTTCTGAGACAGCCGGGCCTTAATCATGTGCGCATGCATGGTCTGAGGCAGTTCTTAATTTGTCTGCATAGTAGAAACAAAGTAAGAAAATACTGATAAATCCCGAGTTCCTACTAAAACGTTCGTACACACGGTTTAAGGACAGATCTGTGCGCAAGTGCTGTTTGTGATGAGGCCTAATGTAGGGTGACCATATTTTGATTTCCAAAAAAGAGGCCACTCGGCCCAGCCACGAGATAGCCTACTTAAATGATACTCACAGTTTACTCAAAGATGTCTTATAATTTTAAAGGCGCTGTATGTAAGAATGTGGCCAAAACGGTTACTGCACTCAAATTCAAAATACTGCCGCGACTCATGTCCGCCCCCCTCCCCTACAGATTCGAGGCTGCTGGACAGCTGCACGCTGGAGACTGATTTGTTTGCCCACGGGCGGCTGCTGTGGCAGGGCCGCATTGCCGCGTCCTTGATCTTCGGTTTTCCAGCGGACCGTTCAAGCAAGTCCGGCTTCTCTGCTGCTAACGCTGCTGCCGGGATACAGCGGAGGAGCCGGCTGCTAATGCTATGTACCGGGACACTGCTAATGCTGCTTGCCGTGTTGCTGTAGCTCAGTCGTAACTGTAACTGATGCTGAGACTCTACTGACTGTGTGACTGGTAGATGGCGGTGGGTGATGCAACAGGCCAAAACACAAATTCAAAACATAAACATGATCTGCGGACCGTAAATTTTTTTTTTAAATGCGAATATTCTGGCTATACTATTGTTGTCTGTGAGATCAGTATGTTATATGAACATTATTCCTTAGTCTCTGTGACATATTAGGAGGATTTTACGACTATTTGCTTTAGATTTCTTACATATAGCTCCTTTAATATATTTAAAGTTTATATATATGGATAGAAAATTCAGTTATATTACAAAATAATATCTCTCAAACACAGAAATTCAGATAGGCCCCTATAGATAGGGGACACATACACACACTAGATTGTGGCTACCCGATCCAAGCCCGACGAGTCCCGACAGTAGGCCTACCCGATGGGTCGGGCCGGGTTCGGTCAAAAATGTATAAATTGTATTCAGGCTGGGGTCGGATTCAGTCAGCTTTCAGTGAAAATGTAGTGTAAAAATAAATAAAATCCTATTGTCTGTCCTGTTTATTGCTTGGGGACTGTTATTTATCTGACAACACCTGAACAGAACACACACACACACACATTGGCTGTTTGTTTCTACCACTCCTCTTGCTGGAAGTCTTGGACCTTCCGCCGCCCGCCTCCGCCTTGATTAAATGCTGAAAATAAAATAAAAGAGGGAGACACGTTTTCCTATTTTATCTTATTTTGTTATATTTCTCCCTCTCCCCTGGCTGGAAGCCTCGGACCTCCCGCCTCCCACTCCCGTCTCCCGTGGAGCACCCACGGCGCACGCCCGGCCTGTTAAATAGCCTGTAACCATAACAATTGTGTGACACAACCTCAGTGCTTTAGTCATTAAATAATGTCGGGCTCGGTTGGGTTTCAGACATAACAAAACAGAATGACTGTCGGGTTTGGACAGAAATACGCGACCCGTGCCGTACTATAACACACACACACACACACACACACACACACACACAGGAAAACCAGACAGACATTATCATCAATTTATAAACACCCCCCGGATGCCCCGGACAGGACGTGAAAAGTGGACATGTCCGGGCAAAAGAGGACGTTTGGTCAGCCTAGCCTAACGAATGTACAGATCCATTCCACTTCACATGATCTCCTGTAATATCGTCATAATAATGTGCAAGAGCCACATACAGCCAGCAAAACATATGTTGGTTTTAGCAGGCCCAGTGAGCTCCTCCAGAGCTGCAGGTTTAGTCAGGCTTCACCTCTCGAGCACAGATGATCAAATTAAGTCTTTTTATCAGTAAAAGTTGAAACACAGCTAGCAAGCTACATGCTAAAACATCTTCTAATGAATTATTGTGGTGTTTTCCTTTGTGGGGCCGTTTCAATGACAGCACTCACCTCCCCATGTGCAAATGTTCCACTTAAACAAGTCACCTGGACACTGTTTTGCCAGGGCACGGTTACTGCATCCTGGGTTTAGCGCCAACCAAGACGACTGCGATTGGTTTAAAGAAATACAAACAAACCAGAGTATTTTCCTCCTCTAGCTGAATAATAATGTGTGTCTCTTGACCTTTCTGTAGCACTGACGCAGCACTGTGGAGATAGGTGTGGCTATATGAGGCTATTCCAAGGGTAACAAAAACCACCTATGTTAAGCTAAGCTAGCTGGCTGCTGGCAGTAGCTTCATATTGACCATTCAGACTTTAGAGTGGTATCAGTCTTCTCATTGAACTACTGGGAACAAAGCAAAGCACATTTCCTAAAATGTGGAACTCATCCTTTAAGACTTTCCTAAGTCTTGGTTACTGTCAGCCAGATGTATACAGTTACTACAGCATGTTGGTTAATGTTGTCGTGTGCATGTTACGCTGCAGATTGATGCAGGTGGATGTAGCATGATGCTTCCACTATTTCATCACTTTTCATCTGCATGACTGTGTGTCTGTTAGGACTAAACTGTGAAGTAATATATGTGTGTTTTAAATCCTGCAGGCTGGTCCATGGATGTCGTGGAGCTGTGTAAGAAATACCGCTCAGAAGGAGTGGTCGCCATCGATCTGGCAGGTGATGAGTCGCTCAATTGTGTAGCCAATCCAGGGCACAGGAAAGCATATGAGGTGAGCGTGTTGTCAAAACATTAACATAATGCAGACAAACAGTCTTTGCCAAATTACATAGGTGTGTCTTTTGGCATGCCTGTTAAATCAAAGCCTCAAATGATACTTTACGTAACTTGTATAGCAACAACAGCAGTGCTGGTAACGATATTTAAAGTCAGTTAAACAACAACAGCTCGTTTTGCTGTGTCAGCAGGAGCGTTTGTGCTCTTGAATGTGTTTGAAAGGGTTGAGGTTTCTTGCAGAGTTTGACGGGAAATGTGACTGCCGGAGGAAATGGCAGACAGTTTAAATACATAAGTATCTTAGATTGCTCACCTTTTATTTAAATGGCCTTTATAATGTATTTCTTTTGCACTTTGTCTTGATGTTTTGTGTGGAGCACTTGAATCGTCTTGTTGCTGAAATGTGCTACATAAATAAACTTGCCTTGCCTGGCATTAGAGTACAGTGGGAATAGTTTTTATTGATAGCATCATTTTGAGGTTGTAAAAACATTTCACAGTCACACAGTCCATCTGATGTTCCCACAGGCTGCAGGCAGCAGGCTGATGGAAACATGGCTGAAATTCATCGCACCAACAACTTTCAGGAATGTTTATAAAGATTTTTTAAATACAGATTTGGATCAAGGGATGTCAGGGGTCAGGACCGAAATATCTTGACAACTACTGGATGGACTGCCATGAAATTTTCTAAAAACATTCATTATCAGCAAAGAATGAAGCACACTGACTTTGGTGATCCTTTGACTTAGTGGCTCCCAACTGGTCCAGCCACAGGGTCCAGATTTCTCCTTAGTCATTTGTTCAAGGTCCACACAGTTTAATACATTCGGCCTCATACTTGCATGTCGCCATGTCGTTGGTTAGTTTGGTGTCTCTGTCATAGAGTTGTCTGTTAGTCACTCACTCTACAGCAGGAAACTGCACTTCAAAGTAAAAACTCTGTCCCAGAAATTCACTGTACTTAAATATACAGTGTGTTTTTTACAAAGTTGGCACATTCCCAAGTCACTTGTGGTCCATTCAGAATGGACTCAGGACCCACTTTTGGACTGCGACTCACCAGTTGGGAACCACTGCCCTGACTTTTCCTCTTGCACCACCATGAGGTTCAGATTTGTGGGTTTAAAGGTCCAGTGTGTAGGATTTAGGGGGGATATACCGGCAGGCATGAAATATAATATAAAAAGTAGTGTATGAAAATAGGAATTGTCATGTTTTTGTTACCCTATGTCTACATAGGCAACAGGTCCTCGTCCATGGAGATTGCCATGTTGCACCACTATGTTTCTACAGTAGTCTTGAAGGGACAAACCAAACACTGGCTAATTTGCATTTTTGCATTAGCCACCATAGTTGGCAGCCATTCCACGATGAGCCACATAATGTCAGATAAAGCACTGATTTATAACGTGAAACAATTTACAATTTCAAATCATTGGGTCTGTTTGTTTTGGAGAGCAAGAGACCTCTGCGGATAATTCGGCTCCCGATAAAACCCTCCTAAATGTGTGAAAAAAGGTGAGCACACATTAGGGACCCGTCTCCGACATGCTAAACAGCATTGGAAAAACACTGACTTTTAATGTAAAACTGCTTTATTCGCTATTTTTAGCTGTGTAAATCAGCTGGTATGTTTGTTTTGGAGAGGAAGAGACCTTTGCGGAGAATTCAGCTCCCAGTAACAACCCTCTGAACGCCTGGATCTTAAGTTATCGGAGAAGAAAGGTGCGCAAGCATTAGCAGGTGCTGGGCTAGCAACCTGTCTGCGACCAGCTGAACAGCATCAGAGAAACAGAATTTGTTTTTGTTTTTTGTTTTTGGGGTTCAGTCACCTGGTCCATTTGTTTTGGAGATGAAGAGACCTCTGCGGATAATTCAGCTCCTGGTTAAAACCTCCAGAACAATGAACACTGAAGAAATTCTAACCAGGAGAAGTTTCAGCTGGTTGCAATCTGCAATCCTCACCGCTAGCTGACATTAAATCCTACATACTGTTCCTTTAAGTGAAATGTTTTGACAGCTATTGGATGGATTGCCATGAAGTGTGGTGCAGAGTAGTAGTTCAACTTCACAGAGCTGCAAACACGACTTATTAATTATGTTTTATATAACATCCACCTGACTCATCAGCCACTGTCTTTGTGCTTGTAGCATTCTCAGACGTGTACAATGTCTCAACGTCTTGTTTGGTCCTGACCTTATGAATACAATCCAAGCCGTGGGATAGGTGCACATGGCACACCCTATCACCACAGTACATCTGTTGTCATAGTGGCATCATTGTTCAGTTTGACAACCTGCCAATCTGGCTTTGTGAAAACTGTCAAACTCATGACGACTTTAATGTCTGTATCTGTAACCAACGCAGTACGGTAGTAAAACCTAACACTCCCAAACCAATTTAGTCTTAAGCACTGATGCTTCTCAGAAAAAAATCCAATTAGGTTTTCAGCCAGCATTTATTGATTAATTCAGAGAGCACCACAGTAAGTAATCAATTTTGCCTGTCAGACCGTAATGAATGTGATGGATGAATCAGTTGATATGCTGCAGCGCTGGACGTGGAACCACTCTTAGCTGAAATTAATGGATTAATGGACACAGGATGGGTGGAGATGACTTCACAGGGATGATTCTTAATATTTCAGCTAAGAGGTGCTAGATTTCAGGAGCAGGTTATAGGTTACTCGAGATCAAATTGGGCTGTATGTGGCCCATGAACTAAAATGAATTTGACACCCCTGATCTCAGACAGTCCAAAAATTCTTGGTAGACATGAACAACTCCACAATCCAAAAGCTAGAGTGCTAAAAAACTCAATTTGTGATGTCATAGGGTGTAAAGTCTGGAGCTGCTCCATAGACAATGAATTAGGAACGATGTCAGAGGTGACACAGAGTATATGGGTACTTAGTGACATCACAAGTTCTCAGGGGCAATGTCCCCCAAAGTGTTTTTTTTCTGAGGCCCTCATATTTTTAAAATTCTTTGCAATGGAAGTGCTGCATACTAATGATGGGTCCATGTCATTGGTTCGACAACCCATTGGTTCGACATCCCATTAGTCCGACTGTCCGCGGTGCTGAACGGCTCGCGGCGGGCGTATGGTGCACCGCGACCGGCTTGAGGCGGAGCAGGCTCACGGCTTATGTGTTTATCACTTTCTTTTTCATTTTAACCCACACCATGATCTTTTCCTGACCCTAACCAAGTGGTTTTTGTGCCTAAACCTAACTAGACCTTAACCACAGGGCATCATGATGATTTTGGAACGGACTTCGGAACAATGAGTTTAATATGGTCGGAACAATGGGATGTCGAACCAATGGGCTGTCGAACCAATGGGCAGTTCCCCTAATGATACGGTACAAATGCCAGCAGCTTGACTAGACACTGAGCGTGTATTACGTGTGGAGAGCTGCCTGTTTGCCATTTTTTTCCTGAGTGCTAAGAGCCGAAAGATGTTCAACCCAGCCGACCACTCACAGTGAAGGAGGGACAAATACCATAAAGACCAACCATCACATCTTACATGTACAAGAGCTGAACAGCAACGACAGTGGAGGAGAAATATGTTAATATACTGTATTTATATTGATATGTTTTCTCTCACAAGCTCTGTCCTCTCTCCCTACGTCAGTACTACTCAACCTATGGCCCGTGGGCCCAATAGGGTGCCAGGTGACCCCCAAAGCTTCTTCTAATTTTTCTAATTCTTCTAATCTACTCTCTGTCTATCCATGTAACAGCAGTTTGAGAAAGAGCCTTGTGCACGAAACGTCACGGCACAAATAAAAAAGCCTTCAATGGGAGCTGAGACTTGATGTGCGGTACATTTTTTCCTTTTTTACCCAGCCGACCACTCACAGTGGAGGAGGGACAAATACCATAAAAACCAACCATCACATCTTACATGTACAAGAGCTGAACAACAACGACAATGGAGGAGAAATATGTTAATATACTGTATTTATATTGATATGTTTTCTCTCACGAGCTCATATAGTCTGTCCTCTCTCCCTACATCAGTAATACTCAACCTATGGCCCGTGGGCCTAATAGGGTGCCAGGTGGCCCCCAAAGCTTCTTCTAATTTACAATGAAAATAAATTGATAAGGTTTTTTGGTCATTTTAATGTAAATAAGGTGGCACAGTGCATTAAAAAGCATCAAAATAGAGCTTGTTTATCAAAAAATGCCAGAGGATGATGCCCCAGACAACCCAACAGAGGTCCAGACTAAGCCCCAAATGTCATGATATCTTTAAAATGCCCTGCGCGCATCTACCTGCTTGGGGCTGCTGCAAGTGGCCTCCTGTCATTTTCAAAAGTGGCCACTGGGCAAAGCAAGTTGAGTACTCCTGCCCAACATACTTTAGCCTTCCCTTTATCCAGAGCAAGTCTTCTACCTTGTGCCCACGTTTTTACTTCCACAGATGTTCCATATTAAAGCAACCAGATGCAACCAAAGTGTCTCAGCTAAAAAACATAGCGGCACATCCAAAGTGCCTTCAAATGCTCCCAGCTGGGTGTTTCCTGAGGAGCGCCTCTGGTTTTCACCTGGGGAAAAAAACACTTTGATGGGGCCTAACCTTTATGGTTTCTGGCTCTGACAGAGAGCAGCTCGTGTTCACAAGTATTGATTGAACTTTCCCAAGGCACTGAAGTACATTGCCATTCTTAATTTAGGTGGTGTTCCCCTTTACATTACATCAGTCTGTTATTACTCTCAGGTAACAACTTCTTCTTCCTGGTGAAAGGTTGGACACTAAATGAAAGTTCTTCATCTATGAGTCTGCTGTCTGTGTGTTTATTAAGGTGTGCATGAAAAAATATTTTCATGCTCTCACTGGCTCAACTTGTTTAACAATGAAGTTAAAAGAAAGCCAGTCAAAAGTCATTTGAGGTAAACATCTGGTCGATAATTCATAAACTGGCTATAAAATCTAATCTAATCTAAAAGCAATCAAACATCAACAATGACCTAATACCATTCTACTGATTTGTCCATAATTATCGTAGACTATACTAACTCAGCTACCCTCTTTTAAATAATAAAGAAAACCAGGGTTGGAATCAAGTCAATAAATCAAGCGTACGCCAAATCCAGTCGGAAGAAAAGCGAAAACGTCTTTTCCTCCAAGAAACTCCCAAACTGTATACTCTTGTACTTCTTTAATTGTTGTTATTGACTCTATTTCTGTAGTAACTTCACTTATTGCAGTGTTTACTAATGTTAGAGTTAGCACTTGTTGCTTCGGGAGCCACCATTACTGTTCTGCAAACTGTGGCCTGCATTTTACTTTTACGTCATCGACTACGATGCAGTCCTTGATTGGCTACTTATGTTGTCAACTACATTGCGGATCCCAGATTGGTGCTGATTGGATTTCAATTTTGGGAAAGTGTTAAATGCGGCATCGAGTCCAGACTGATACAGAGAGCAAAGCAGAATGTTGAGCTCACTTCATTAGGATGATGGTAAATGGATCTGCACTTGTACAGCGCCTTTCTAGTCCTATGACGCTTTTCACACTACGAGTCACATTCACCCATTCACACACATTCATACACTGGTGGCCGAGGCTACCATACAAGGTGCAACCTGCTACTGCCCAAGGGTACTTCGGGATCTAGCCGATCTTCGGTAACACTTTACTTGAAGGTATCTACATAAGGGTGCCATGACACTGTCATAACTATGACATGACACAGTCATGAACCTGTCATGAACATTATGTACATGTCATAAACATTTATGACTGCTGTCATTAAGTGTCATTTGGTTTTTGTAATGACAAGTTGACATTGTTTGGGTTGTCTTGATTATGACAACTTGACATTAATCAAAGTGACATTACCAGATATTTTGTCATGACGTTGACATTAAATTTGTTTGGGATGTCCTTATAATGACAACTTGACCTTAACCAGGATGACATTACCAGAAGATGTCTTCATGTTAATGTCAAGGTGTCATAATCAAGACAAACCGAACAATGTCAGCTTGTCATTACAAAAACCGAATGACACTTAATGACAGCAGTCATAAACGTTTATGACATGTTCATAATGTTCATGACAGGTTCATGACAGTGTCATGTCATAGTTATGACAGTGTCATGTCACTCTTATGTAGATACCTTCAAGTAAAGTGTTACCCGATGTTCCCATTAGTGGACAACCCACTCTACCTCTGAGCCACAACTGGTCTGGTCTTACCAGGCTAGGGGGATATGTGCCCACCGATATATTTAATATTTACTGCCTAGCTAAAAACACATTATTATTGAGAGGGATTTTTATGGCTTAATTAAATTTGGGCAATTTTGCTTGCATGTCTTGTATGACTTTACTTTCCTCATGTTGAATGTGTGCAGTTTATGATTGTGTAAGTGCATGTCTCCTTGTTAAGCACTGTGAAGTATGAGATCTACACCGACAGCGCGTTATGCTTATTGTTCAGTCCTCCAGAAATGTGTTTTGACCATCAGGTTTAGCGAGAGTCTGAAATCATGTCAAGCTGAATTGATATTGATGGAATAAACAGAAACGTGCTTCAATTATTAACAAGGAGCAGAAGTCACAGAGCAGAGTCCACACTAATATTGAGGGTTATCTTCATAACTACACGACCTACAGATACCTGCAGATAAAGCAACCCACACTTGGTGTGTTCAAAGTTAACAACACTAAGATGAAAACAGATGAAACCCGAGGGGTGTCTTCTCTGCATTCAGTTTTCATTCTGTACACACGCAGTAAAAATACCATTCTTTACCACAGCAACATCTTTTCCCTCCAAAATAAAGCAAAACTCAGTCTTAATGACATCAAGGCGCCTCAGTGGATGCTGCAGTGTCGCAGATGTGAAAGCCAAGCCTTTGGCTGTGCTGTTTGGTTGCTGACGTGTTGTGTAATTGATTTTGTTGACAGGAAGCAGTGCGCAGTGGTGTCCACAGGACAGTTCACGCAGGAGAGGTGGGCCCGCCGACTGTTGTGAAGGAGGTAAGACCTCCAACAATAACGTGAGACATTTCTGGACGGGATGTCATCTGAGAACATAATGCCTTGGTGGAACTTGTGACAGCAACTAAACAAAACAATGAAGTCACGCACTAATGATAGAAATCTATCAGAGGCAGAGAGAGAGCCAGAAGAAACAAGATGTTGGTGTAAAGGAGCAGTGTGGGAGTATCTTGAAATTCCAGCAGACGGGACAACAAAAGCACAAAGAAGCACTTAAACACATACATTTACATACGTGTAGATTCAAATACTGCAGTTGATTACTTTATTTCTCTCTGTGTGTATGGAAGCAAATAAGACCCATAAGTAATTGAGTTTTAACAGGCACTGATGACTTAATATTTCAATTTAAACACAACTGAACTCATATCATTGAAGTATTAAATCAAATTAAATCGTTCCACAACCAGAAGCCATGGATGAATAGAACCATCCGGAAAGATGGATTATACAGCAGCAGCCAACAATGTAAGATGACGCAAGAAAGGGACTTAACTACAGTGCACAAGCGAAAGGAGCTGATGGATCACATTTCACTGGAGTTTTACTCTGCAGAATTCCATGTGACAAAGAAAAGATTGAATTGAACTGAATTATTTTACTTTGAAAACCTCGGTTCTGAATGTATTTGATCTAGTTCACCTCTTAAATTAAAACACGAGATTTCTTTCTCTGAATTTGAATTTATCTTTTTCAGTGTTAACAAATTCAGATCCAAAAATTCAAGTTTTAGAATAAAAAAAGATTCATGTTGCTCAAATTCATTTAGCCCTCTCTAAGTCCTGCCCCTTCTCACTCTGTCCTCCAATAAAAATTGAGCAAGCCTGGCGCCTCGGTCAACTTTCTTCCTTCCTGTTACATTGAATGGACATTCTGTCAAGTTGTGGTTGTTACATGCATTGTCTCTTAAAATAAACTAAGAAATTAACTTAGAACATAGGTAAAAACATTTGTTTTTAGGTTGACTTCCTTACGTTTCGGGCAACCACTGTTTCTCAAATGGTGTCCCGCCACACACTGGTGTGCTGTGACACCAATCCAGGTGTGCCATGGTATTTTGTGATAACTGCATTATTACAGCAATATTCAACTGGGTCCATACAAAAAGTTATGAATGAATTTTTAATTGACTGTATCAGTATGTTGTATGCATCTATTTCCTAAAAAAGGGGCAACTCTAGCTACAAAGTGTAATACAAATCAAATTAAAAAACCCTAATTTGTCGCCTTTCATGTGAGGGAATTACACATGTGTGACACATCAGAAGCCCTGATCGGCAGCCAGTGTGAGGGATGATAACATTTAAAAGGAGGAAGCTGTGACTGGGACAGTTAACAGCTTTATTGTACAAAGGAAATTACAACAAACCACCAGTGAAGATGACCTACCGCTGAAAGAGAAGAGAAAAGAAACAGTAGACAGTATCATGAAAGCTACCTGTCTTAGTTTTTTGTCTTATGTCCTGATATGATAATTACATGTGTTATATATATGTGCACAGATATAAATACAGGTGTGCCCTTTGGTGTGTCTTGGGCACGAAAAGTTTGAAAACCACTGTAGGCAACAAAGGGCGTGGTTAGGTTGAGAAAAAAACATCATGGTTTCGCTTCAAATAAGTATGTTTGTTACTAACGTAATATAATGTCATGTGACATATGCCACCAGCATAGTTTGCTAAACACACTAGCACATAATGTCGTTTTTAAAATAACTTGATTGACTTTTGGTTTCACAGAAGACATGAACAGCGTCTCCCAGGTGAAAGTCTTGAGTTTGTTTGACCCACTCACCACATGCAGACTTTCTTGCTCTACAGTAGTTGCCTGGAGTGTCAAGAAATGTCGCCACCTAGGTTGTCTCGTACCGAGATCGTGAATGAGACCGAGCTGGGTTTTCAAACTTAAGTATTCATTCATTAATTTTCTGTAACTACTTATCCTGTTAGGTGTCCTGGGTGACATTGGGCGAGAGGCAGGGTACACCCTGGACAGGTCACCAGACTATCACAGGGCTGACACATAGAGACAGACAACCATTCACACCTATGGACAATTTAGAGTCACCAATTAACCTGCATGTCTTTCGACTGTGGGAGGAAGCTGGAGTACCTGGAGGAAACCCACACTGACACATAAGGGCTCCCCCACCCTGGGATTCGATCCCCAACCCCAGGTTCAATACAGGAACCCTCTTGCTGTGAGGTGACAACGCCAACCACTGCTCCACTGTCCCGCCCTCAATGCTATAAATGTAGTGGTGTTTACATTCCAGTAAAAATATTCAGTTGCCGTTAAAACTCAAACAGTTATGTCACTGTTTTGCTTCCATATTTGTGTCTATTTCAGCTGCCGTCACAGCCGCTTTAGTGCAGAACTACAGTATGTCTCACTGCCACAGTAAGTGGCCATTCTCTGAGGGAGTCATCCCTCAAAGTGACAGCTCAGCTATGTCACAACTGTTTCAAATGTGCCTCTAGAAATAGCCCGCAGACTCTGCTGACATGTACAAGACTGAGTTTTTTTTTTCTTCTTCTTGTAGTTTATGACCTTTTGCCTCGTGACCCCTGTCTGATATTTTAGGCTGTAGAAGTTCTGAAAGCTGAACGAGTTGGACACGGTTACAGAACCCTGGAGGACCAGGATCTGTACAGGGAACTGCTGGCTAAGAACATGCACTTTGAGGTGAGGAACTAGCAGAGACATTGGCATCTTAATCAAAATGCTGCGTCACGGACAAGATTATTACTATCTGCAAAAATGTGTTATCAATTAAACATACTGTACCCTGTGCATCGTTATCACGTGTTAGATCATTTAATCAGGTAATTAAAGTGACTCAGTTGATTGTGTTATTACAGTCCCTACCAGTAGTGACACAGTTAAACGCTGCCCTCTAGTGGAGCCTTAAGTGTCACAACTAAGAGAAGAGACACTGCAGTAATGAGGTTTCTCAGTGCTGCCTGTGCTGCCCTGATTGCAGGTGTGTCCTATTTCCAGTAAGATGACTGGCGCCTGCGACCCAGACTTCACTAAGCATCCTGTCATCACGTGAGCTGTGTTTATTTTACATGACAGACTCATAATTAACCCGCATTAAACCACAATTGGAGGCTTAATTCATTTCATCTTGATGGATTTCATTGTTTCATTTGTGCAGGTTCAGAAAGGACAAGGCAAACTACTCCCTGAACACAGATGATCCCCTGATCTTCAACTCCAGCCTGCACCTTGACTACAGCACCGCGCACAAATACATGGGATTCACCGAGGAGGAATTCAAACGCCTGGTGAGATCAAATTCATGAATGATTACAGCAGCGCTTCACAGGATGAAGGCATGTGAATATGGTTTGAATAGCCTGGTGTGTGTGTGGTAATGCCAATCCTCACTTTCTAATTAAAACAGGAGCAAACGCCTCAGAAGTTCTTTCTGTGTTTTAAACTGCGTGTGAAGAGTTGTGCTTCACGTCCAGGCTCCATCAGGTTTGCAGGTGGACTGAATTTGGAGCTTAAAGGAACAGTTTAACATTTTGGAAAAAACACTTCTTTGCTTTCTTGCCCAGAGTTTGATGAGAAGATAGACACACTTCATATCTTTTGTACAGTGAAACAAGGTGAAACAGCTGGCCTGTCCAAATATGACAAAATCTGCCCAGCAGCACCTTTAAAGCCCACTAATCATCTTGTTTGTAAGTGTAAAAACAACAGGTGGATTTACAGTGTCGGACTGTTTTCTGTCTGGGAGCTGTGACTTTCTGGAGTCTCGTCATCACTGTGAGGTTGCCATGTGACCAGCTGTGGCTAGCTGTTTGGGCATCACTGATTGATTTGAATCATTTAGATAAGCTGAGTTCAGTGATTTGTTGTCACTAGTCTTGCATTGCCAGACCTTTCTCACACTGTGCCATTGCTGGAGAAGGGTCCGGTTAAGGGGAAAATCATAGGTCAAAGGTGGCGCTGAGCCCATGTTGCAGCGACAGTGCTCTTGCAAAATAGCATCTGAAGACAATTTGTTTTGGTGGAACATTTGCTCATAGGAAGGCGAGCCCTGGCATTGAAATGACAGCAACACTTTCCAGCTCCTCCTGGGGGACTCCAAAGCGTTCCCAGGCCAGATGACATATGTAATCCCTTCAGCATGTTCTGGGTCCGGCCCGGGGCCTCCTACCCTGTGGGCCCACCATCTGCAGGGTCAGGATTCAGGGTTTGGTGCATCAACACATTCTGTGACTCAACCCTCCAGGGGTCAGGGCTTCTGAAACAAACATCTTAGATCAGGGGTTCTGAAAGTTCAGATGTCTGACTGAACAAGAGAGACGAAGAAAAATTGGTGACTCCCTCCCCCTGAAGCAGAACTAGAGTCCGAATATGTCTCCGTTCCACAATTTCTTGAGTCAATATTCTGTAGTCTTCCTGCGCCGTCTTCCTGGGTATGCTTGTTTTTTGGTACCTTGCTGGCTACAAAATTAAACTGGTCTGCACACCAGGAACTGCTCCTTTTAGAAATGTTAATTGTATCACCACATGTGAAGGAGACACACATCTGTATATAGAAACTATGGTGGTCGCACAACAGATCATGTGATAACACATGTAGCTGTACAGGAAGCAGTGCAACACACAAAACCAGAACAAAATTACACCACAGGAATACATTTACAAAAAGGCCAGCAGTGCCTGGAATATCACATGACTGAAACATCAGATAAAAAAGTCATAATGACATGCAAATTCAGGGTGAAATTATAAATGCATTAACAACATACATCCGCAATTTCTTTTGTGAATGTAATGTGTTCCTGTGGTGTAATTTTGTTCTGGTTTTGCAGGGTGTTGTACTCAGTTTCTGTTTATCTATAGATGTTCACATGATCTGTTGGGCGACCACCATTGTTGGTATATCCAGAGGTGTGTCTCCTTATCTTGTTCATGTCAGACGAAGGGCTGGTGACCAAAACGTAACATGTGGTGATATGATTAAGATTTTTGAGCCCTGGAGCTTTTCTGTGTGGCTTTTACCCCGGGACGGCCCCAACAGTACAGCATGTGCTCACAGTTAAAGGGATAGTGCACCCAACAATTAAAATTCAGCCATTATCTACTCACCCATATGCCGATGGAGGCTCAGGTGAAGTTTTAGAGTCCTCACATCACTTGCGGAGATCCAAGGGGAGAGGAGATAGCAACACAACTCCACCTAATGGAGGCTGACGGCACCCCAGGTTCAAACGTCCAAAAACACATAATTGAAAGCACAAAATATCTCCATACTGCTTGTCCGTAGTGATCCAAGTGTCCTGACATAAAAAGTTGTTTGGAAAAACGTCATTTGAACTCTGTTTTTAGCTGCACACGTGAGCACGGTCCACAGAGAGGCAGTTAGACCTACAGGCTACAATGAGGCTAAAAACAGAGTTCAAATGACGTTTTATGTCAGGGCACTTGGATCACTATGGACGAGCAGTATGGAGATATTTTGTGCTTTCAATTATGTGTTTTTGGACGTTTGAACCTGGGGCGCCATAAGCCTCCATTAGGTGGAGTTGTGTTGCTACCCCCTCTCCCCTTGGATCTCCGCAAGTGATGTGAGGACTCTAAAACTTCACCTGAGCCTCCCTCTGCATATGGGTGAGTAGATAATGGCTGAATTTTCATTTTTGGGTGCACAGTCCCTTTAAGAAAGCAAATGGGGTCTTTCATGTATCTTTGCAGCAACATCACTACAAACCTGAGGAAGTTGGCTTGGTTTCTTTCAAAAACATAGGAAGAAGGTAATGAGCAGTGAAAGAAGAAATTACCTTAAAAAAAAACAGCAAGAAATTAGTAAAAAAAAAAAAAAAAATAGAAAATTAAAAACAAGAAAACTAGTAGGAAATAACAAAAAATAATAATAAAATAAGAAAAAAGAAAAAGGAAAAGGAAATGACTTTGAAAAAGAGCTTAAAATTCGAATAATTCTTTAACATTATGTTAAAATATATAATAATGATGATTATAAATATATGTTTTCCCAAGTTTTTTAAAAATATTTTTCCAAATCTATTTTTTATTTTGCAATTTTCTGAACATTTCTTACCAGGTTGCTCATTGCCTTTTCCCCTCATGTTTTTGAAAGAAATTGCACCAATTTGCTCAGGGTTCAAAGGTTTAAAGGCTTTTTTCTCAAACCCACAGCTCAGCGACAGTCATTATGTATTGTGACATATTTTGCTTAATATTTGGAGGAAAAAAAACAATACTGGGAATCTCCTTTTACCAATATATTGGATGATTATTGATGTGGATGTGTCCCCTGTAATATATAATTACTGCTGGACTATTCCTTAGACGTGAACTTTAGCACACTATTTAACGTGCACTTTCCTGACTTCTTGTGTCCTATAGAACTTAAAATCTGCCGAGTCGTGCTTCCTGCCGGAGGACGAGAAGAATGAGCTCCTCCACAAGCTGTATGAGGCCTACGGGATGCTACAGACGACTGCCTTTTAAACCTGATGGAGGAGGAAGTCTGAGGAGGAAATGAGACCTGACCCAGCAGGGACGAATCACTCTGAACCCTTAATCTCCTCACCTGACGCAGTGGAATGTCTTTCTCCTCATTTGTAACCAGACATTTAACTGACAGAATTATACATCACGTATGCTGTTTATCATATGGCTGCTGCCTTCATCTCACATATCTATACATCCTAATCTTGTGTTCTGTCAGTGCTCCATACTTTTTAATACTTAAGTATACGGCGCACTTTACAGAGGGTGATGTGGCGCTCTGCACGGTGCTAAAAACACAGGCATGCAAGTGTTTTATGTTTATGAAGCAGATTTTGTTTTTATGAAAACTATGGATACATTCTTCATCTTGTGTTTACATCCTGTTGTCATGGAGAAAATCAGGGAAGCTTTTGACGCACAATTACTCAGCAGTTTTAATACTTTGTCAGCATGTTAAAGGGAAGGATGGGGGAGGAATATGTCGTTCATCTTTGGTGTGAAAGCATGTAGTGAAGGATAACTCAATTTACTACCTACAGGGAGAATATGGTTTACAGTGAATATCCAGTGTTTGGTTTAAGGGAGAAATAAGGGAATCCAGTGTCGGACATGTGTGCTTTTCGCCCTCCATTCTTAAAACAGGTAAAACAGCTCAATACCAAAAGTATAGTCTTATATTTGAACACTAGGGGGCACAATACAGTCACCTAGATGGACAAACCACAGTTTGTGGCTTTGCATATCCTAATTACTCAATTCTTTTGATGTATGTATTTATTTAAAATATTTTTTCACTTCACTTAATTAAAAAAAAACACTTCCATGTGTAACAGACACATTTATGACACTTATGAAAAGCATCTTTGAGCATAATAAAATCTATTATAAAACATTCCTGTGTGTCAGCTTGTGTCTTTAACCTGATTATCTGCAGTAACTTTATTTTGCTTTCAGAAAATCACCTGCAAATGATCGCTTGCATATCAGTGGGCCTTCTTCATAGCAGTCATTTTTTAACATGTCATATTTGGAAAAGCACAAGAGGATCTAATAACATTAATGATTGCTTCTACAGAGTCACATTGCTGGCTCACTGGGATATCTACTGGGACGGTTAATGGAACAGAGCCATCATTCGTTCATCTGTTGTTTCCCATGATGACAACTCAAGATGTCTGCTGTGAAAAAGGTCCATTACTCACCTTGTGTTACCTTGAACTGATGGAGAATACTCTGCTTCTCTTGCACGCCTCCATGGTGAGCGAAGAATCCAAAAAAGGTGAACATTCTTGATAAACTGACATCATAGGGGGACCACCTTCACCAACAGCAAAACTAAATCAAACATCAGTTGACAAACTCTCACACAACTTGTGCAGTGTAATCCCAGTCATGCTCAGCACTTCCAAAAAATATATATTTTTAACCAAACCTACTCTTTCAAAACACTTTGGCCTACGAGTAGCGAGCACTGAGTGTGCCTGAGAGTTCAAACACACCCTGCTGTGCATGAGACTGTTTACTGACGTGTTTTACATCATAATGTTTGAGTGAAAATGCATGTGTTGGGAAGCACTGAGCACACAAAGTTGAATGAACAAAAATTGCAAGAGCATCCATTTCTGTTGAAAATTTTGGGTCCCAGATTCCCCCCAGCGATGGAGTTTAACTATGTATAAATAATATTAGAATCACACAAGTAGAAACAAAAAGAGGATCTGTAAGGACACAGATTCTCTTAGTATCGTACATGTCAGGATGTACTTTGAGGTCCTCGGGCAGCAGAGGTCTTTTGTCTGCTCCAGAGGCTTGACTGAAAACTAAAGGGGGCAGAGTGTTTGCTGTCAGGGCCTCGAGGCTCTGGAACAATCTGTCCGAGGAAATCAGGCCAGCCGAGTTGGAGAGCCTTTCCTGATTTTAAAGTTCATTTAAACTGTCTTTTATTTCCTCGGTTTTTATAAATTAAAGTGTTTTTATCAGTTCTTGTAAAAGTTGTTTTCATGTGTTGTCTGTTTTAATTATCGACATGTAAAGCACTTTGTAACTGTTTTGAGAAGCATTTCATAAATAAAGATTATTATTATTATATAAAGTAGTGCAAGTTAAAATGAAGGATAAAATATAACAAATAAAATATGGGGTAAGTGATATGAATCAGTCATAGCATGAATAGACAAAATGTAACAGGAATGTGCTGTAGTAAAATGTTTATGCATGACAACAGTGTAAATACATGTTTATATAGAAGTGCAAACAGTTTAAACTAGAATTGTTGCCCTGATGGTGCACGCCTTTGCAAACCAAGTTGCAGTTACAGTTTGTATCAGTCTATGTCTGTGAAAACATGAATGCTTTACACACAACTCAAAGATCTAAACAATCCAGATGAGCACCCAAGATTAGAGTCACCAATTCAGTGTCTGACCAAACGTCTCCTCTTCAGTTCCTGAGATATTATGTTTTACAATGGCCAGAAAAGTGTTTATGCAGAACATTCTGATGTCACCATGATGTCTGCCTTTGACCTTTTGGATTTAAAATGTCCTGACCTTATAATTTTATTCTATTAGACATTTATGTGAATTTTTGTCATAATTAGAAAAATACTTCTTGAATTATGGCCAAAAACATGTTTTGTGAGGTCACAGTGACCTTTGACCACCAAATCAAATTAGTTTATTCATGAGTCCAAGTGAATGTTTGTGTCAAATTGAAGAAATTTCCTCAAGGCCTTCTTGTGTTCCCAAGAATGAGATGGACGCAAGGTCAAAGTGACCTTGACCTATGACCACCAAAATCTAATCAGTTAATCATTGATTCCCCATTAGTCTCGCTCACCAGACCTTTCTCAAGAAAAGAAAGGTCTGGCTGGGCCGACTCTCACTTTAAGATTGGAGGAAAAAATGCCCTGGCTTTTTTTTAATTCTTTCAACCAATCACAATCGTTCTGGGCGGTGCCACAGCAACGGTGCGCTTGCAAAAATATTGCCGGGGGGAAACAGGTTTTGGTGTAACACGCCCACAAAAATATCGCCTACAGAACGCGAACCATGGCAGAAAAATGGCTACATCCCCGCAAGATCAAACACCACAAAAGTTAGTAAAGGACGTGTTGAAAACTGCTACACAACCGGAGGTGGTAGGGCGGGACTTCAGCGGGTGGCTCGTTCCTCCCAATGAGAGGCTGATCTATGCAGCGAACTTCCGCCCACTCAGACTAATTCCCCATGGACGTTTGTGCCAGATTTAAAGAAATTCCCTCAAGAAATTCTATAGATATCTGTTTACGAGAATGGAAATGACAGACGTATGTTACGTACATGCAGACGGACGACCCGAAAACATAATGCCTCTGACCGCAGCTATCGCCAGTGCAGAGGCATTAAAAAGGTAAAGTGACCAGAGTGACCGGCTCAGAGGTTTAACAGTCTTATGGTCTGAGTGATGAAGCCGTCCCTGAGCCTGGTGGTGAAGGACCAGATGCTGTGGTACCGTCTGTCAGATGGCAGCAGGCAGAACAGTTTGTGGTTGATGGGGTGATCTGATTTGAATCTCTGACACCACTGGATAAATAAGACTCTGAGAAACTCTGAGAGTTTGTAAACTGATGTTGTGATATCCTCCTGAGACCCTGTGTCCTTATATGAGGACATCACATTTTGGTTTTACTTGACCTTATACTTTATTCTACTTGACTCCGACCTGTTGTCCTCGTTTGTGGACACTTGTGCTAGTGGTAAAGGTGTTTAGTATAAAACAGTTGTTTTGTCAGTGAACGCTGTGAGTTGTAATGGAGCCGGATTTTGTAACATTGCCTTTGTTAAATGTTGCTGTTGTCCCTGGCTTCATATGAGTAGAGGAAAAGTTTGCTAGCTGCTAGGCTAATTCATACAATGTAAATTGCCATAGGCTTGTGCTAATAACATTAGCATGTTGTATTTGTGGGGAAAATGTGTCCAGATAAAGACAAGTGTTTGTCTGTGAATGCTGCTGTGTACTTGTATTTGAAATTGTTGCTATTAAGCCAAGTTTAATGTGTGTTTTGAATCAACTAAACTTTACAACACTTCTGCCGCCGACTAGTGTTTTGGAGGTGTAACTGTTGTGCAGCTGCATATTTTCAAACGGGAATACAATCCCTGTCTTTGCATTTTATTTTGATCAAAGTCTGTTTTTATAAAACTGCTTGTGACATCTCAAATGTGGCTTTGACTTGCAACTGAAACCATGTAGCCCATTTCGTACATAATACCGAGAAATATATCTTGTATTGCCAGTCAGCCTGTGAATACCGAGATATGGATTTTGGTCCATATTGCCCAGCTGTAGTTACTGTTTACTTCAATTCATGACGAATGTTCTGTTTTTGGATTCTCCATTCACTGTGGAGGCATGCAAGAAAAATCGTCTTCGTCATGATTTCAAGGTAACACGCGGTGAGTTATCGATATATTTATGGTCTTTTTGTGGGTGAAGTATTCCTTAAGCGAGTCCATATATGTATCTTCACTATAATATAAAGCTACTTTAACACTAAGCTTTTCAAGTAATTACTCTTTAAGAGGGAATTAGCTTAAGCCTGACATGAAGACTAATCCCAGCTTTGCAGATAAACTGCTCTGTCACCCTTTGCTTCTTTATATATAAAGAGATAAATGGAAACACTGGGACCAGGCTAGGTGGAAATATAAACACTGGCTTCCTGTGGTGACGCTTATGTACACAAAAGCTGCGTTCAATAATATTTATGGCTCTGGAACAACTCAGCAAACTGAACTCATTAATCCTGTGCGACTACCTGTACCTGCTGTGTCCGACAGAAACGTGCACACCGCCTCATGTGTAAGGCTAATTAGGCTTGAAAACATTAAACACAAATGTTACAGTAATTCATAAGTATTTTATTACACAAAGAAAATTGCTATCACAAAGTTATCACTGAACATTTAAGCAATAAATATGAAGTCCGTACACGACAGTATAATGGCGACTATGTTTTGTTACTGGAAAGTAAAGGAAAAGGACTCGACGATGAAACTGAACAAGAGGGTCACAAACACACACACACACACACATTGAAAGAAAATGACAAACAGATGATTATGAATACGCCCTCCGTGACACAGTTCCATATTAGGCTGGAACAATGTTTCGAGTGTTATAAATGAATTCTGTTCAGCTCTCTGTCCATCTCTGCAGGCATGAATCCAAAGTTTCTGTGCTTTCTTGTCTCGTCGGGAATATGAACGACTAACAGAGAATGAAGCAGCATCTCAATTGTCAGTTCTACTCTGTTCTGCTCCGCTTGTTACAATCTGATCCAATGAAAAGGCAAACATTTGGGCCCCTGAAGCTCCAAACAGGCTGGCAGTGAGCGAAGGTGTCCTTGTGTCCACTTAGGACAAACCAATATACACTCTCTCCTTTCCGCATGTCTCTCCACTTTCACTTGCTTCCTCTTCCTCTACTTTTCACTCCTTGGCTCTGCCCCCTCCTTCGGTCTCTGGCTGTGTTTAGGACGGGCCTCCACCTCCCTGGGCGTCTTGGCTGGTGGAGCCCTCTGCCTCAGGGGCTGGGGAGGCCCCTGGGTCTCCTTCTGGAGAAAACAACAGGCAAAACAACAAACAGTCAAAGATCTGTGAACATAATCAAGCTCAAAATTGAGTTGGCATTCCTGACAGCAGCCGATAAATCTGCTCTCAAGCTTCAGATAGAGAAAAATAATGAGAATCCTGTGGAAGGAACTACAACTTCCTGTAGTAACAGTGTCAAGCCTGATATGAGATTATTTCCAATTTGTGAGGTTTCCCACCAGACCAGCGCTACAGAACTCTGATTTATAGCCGTCAGATTTGATATCATGTCATGGGAAACTTGTCTTTGACTGAAAAGGAAGTCGATGTAACACACACAACGATCAGGGCCGGGGACATCTGCGTCACATTCAGACATGTTCCTCCTAACAACTTGACACTGTGTGCTGAGAGGAGAGGAAGTGAAGGACTATTTGTCATCATGCCGCTGTTACGACTCTTTTAACTCTGAGGCAACAAAGCACAACAATCAAATCTCACAGAGACCAAAAGCTGAGCGGCACCACCTGTTCGGAGTTTGATATTTTGGCGCATTGAGACGCAGAGCCGTCCAGTTCTTGACTATCTTCAGGTGGATGCATCTGCCATACATTCTGGTAAACTTTTTTTAAACTGAAAAACATGACAACTGTGTCAAACCACACAGGCTCGTTAACTCCATCAGAAAACTTCTGGGAACAGTTATGAGAAAGAGTGTAACAATACAGAAACTCAGTAACAGTGCAGACTTTGGGTAAAAGAATACGTATCTGAATGTATATGAATACCTAAATGATTCAAAGGACTCAAAGGATCCGTTGACAACGCCCTGGTTCCACACAACACAGGACACCCCTAGAGGTCCTGTCTCCATGCCTCCACAGGGCAGATGCCCCACAGCAGATTGGACTTTGCTCTGGCCTGTCGAGGCCCAGACAAAGGACCTCTGGGGTACCGGTTTATCACAAATGCTCGACCAGATTGGGATCTGTGAAAGTTGAAAGTTAGGTTGATGTCTTGAGCTCTTTGTCACGTTCCTTGGACCATTCCCGAGCAGTTTTGTGGTGTGGCAAGGTGCACTGCCTTGCACCTGCTGCCACTGGGGGTACTGTTGCAATCAGTGGTCTATAACAATGTTTAGGTGGGTGGTGTGTGTAAAGGGGCCACCACGTTAATGCCAGGACCAAAGGTTTCCCAGCAGAACACTGAATTGTAATGAAATGATGGATGTTATTCATTTCACCTGTCGGTGGTTTTAATATTTTGGCTGGTTGGTGTATGTTAACAAGTGGAAATATTGCCAGTATCACGATATGAATTTTTCACATGATATTAAAATTATATTGGTATTATCGTGAACAAGATGATATGGCATACCCCTGCTGGCCACTGTAGTTAAAAGCCCCACCTCATCGGAAAACATGAAACATGAAATTAGTTTAATCAGTCTTGGTTTTTTTTTTGTTTTTTTTTTTTTTAACTGGTTTAAATCACCAGGTCCATTTGTTTTGTAAAGGAAGAGACTACTAAGGATAATTCAACTCTGGGTAAAAACCCCTGATTAATGATCACTAAAGAAATTCTGACTTGGAGAAGTTTCACCTGGTTTCGATCTGCAGTCCTCACCACTAGATGCCACTAAATCCCCAAAATCTTACACACTAGACCTTTAATTTTTTTTCAGTAAATAACTGATGATAATTTGCATTTGGCACCACTGGTTAGCACGTGTCACTAACTGGGTTTCCATCCAAATGTATCGCAAATTTTAAGCGAATTTTGTGAAAATGCGCAAAAGAAAATGCGAATTTATGCACGTTTCCATTCATTATTGTTTTGCGAGTATTGGAACTCAACAGGTCGAGCAGAAGGTGGCACTTCTCATGAAAAATAAAAATGCAAAAGAACACACGTAGAAGAAGAGGGCGCCGTGAGATGACGTCATTGAGAGCGTCTCATGTCCACAACTGATGTAAACAATTACTGGCACATCCATGACTACGACGAGATGGAGAGATTCCTTGGGAACTTCTTGGCTATTGCGAGAGCTCTCATCACACTCATATCAGCGTTGTCAGCGTAGCCTACATAATGCTGTGATGTCTGTGTTGGTACACCAGGCAGCGCACATGATGCAGCGGTATTCAACACATCCAGTCTATTCAGGTAAGCTGTGAAATAGCCTACACTTACCTGACACTGGAGTAATTACCTCTCTCTAAGTTCACACAGGTGTGTGTGTGAAGTAGAAGTAGGATTCGGTAGCCTACGTCATTGTTTATTCGCTAAATCTGTTTCCATTGCCAAAAGTCACATTTTCCTAATATCGATACGCTGACTTTTCCACCCCCTCCAAGGGTAAAAACTTTTTTGCAATATTTCGGCCTTTTTTCTAATTTCTGGCGTTTCCATTCAAGTTTTTTTTCGCAATTGTTAAAATTGCAAATAAAAATAGGTGGATGGAAACCCGACTACTGACTGTTACAATGGAGAAATGGGTGTTAACTCTGAGTTAGCCTTTGATTTACAAATGGTCATTTTGTGGGTGAAGTATTCCTTTAAAATAAGTTTTAATTGTAATATTTTGGGGTGAATAAGACTCAACTTTGTTGTCATGTCAGTCTAAAATACAGGTCTGCTAAATGAAATGTAGTTGTAGCTCCTTCCATGTTTCACATACAGAAAATGTACAAACAAATATTACAATATTTAAATTAGTATAAAACATAAACACTAAAATACGAAATGAAACACGACAAAGTACATTAAAAAGTAGCACTTATGGAAGAAATAAAAGAAAAGTACAAGGAAGATAAACAGTTATGTACAAACACAAATTATGTCAGTATGTGTAACATACAGTGCAAATAGAAAACTTTGGTTACAGCTGGAATGAGGGTGCAAAAGGCAGCAGTGTGGTAAAGTGCAAAACCAGTGTAACATCATATAACAGAACAGTTCCACCTTTTGTGCAGTCTGGATAGAGCGATTGATAAGATATACCTTCTCCTCCTCTTCTTCCTCCTCTTCTTGTCCTGTGTGTTAATACTTCACTGGCCACGAGTGTGATGGTGGCATTGGTGAATTACCAAACAGACCTACCAGGCCCAACAGCTCAGAGGGCCTAAACCAGAGCGTCTTTGTGAAGTCCCTGTTATTTATGTTGCATTTCTTGTCACAAAGTCAAAGGATGAGTCATTCATTTCAACAGCAGAGCCCCCGAAGTCTGAAACACTGAGCGAATGGCGTGAACATTAACTCTGAAGATGTCATGTAAAGAAACAATCATGATACATCTTAGGTGAATGTTCCTTCACTTTATCTACAGGACTTTACAGTTAGGACAATGCATCATGGGCCCTTCGACTCTGTGGGGGGGATCCAAAAAGCAAGTGCAGAACAGCAGCACTATTTTTTTGTTTTCTCTCCTTTTTTTGTAGTTTGTGCATGTTGTGCATCAGGGGGTTCTCTCACGCTTTCATGCATGAATTATTACGACCTCAGTCAAGATTTCTTGAGTGTTTTTATTCCTTTTTAGGCATGAAAAAAGCTTCTCCCCTCTCTTTCTACTCCTCCCTTCTGTTCAACTCCTTCCTCTTCACTCCTCAGCCCCCACCCACCTCCTCCTGTTCAACTCTATCATTTTTCCAGTGAACATTTTTTTGCAAAAATATTGTCAAAATAGTTTCTGTTACAAAACCTGTACATGAAATTCTAATAGCGTCAATCAGTTGTTTTACAGCCCCGAAAAAAGTCACTGCAGGTGAAGTATTTTCAACAACAATAAAGATGCAGCAATAGTATTTAGTGTAGTTGAAATATACCCAGCGGTGCATGATGTCCATGATGATTAATTGCAATTTCCTCCCAACATATAATCAACTGTATTGCTCCTTAGGTTTTACTTTGTGTTACCAGATTTTATTTACCTGCCAGGGCCTTCTATTATAAAAGGATTGGCATGATATTCCTGAGCTGCACAACATTTCTTGCGTTCTGTCGGCCATCTTGGTTTTGAGAGATTTGTGTTGCACTGACAACACCTGGCCAGTGGGTGGCAGTGTATGGCATGACGCACAGGGGTCCACTGTAGTGACTTAAATGCAACTACAGCATCAGAACCCATGCATATACAAGAAAATGTTTGTTTCTTATTTTCTTACAGACATCTTTCATTTATAGTTCATCAATAAAATGTGTAGCAGTAAAAGTTTGGTTCTCAGCAAAGTATCATACCTACATGCACAAGTCTATGCTCAAGTGTTGTACATATTTTTTGTATATTTATTTCTGTTTATACTGACACATATATTTGTGTTTCTCAAAAACTACTTAATAAACAGTATTTAAAAAAAGAGGTTCCTTCTAAGAGGCCTCTCTGTTAATGTGCTGTTGGCTTTAATTGAGTGAACCTGTGTTGGAAATCCTGTGTTGCTGAGATACAGGTGAAAGTATTCACTTTTACAGGTCTGTGCCAAGAGGACTGTCTCATAATCTGCCTTTGGGTAATCAATAGTTAAATAATCCACTCTCATCCACTCTCCCCCACACTGTCAGACCCTGATTCTGTCTTAAACTACTCCTGACAAACTTTGAAACTCTCTAACTTGTATTTGACTTTTCACACCTGATGTGTTTGATTCAGTTAAAATGACCTCAGGTCTGTTTGCCCGGTTAGTACGGTTCACTTGGGCTGGTGTCAAATCTGTCAGTCAAACCCTGGTGTGGACCAAACAACTGAACCAAGACCTCTTGAAAAAGTGTGTCATGGTCTACTTACAAGCAGACTTTGGTGCAGTTTGTTTGTGGTGTGAAAGCAAAAAAAAACAACCACTGGATTTCATGATGGCAGATAATGTATAAAAAGCTAAACGACTCATAAATCCATGTGCTGACTGTGAAATCTGTCCACAATCCTGTAATTGATTTGTATAAGACTGTGTTTTTCACCCATTTATGCCAAACATTTTGTAACCATTGTATGGATGTCAGCGTGGGTATTTTTCGGGACTAAAAAGCTGTGAAAACTACCGTCAGTTCATTAGGTCCATTAAAAAGTGTGTATGGGTCCTGATCAGAGCTGCCCCTCAATCGTCAACCAAACACTAGTCAACCAGAGAGGTCAATTTCATTGGTTGCTTAGTTGCAGAAAATTAAAAAAACAAACAAACTTGGAACTCTATAAGGAGCTGCACCTTTTGAAATAAATCAAAACCTATATGACTGGACCATGTGGGAATTTAATTTGAAAGGACAGACACAGGAAGTGTCCACACTCAGCAGTCAGACAGGAGTCAGGTTCATTTCCAGGGCTGGTACCTGCAGTTATTCCACAGGCTAGTTAAAAAAAATCCCAAAGTGTGGGATCATTTTGAGAAGGTGAAGGACGAACCCAAGGTGATATGTAAACTCATCTACATTGGTCGACTACAAACATGACGTATCATCTGAAACATGGAAGTAGCTACATGCCCATTAGCCCACAGCATCATTAACAGGCGGCTCGCTCAGTGTGTGACGTGCACTTGTAGATAAAATATAGGCCTATATTAATGAAGGTTCATTAGTACGGTTTTGTAATTCTCTGTAATGTAGCACAGTGTTAACAATATTACTGATACTATTCTTTCTCACACCTTCAACTCAAACCACAAAATACATCATTTAATATTTAAATTAATATCGTAAACATGCAGGCGACTAGTCGACTAATGGTCCTAAATGAAGACTATTGGTTGACTTGGAAAATTCTCAGTCAGGGGCAGCCCTAGTCCTGATGATGCAGGATGACAAACGCCAAACCTGTCCAGTCAATGAGTACCTGCGAGTCTGGCATGTTTTTGCTCTTGGTGCATTTGTATAAAGTCACTGTGAACAGGAATCAGATCAGAGCTAAAGGCAACTTGGCCTGTTCCAACTGAGCCCAACTGCAGGTGTGGAAGCACCCTAAGAGTAAAATTAAAACTGGCCTTATACAACAGACCAGTCTAAAATATCTTAGTTAAAAAGCCCCAGGTCTTTAATGCACAAATATATGCACATTACTTCTGCTTCCAAGCTGTGTAACTAATGTATTCAGCTGTGGATTTACTGACCTGCAGCCTTCAGGTCCATCTCTGCCAGGTCTTTGGTGAGTTCACTGGTGCTGGCCCCTCCTTCTCCCTCGCCTGCGATGTCGGGCACTGCGTTCCTGCGGCCTGTGCGATCACAGTTGATGAAGTCTGAGTACGACGTCTCCACGTCCATCATCTGTCCATGACCAGCGCTCTCATTACACCTGCCAAGAGGGAGGAGGGGAGGATGTCAGACGGCTGCGGAGGTGTTGCTAGAAGCAAATAAATCACCCTGCTGTCTCCCTTCAATGGTCTGCAGGACCCGTGGGAGGACGAATCACTGTGTGCAGTGAATTTCTACTTCAGGAGGATCAACGTGACGCGAAGGAATACTGGCTTCAGACTTTTAAAAAATATCACACACTGCTATTTAAGAGGCAGCTGAGGATGACCAATGCAGAGTGAGAGAGTGGGCAGAGAGGAGGCACTTCAGAGGCACTTCCACCACCTGAAAGGCCGACAGCCGCAGCAGCTGGGAGAGTATTAATATAAAGAAGAATGATGGCGTTAATAATTCCTATTTCTGCACAGCGATTAATGAACTCCTGACACCTCTGCTAATAGGTTGTCCTAATTACATCAGGAAAAACAAAAAGCTGCACCACATCTCTCGTAGCTCTCACTTGCATCGTCACACCCCTCTATAGAGTCCATTTGTTTGTCCTTTAGGTTCTTACACAGCAAAGATATAGGAAAAAACAGGAGAGGAGGAGCTGGAAAGAGCACTGATCAATAAGGAAAGCGTAAAAGAGTTTAAAAACAATCAGAGGACGAGCAGAGGCGTGGCCACAAAAAGCCCCAGCTAAAAAAGTAAGCAGAGGTCCCATTAGCCATTCATTCCTCTTCTGTTTCCTGTTCTCAGTCCATATTTAACTGGGTCATGGATCCTGCCAACCACTAAAACACTATACAGCTGGTGATTCCTCAGAGAGACCAGGACAAAAAGGAAGAGTGCTCCAGAAAAAACAAGACAGAAAGAAAGAGTAGTATGGAGGCCCACTTTTGCCAGTGTGGTGAAAAAGGGGATCCTGTAAGTCATGTTAATGAGAATCTTAAATTTAAAATGACGAGTTAGTGTCTCAGGGTAATGAGAAACTTTGTAAAAAATAACTTATCTCAAATGAGGAACTTTCTCAAAAACCTTTGCAAAATAACAAATTAGTACCCCAAAATCACGAGTTAGTATCTCAACATATCAAACTTTCTCAAAATACTGAGGAACTTTCTCTGAATGAGAATATTTCTTAACATCATGTTTTACTATCTCAAAATATTATATTACAGTATTAGTATCTCAAAAGTAAGGAAATTCCTTATAATGTGTGATTTCCCCCAAAATAATGACATATTTAATCCTAAAAATGAGAAAGTCTCTCAAAATAGTGACATAGGCTACTTATCTCAAAATAATGAGTTAGCATCTCAAAATAATAAGTATTTCAAGATAATGAGTTAGTATCCCACAATTGTGACATATTTATCTCAAAATTAGTTAGTAACTCAAAACAGTGACATACTTATCTCAAAATAACGAGTTAGTATCTCAGAATTGTGACATACTTACCTCGAATGAGTTAGTATCTCAAAACAGTGACATACATATCTCAAAATATTAAGTTATCTCAAAAATAATGAGTTAGTATGTCAATATACTGAGTATTTCAAGATAATGAATTAATATTTCAGGATAATTAGTTAGTATCTCAAAACAGTGACATACTTATCTCAACATAATGAGTTAGTATCTCCAAATTGTAACATACAAATCTCAAAAATAATGACTGAGTATTTCAAAATAATGACTTAGTATCTCAAAACAGTGACATACTTATCTCAAAATATTAAGTTATTTTCTCAAAAATAATGAGTTAGTATGTCAATATTATGAGTATTTTTAAGAAAACGAGATAATATTTCAGGATAATAAGTTAGTATCTCAAAACAGTGACATACATATCTCATAATATTAAGTTATTATCTCAAAAATAATGAGTTAGTATGTCAATATAATGAGTATTTTAAGATAATGAATTAATATTTCAGGATAATAAGTTAGTATCTCAAAACAGTGACATACTTAACATGAGTATCTCAAAAATAGTTTCATACTTATCTTAAAATGACTTAGTATCTCAAAATAGTGACAAATGTATCTCAAAATGAGTTAGTATTTCAAAATTGTGACATACTTAACTCTAACTAATGAGTTAGTATCTCAAAATGAGTCAGTATTTCAAAATTGTGACATACTTAACTCTAACTAATGAGTTAGTATCTCAAAATGAGTCAGTATCTCAACATAATGAAATTTCCCAAAAGACTGGGTTAGTATATTTAAATAGTGACAAACTTATCTCAAGATATTGAGTTAGAATCCTTAAGTAAAGACAACTTTCTCTGAATGAGATTTTTGTCAAAATAATACCTTACTTATCTCAAAATAATGAGTAACTTTCTCTGAATGAGATGTTTCTTTTTTGGTCAAACTAATGATTTACTTATCTCAAAATGATGTGTTAGTACCTCAAAGATGAGGAAATTCCTTAAAATGTGTAATTTCACCAAAAATAATGACTTATTTATCCCAACTAATGAGACAGTCTCTAGAAACAATGAGTTAGTATCTCAAAACAGTGTTAGTATCTTTAAAAATAGTGACATACTTATCTAAAAATAAGTTTGTATTTCAAAATAATGAGTTAGTATTTCAGGATAATGAGTTAGTATCTCACAATAGTGACATATTTATCTCAAAATGAGTTAGTATCTCAGAATTGTGACATACTTATTTCAAAATAATGAGTTAGTCTTTTAAAATAATGAGTCAGTATGTCAAAACAGTGACAGACTAATCTCAAAATGAGTTAGTATCTCAAAAATAAATAGTTAGTCTTCCAAAATAGTGACACATGTATCTCAAAATGAGTTCGTTTTTCAAAATTGTGACATACTCAACTCTAAATAATGACATAGTATCTCAAAATGAGTCAGTGTCTCAACATAAAATTTCTTAAAAGATTGGGTTAATATCTTAAAATAGTGACAAACTTATCTCAAGATATTGAGTTAGTATCCTTAAATAAAGAGAACCTTCTCTGAACAAGATTTTTTGTCAAAATAATGACATAGTTATCTCAAAATAAGTATGTCATTAGTATATCAATGAGTTAGTATCTCAACATAATGAGTTAGTATCTCAAAATAGTGACATGATTATCTCAGATAATATAGACTAACGTATTATTTTGATTAAGTTTCTCATTATAATTATTATACAATCTAACTAAATTGGCAGAACTGGGCTCTCATATAAAGAGATACTGGAGCAGCAGTAGGACGTCGTCCTCCGATGCAAAGAAAAGGAGAAAGAAACCCAAACACACTGCATCAGAGTGTAAACGTCGTCACAGCTGTTCCTCTCCTACAGCTACAGATCAGACCTCACTGCTGTGTATGAGCAGCATAACTGACTACATTACCGCTACACACACACACCCTCTGATAAAGCATGTAACACGACAGAACAGCTGAGCGGCTGTGAATCTTTAAGAAGCATGAGGGGGTTGGAGTCTCGAAGGGAACCCAGAGAAAGAATGAGAGAGGAATAAAAACGAGCTGGCAGACACGGCAGCAACACGCTGACCCTGGGCCAGTCTGTTCCCAAACCCTTTCACGCACATTCTTTTAGTATCATTCAAAGAAGGTCCCACAATTGTTTTCTTTCTCTTATATGTACAGTATGTGAGCGCCATGCCAAACAGGAAGCAACCCAGGGTCATTCCCTGAGAGGTCACGAGCCACAAAGACGTCGGCCAATGCTGTTTGGGAATATGAAAATTGCAGTGAAGGGCAAACTTTAAGCCCCTGTAGGTAAGAGCGCTACCTCAGGAAATGTCATTGAGTTCCGGGCTGCTGGCGTTTCTCCGAGTGCGTCTACTAAACACAAGAGCCACTCTGTATTCCCGACTGCAGACGGACGGTGGTGTGATCCTCTGATAGACTGTCATTGAGATAGGCAGGCTGAACAGTCATTAATGAGACAAATCACAGCGGGAGGCCAACGTCTCACAGGTTCATAATTACACCTTCACTACTACCTTTTCCTTCACCTTTAGTTCAAACATTAGTGTTAAGATGGGGCGATCATGTTCATAACCACACAGTTTATCTTATTTGTTCTTTTTAAAACCACTGGAAAGAATCATGTACATTTGTGGTAAACTTTAAATCAAATCAAGTTTATATAAAAACAACCGCAGTTGCTTTTCTCTGTTTTATATCACTGGAAACTGAAAATATTTCGGTTTGAGACCGTTGGTCAGGCATATCTAGATATGTGCAGACGCCACCTCAGGGTGTGGGGAAGTATGGGGGACACTGTCCCCTATTTTACAGCCCAAAAGATTAATCCATTGTGGAAAAGAAAAAATCTCTTCAGAGCTTTTAAAGGTGATAAACTTGAAGCGATGATGTAATGTGTCTGTGAGTTTATCTGGAGATGCAGAGCCAGGCCTTATCTGATATCAGACAGAATTTTTAACTTGTTACACTCCTGGTTCCACTTTTAGTCCGACATTGTGTCCACTCCTACCTATGTTTGTGGAGGAGGGGCATTCAATTTCCCCTAACCAATCATTATACCCCTTTTCCATTAAAATTAGCATGTGTACAAAGGTTTTTAAAGCACGGGAAAACAGCTGGAGAACAGGTTAGTAAACAGAGGCCTGCGAAAACTTTACGGTGGTTCTATTGAACTCAAGTTTGTTTGCCCCCTAAGTATGGTTCATTTGGGCAGGTGTGACAGCAATCACACTCACCAGAACAACCAGACCGAGACCTTCTTGAAGAGGTGGTCTCAGTCCGGTTACAAACGAACTCTGGTGCGGTTGGTTTGTGGTGAGAAGGTGTTCCGACCTGGATCTGAACCAACTGCAGTCACATGACACATTGTTTGGGTTAAACATGAGCATGTTACAGTCCTGGAGGATTATTAATGTGCACCTCCTCCTGCACTGCCTTAATATGCACATTCAGCACATCCAATGCATCAAAACATTGTTTTCTAGTTGGAGCCGCGCCTCGTTTTCAAACTGTATGGTTTGACTAAAATGAACAATGACAGCAATATAGTCCACGATGAGCAGCGCTAAAATCAACCTGCGTAGTTGTCCCTCCATTGTGACATTAGAAAGTGTCACATTTATCTTGCAAGTGTTTGTTTACTTCCTGGATTTTTCCTGCATGGAAATTCTGACCAATCAAGAGCAGCTTTCTCGTGCAGACATTTTATCTGGTTCGCTTGTAAATGCTGCCGTGAGAACACGAACCATCTCTAGGTAATTATGCAAATGTCTAAAAAAATTAGTCCCTGATTCAGACCAAAGGAGACAACTATAGGTCTGAAAGCAGCCTAACTCTGGGCAAAACAGCATATTTTCCAAAATATCAACCTATCCCTTTAAGTTGACCTCCTGTGATACACAATCAATGCATTTTCTACAGACTGAATATTTCATTAGATCTATCTTTGACAACAAACAGCTAGCTCTGACTGTGTATCCAGTGCAGCAATGAAATGGCCTGTTTGCCTTTTTCTACTCCACTGGCCCAGTTGTTATGGGACCTCCGTCTAATTGCCATTTGTTTGTTTAATTAGTCGGCTTGCCTGTGCATGTGGATCAGATCCTACCATGAGATCATTAACAGGTTTCCATGGAGGGATGATGGTGATGATGGTGGTGATGAGGATGTTCTGCCTCCTGCTCTCCGGCACGTGTTTACACTCTTGTCTGTCTTTGTCTGGTCTCAGCTGTGGTAGAAGCTGTTTAATGGCGCTGCACTTTGAAATGACTTTATCCCTCAGATATCCACAGAGCACACCAGGATGATGAACTTGTTTTTGTTTTTAGCGCTGGCTGACTGACTGAAGCTGTGCAGATTGTTGTTGTTAACCTGCTGTGATTTGTATGATGCAAATGATTATGTAAAGTGACTTGGAGGCAGCCGATGAGTAAAAGACACTGATGACCTTCTGTGTGACTGAGCTGATTGCAGCTGTTGTTTATTGAGCTGAATAAAAGAATAATCATAAACTCCATCTAGGGTTGCAATGAATTGTTTAGTCTTTACTTGGGATGTCAGAATGGCTTTACTTTGCTTTTGATAGCCCGATTAACTGGTGACTAACCAGCTGATTTTTAAGAATAAAAGGCAAGATGACGTGAAATACAAGAAGCCTTTCCTATTTGTCTGGCGCTCCAATGACTCAGTGAGCTTTAGCACCACATTTCAAAGTGCTATCGATTAAGAGGTGGTGAAATTTTAATGTTTAGTGATGTAATGTTTTGCCTTTAATGTATTTTCTGTTGCCTTTGCTGACAGACAGCTGGATAGCCACATTAACACTTGGAAACATGGTGCCGACTGCCCACCCTGGCGTCTCCACTGGTAAGCAAGCCTCGGACGGCGCCACTCATTCATATTTACTACTAGTAACCAGGGTGATGTTGCTTCGGTAACATTGTGCCCACCCTCCAGTCTCCCCCCAGGTTGCCCAGATGAGTTAGTGGCTCAATTGTGAGCTGCAAAACAACTTTGGCGCTGTTAACTATGTCAGCACCACTAGCCGTGCTGACACTGCTAACAGTGCTAACAGTGAAGGGGCTTTGCAGCTCAAAACTGAGCCACTTACTCAGCAGGGCAACCCAGGTGTGAGACCATAGGGTGGACACAATATCTCCACAGTAATGCTGTTGGGTTGGGTTGGTGTGACTAGAGTTAATCGCAGAATGAGCAGTGCCGCTAGCCACTAGACCTGGGTGGTGCCAGGCCCCAAGGAAGAGTGCCTAGCTTTGAAGCCAATTTTTGTAGAGGTCAAACAATGGAACTGGGTTTGTCATGTGATGCTCTGCAGCCCCTTAAGACTTTTTCCCATTGACTTACATGGCAAAAGAAACATCAGCAGGATTTGTTTCCATTTGGTCCGATAACATTTGTTAAGTCTAGAAGAGCCGCAAGATTAAATCTTTTTAACCCATCTCAAGTTAACTGAGCGATAAAGTGGGAGTAGCCAGCAGAAGTCTCAAGTGCACCTGCTCTATGGGCCGTATATTGCGGAAGCAGTGCTCGGTCATCTGAACTGTTGAACCAATTTGGCTTCATGTGCCATAGGAATAAATTGGGCACCACCGCAAATACTGTATCCATTACTCTTTATACATCCATGGGTGGTGCGCAGTGCAGTAAACTAAAGAGCTGCAAAATTAACTGATAGACCAACAATTTTCTTAACAGTAAACCGATTATGCTTAAGACACATCCTGGGAATTTACTGACCAACACCATCGCAAACGAAGAGCTCTGGCAAACCACACAACAAGAACAAACTGAAACCCAAGTCAAACGCAGGAAATGGGGCTGGATCGGGCACACCTTGAGAAAACCATCCTCCAACATGACCAGATAGGCCTTAACAGGGAACCCACAAGGGAAAAGAAAGCCAGGAAGACCAAGAAACAGCTGGAAAAGGTCTGTCGAGGCGGAACTCAAGGAAACAAGAACATCCTGGAAGGAAACAGAGAAGAACTCTGGAGGAAGTTCTAGAATGACCTATGCTCCCCAAAGAGCAAAAGGGTTTAAGTCAAGTAAGTCAAGTCAAACCGATTAACGGTTAACTATTAACATGGTGAAAAAATGTCCAGGCTGGACATTTTCAAATGTTTTCTTTTATCCAACCAACAGTCCAAAACTAGAATATATCAATTTTACAATGACCTACAGAGAATACTATAGCAGCAAAATTGTCACATTTGAAAAGCTGAAGGCTGCAAATATTATGGATTTTTTCCTGAAAAATGACTTAAATGATTTCTCAATTCTCAAAATTGTTGCTTTAATATCATGTTTCTTTCTGGACAACATACATGTACATGTCCTCTTAAAGTCACATTGTAAGTGTAATATAGTTGACCTATTACACACATGTGATGCTGGCCTTGCATAATTTAAATCTCGACAGTATCTCACACCACATTCCAGGAAATTATGACTTACAGCTCTCTTTATGTGTGTGTCCTAGTTAAACAAAAAGGCCGTCTTTATGTGAAAAGGCCAGGGCGTGCATACACAGGGAAACTTGACACAGCTGCAGCTGGAAACACTACCACAAGACAAATGTCACAGGTGTGTATTTTCACCCGAGACAATAACAACTCAATCCTCAAAGGGAAATTGCTGCAGCTCAGCTCATGAGCTGAACTCGCCTCGCTCTCTTTCCCCTCTTCTCCTTCCTGCTCTGCACTGTATGTGTGGATTGTTTCCAACGAGGGGATTCTCTCTACAAAAGTTATTTGAGGAACTAATTCAAATTCTGGTAATTCCTCTGTTCTGAGAGAAAGCTGCATTGTCGTTTCGACACAAAAAGCACGATAACCTCATTGTGAATGAAAGCACAGCTGCACAACAGCTGTTACATACGACAGGTTTGAATATGAAGTGACCACACTGGGGGAGGTGACATGTAACAGGAGAGGTTTTGGCATGCAGATATTAGGAACAAAAGCCTTTGAGATCACTGGGGGAATATGAGTCAGCATAGCCACTTACACTGGGCCCATTAGAGAGGCAGGCTCACTTCTGTCCCACCGGAGCCTTTTAAGCCTGATATGTGTGTAATAAACTCACATTATCTGCAATAACCCACACAAAGACTGGCTTCTTTGCTGATTTGGACGTCCATTAGGCCCGTCTACACAACCAATTTCAAGTCAACTAATTGTGACGCATTTATTGACGAGGCAAAAAGCCTCCACGCTTCTACTAGCAACTAAAGTTTCCACTGGCCTTTTTGAACCACAAATACTTAATGACCTGCCTTTAAGTGTGACGAGATCAAGCTGACGAAAATCAAAAAGTATGCAACTGAGAATTATTTTCATTGTGAATTAATCCGTCATCTAATTTCTTGATTCATCATTTGGTCTATAAAGTATTGAAAAATTGTAAAAAAAAAAAAAAAAAAAATACATAAAATAAAATTAAAAGTATGTAAATAACAATCAAATAATCATTCTAGTTATTTTTAAGCAAACATTTGATGGTTTCAGCTCTTCAAATGTGACGACTTAATCTTAAGGGCTGAGAAATGAAGCCAACATGGAAGAACCAAATGGCCCTCAAATGGCCGGGTCGACCCACAATCTACAGGACCCTGCGCCAATCAACGGTGAGGCGGTTCAGATAAGCTTGTTAGAAAATCTGCAGTTTTCTGGCAGGCTGGTCATTAAGTGTCAAAGCAGTGTATGTTATTAATAACTTACAGAAACACTGTGCAATAGTCCACCTTCCACCTTCTCCTCTCTCTGTCTCCCTCCCCACAACAAGCACCTCAGTCCTCAGCATCTGGAGTTTCTGCTTTCCAGTTTTTGACCAATACAATCTATTTAAACATATTTAAATCTCTCCAATTATTCCTCTGAGAATCTGCTGGCCTAACACCGTGTCTTAACAGCAGGCAAGCAAGCATCTCTGTGTCCACACTGAATCTGTTGAATATGCACTTCGGTTGCATCATGTCACAGTAGTTACGGGTATTATTTCACATAGTCTATGGTTGTCAAACATGATAATAAACTAAATATCTATTGGTTTTAGACTTTTGATTAGAAAAAGAAGACATTCAAAGACGTCACCTTGAGCTTTAAACAGGTATTTTTCACCTTTTTTCTGACATTTTTTTTGACAAAATGATCATTTAATAAAGATAGTAATCGCTAATGACAATAATCATTAGTGGCAGCCCTAAAACATGCCCACCACATTTTCCTAGAGTCCCAGGTGATGTCTTCAGATGTCTTGTTTAGTTGGAATAACAGTCCAACCTCCAAAGATATTCAATTTACAATGATATAAGACAGAGGGAACTATCAAATCCTCACATTTGAGAGGATGTAACCAGAGTATGTTCAGTATTTCTGCTTGAAATACGACTCAGGTGTTTAACCAACTATCTAAATGGTTGTTTATTCATTTCTGTCACTCTACTAATCGAATTAAGGTCTAATAAAATGCTACAAACCGTCCTGCTTCTTAATGAAAGAAACGCCGTCTTCATCAACTTGCAGTGCAAAACAGACACTCAGCAACTCTCGGCTGTTTCAGATCTCGTGGTCGAACAATAAATGAAAAGATAACTCACAGATAAAGAAGTTAACAACAAACCCTCTTATCTTACCAAAGTAATCAGAGTTGCCTCTTCTGCTCTGGGGTGCCCGCAAAGCCAAACTCCTTCAGACAAATCCCTCTGTATCCATTTACCCTCCAGTGCTAAGTGTTACACAGCGAGAGGACCATAACACTGGTGTGCCTCAGCTCTTTCTGCCCTCCTGCTCGCCTCCTCTCAGCCCCCAATAAATGTGGTCTGGGCACTGTCTGTTCACATGATGTCAGCAGCTGCTCGCCTGACAGCGAGCCCACTTCAAACGCAGGGGAGCTGTATTTCCTCGTCGGGATTAGCATTGTTGTTTCTCTCCGGTCTCCTTCTCATAAATAAATAAAAGCCCTGTCCATTCAACTCTGGTGTATGTATTTGCCCTATATCCTTCCTGTTCTGATGGGACCCGGGGCTTGGGTGTGAAGGCCTTATTTCCCCTGGTGAAGTGAAAACTGCTACTTGCCAAACAGCTAGCTTTTGCTCTTCAGCACGTCAGCCATTTACACTGGACACTTTCCCTGCTGAGGGGACAAGCACGCACAAATGTCTTCCACTAAACAGAAGGTAATTACCACCTTGCTCTCACTCAGGGACTCAAGCTTACTATTAAAGGTACGACGTAATAGTGTGTACGATTTAGGGAGATTTAGTGTCGTCTAGTGGTGAGGATTTAAGATTTCAACCAGCTGAAACTTCTCCTGATTAGAATTCCTTCAGTGTTCATCAATCGGGAGGTTTTTACAGGGAGCTAAATTATC
The DNA here is from genome assembly GCF_041903045.1 of Epinephelus lanceolatus. Classification (NCBI taxonomy): domain Eukaryota; kingdom Metazoa; phylum Chordata; class Actinopteri; order Perciformes; family Serranidae; genus Epinephelus; species Epinephelus lanceolatus. The sequence goes on along the minus strand of NC_135741.1, from coordinate 6,913,302 downwards.
AGCAGAGGTTTTTTCCTCTCCAAAAAAAAAACGGACCCTGTGATTTAAACTGATAGAAACACTGAATAAAGCAGTTACAAATCAGTGTTTCTCTTTCCCTGTTTGGCACTTCGCAGACAGGCCACTCGCCCAGCACCTGCTATGTGATCCAGATCTTCAGGGGTTTTTTATCATGACCCAATCATCCGCAGAACTCTCTTCCTCTCCAACACAAACAAAGCCAGTGATTCAAACCCGTAAAAACACTAAACAAGGCAGTTTCACATTACAAATTGGTGTTTCTGCGTAACTGTTTGGCATATCGGAGATGGGCAGTTAGCCTAGCACCTGCTCATGTGTGCTCACCTTTTTCTCTGATTACTTACAATCCAGACCAGGGCTCGACAGTGCGAGTGTTTCACTCGCATTTGTGACTAAAAATAGGTGTGTGCGAACTGTAAAATATATTTAGGGGCACATGTGCGCATAAAAAAATCTGCCGAAGCAGCCTATATTTTTGTCAATAAAAACATATGATAATCTAACCACAAATGTTGGAGGAACTCCAGCCGCCTTCACTCTTCCCTCTTCCCTCTTCCCCATGTGACACGGTTATGGGTGGTTTTCAAAGCCACTGTCGGCACAATAAATATAAGTCCCACTGTCGGCAGCGTGGAAATAAGTCAAAGTGTGGAGGAGAGGGACCGGGTTAAGCAGCAGACCTCCGGGGAAGCCTGCTCTGTTCTCCCCGCAGTTAGGGACCGTTCTCCACGGCCAGGCTGTCGGCTGGGTGGAAATAAGTCAAAGTGTGACGGAGACGAGGGACCGGGAAAAGCGGCGGACCTCCGGGAAAGCCTGCTCCGTTCTCCCCGCAGTTAGGGACCGTTTGCCACGGTACCACTGCTGGGCAGGGTGGAAATAAGTCCTGCAGAGTTTCAGAGGACCTGGAGAATGTTTTAGGATAGTAATAACATTATATAAGATAATCATATTGCAAAGATAATATATATAAGATAATAACATTAAAGACAAAATTAAATTGCAATACTTTTTCAAAACTTGATGATTTTACCTTTCTGTACATTTTGTATACAAATTCATTAAATAATTTTGCTTGTAAATGTCTATTTGCATCATGTTTATTACGGAAAACACATTATTTGATCAATTTACATTGGGCCCCTAAAGTTCTTTGTGCGCTCCTTACTTTTTCAACTTAGGAGCACATGTGCTCCTTGGGAAAAAAGTTAGCGTCAAGCCCTGCGACGTTCAGGACATTTGTATGTGGAGCCGAATCATCTGCAGAGGTCTCTCCCTCTCCGAAACAAACAGACCAGGTGATTAAAACCGGTAAAAACACTGAATAAGCAGTTTCATGTTACAAAAATTAGTCTTTATCCGACACTCTGGTTGCAAAAGGGACTGCATACTGCAGTTGCCAATGTGAAAATGCAACTAGCCCTATCTAGTGCCAGTGTTTGATTTGTCTGCTCTGAGCTACTGTAGAAACCTAGCAGGGCAACGTGACAAGAACCTGCTTCCTACGTAGATATAAACAACTTGTTTGAATGATGGATGGATTACTGGATGGGCCTACTGGGCACAGGCCGAGGGGCTCCTTTGGCCTTCACCTGCAAAATGTCACTCAAATAAACATATACTGACCAGGAAGATACTCAAAATGACCACAAAGAGATGGAAAGGAACTGCAAAGAGACAAAAATAATTACAAAAAGAAGCAAAAGAACCACAACCACACATTACAATGATAAAAAAAGACACAAAACTACTTCAGACGCAGAGGCCACAGAAGGAAATCCACCACAGAGTCTGTAGTTTGTGCTCTTATAAAGGAGAGGTGACGGTGCATATCTGTACCCAGGGGCTCACCATCACAATATCCGCCCATGATTTTAATTATACACTTGAGGAAACATACCCCATATTAGATATTTCAGTCGATACAACCCCCTAATTCCTACGCACTGAACCTTTAAGTCACAGTAGAAGTCTCCATCTTCTCTGTCTGACATGCAAAATTATCACTGGTAACACTGGATACTCAATGCAATTTCCTATCTCCTTCTCACCGAGCGGAGATACCGAGGATGATCACTGCCACTCTCACATAATTGCCATCCTAAATGAGCGTACTGAGCTCCTGCGCCTGAAGGCATTATGAATCAGCCGAGGGAAAGGAGATAAGAAGCCTGACCGAGGCTATTAGCATCAGCTGCTGCGTGGAAAAGTCTTCAGTGAGCTAATGAATAAAACAAAAGGGCCCGGGCAAAAGGCTGCTTCTTCAGAAAGCTACAGCCAAATCAAAAATCAATCAAGCTTGGACAGATGATCTCGGCAGGCACACAGAGGAGCATCAGACTCGTCTTCCCCACTTAACAACTCGCAGCACTTCAGAGATCAATTCCCAGCATTTGTCTCTCACGAGAGATGAGTGGTGGACAAAAAGATGCATATGGATGGCGATGCTCCAACAAGAGTTGTCCAAAAAGTGACAAAGGCTTTCTGATGTTGACTGCTGGCATGCTGAGATCAAAACTGCCATCATCAAATCATCTTTGGCCTTTTTTCTCCATCAATCTATTTGTTGTTTAGTTTGAAAAATGACATAAGAGAAACTATTTCCCAAGGCCCGATGTGAAGTCTTTCAGTGGTCTGTTTTGTCCCAACAAAAAGTCAAATATATTTAATTACACTGAAACAGAAAAATCCTGATGTTGAAGAAGCTGGAAGCAGAGGATTTTTGCAAACCAGAATCACTCCCTTGTGGTTGTACACCTCTGCCAACCTGTCAAGTAGCAGTTAACATCCATAAGTCTGTCCAGTATCTTTACATATGTAGTGAGGACTTAAAAGGAATTAATTAAAAAATAATAAGTGTATTTTTGGCAAAACATTGATGTTTCGCGCACATTTTCAACCCAGCAGACCAAAAGATCTTTACAATCAGCACGGTTTCAGGGTGGACACCCAAGATTAGTGTCACCATTTCAGTACCTGACCAAATGTCTTCCCTTCTATTCCTGACATATGACCAGCAATGGCCAGAAAAGTATTTTGGCAGAACATTATGATGTTAAAGTTGACCTTTTGGATATAAACTGTAATCACTTCATTTTATCCTTTTGGACATTTGTGTTGAATTTTGTAAAAATTAGCATATGGATTCTTGATTCATGGCCAGAAACTTGTTTGATCACCAAAGTCCAATGAGTTCATCTTTGTGTGTGGACGTTTGTGCCAAAATTCCCTTAATCCTCCTACAGACTGTGAGATTTTAGCAGTCTTATAAGTTTGGTGCAGCTAAACTGTGCCACATGGATCTAGTAAACTTTGGTACGACATCAAGTTTGATGTATGCAGACTGTACGATGACAGCGCCTACTGAATCACAGGCAACAACGTACAATGCAATAGCTTCCCATACTGAGTGCGCAAGGATGCTGCACGGGTTATTAGTTCTCCAACTGTGGAGCACAACACAGAGGGTCACAGTATCTGTGTGTGTGTTTGCTAGCTGCTAGGTTGCTCATTTGGCAGCTGCAAATCCGCCACTTTTTCCTTCCGTGCTTCATTCGTCTTTACGCAATGATGACAAGAGCTGGAGAACACATCATACAGGCAAGGCTTCTGTTGCCACAACTCCACAAGGTTTTCCTCTTTGCTGGAATCACACACATTTCTTGTAGCGTGTTTTGCCTCCATGACAAGCTGCTATCCTGCTGTTTGATTGGGTTTAGCACCAGTGTGTCATTTCATGCTGCCTTTCTATTGGTTGGTTAGTAGACGTAGGTCTCACACAATGATATCGTCATTCGAAATGTCTGACACCGTCAGAATTTTATCCCAGGCTGTCTTTGATCGCAAGACCATGGCAACAGCCATCCTTGAACCTCTCTCACTGTGCGACGTAGAGCCACCATTTTAGAGCCACGACCAAAGATATCGCCATGTTTCTTTCTTGTTGGTCATCTTTCATCTCGGACAGCCCAAAATGGCACGGTGTGTACCGAGCTTTAAGGTGGTCCTCAGATATTACATTAACGAGAATAGGACGTATGTACGGACAACTCGCAAACACGATGCCTCAGGCCACAGCTGTCACAGACATGGAGGCATGAAAAAGACTGAAATGATGACTGCTTATCAAAGTAGTTGCCAATTAATTTGCTAATGTAAGACTAATCATATCAGCTCCACCTAACTGATCAAACTGATAATCAAGCCGTTTAACTTTTGAGGAAGCACAATGAAAATATAGGAAACAATGAAGCTACAAAGTCCTGAAAAATATGGATGAAAATGAACAAAGACCTTTTTACACATTTGACTGAAGAATGAATAATGTCTTACTATAACTACTACTCCTTTTATTTTACAATGTGCTTCACGGCACAGACAGTACGGGGGAAAAAAGAAACCAAAACCAGATGGTGATAAAAATGCCATTATAAAATCTGACAATAACTAATTGCTTGCAGCAGGGCTGTAACTACTGATTATCTTCCATTATCAATTAATCTATAGATTATTTTCTCAATTAATTGATAAATCTATAAAATGTCTGCAGCAAAACAAAACAAAAAAACAATTATGACTTCCCTGAGTTCATAGCAACCATCCAAATTCAAAAGATATTTAGTTTACTGTCAGAGAAGACAAAGAAAATCAGAAAACATTGACATCCATAAACTGGAACCGGTGATTTTTGCTTACTAAAGTATTAAAATTCTTGCCTTTAATTTGCTGTCTTTAAACTATAAATTAGCTAACTGTTACAATGTGCAGCATGAAGATGGAAATCAATCTATACAAAGTAGTACTGTCAAAAATATTGATTTAGCGATATGCATTGATTTTTAATATTTAAAAAGGTTACTCATTTTCCTTGCCAGCTACACTTTCTCGCTATGTCAGTTAGTCATTCTGCCAAAAATAAAAGTTTTTCATTGTCAATATCTTGTTATTGTTACATTTAATTATTAACTTTGTATAAAAATTTTGAATTTTGTACCCTTAATGTCAATTTTAGTATCAAAAATAGTACTGAATATCGATATTTCTCAAGGTATTGAATCAAAGTTAACAATACAAAATAAAAGGTTAATAAAACAAAGGATGACATATTTCACAGCGTCTTGATGATTTTACAAAACCAGGATCGTCTATCTGCTCGCTGCCTGAGAAGCTTCAGCTCGTGGGAATTAAAGAAGGTCAGAGATGCAACGAGGTACTAAAGCAACGTGAGCCTCAGTGGTCAGAAAATCAATTATAAACTTTACAGGCAACCTGTGTGGTTAAGTGTCTGTACAGAAGGTCCTCTTGACTTTGTTCTCCAGGTTAGCAGGATCAATGTGGCAAGTGAGCTGCTGTTAAAGTCAGCTGACTTACTACAGCAAGATATCACCCCACAGTTATGAATGAAATAAAGCCAACTTGATTTCACCCTGGATTAGTTCACAGCTGCTGTGCTGTTGAGTTCAGCTCTTAAAACATTGTGGATGGGTTTTTAATTGGAGGAAATAGTATTCTTTATCTCTTATTGTGATTAAAAACAAACATCATTTTCACTTTTTTAACACCAGGCTAAACATTATGTACGAGACTGAAGGAAACTACAGGAGTTTTAATGGCCACCAATAAAAAAGAAAATACCGATGTTAAACAGTGGGACATCCAACTCTTGGGTGTCAGTAACAAATTTAGAGGGATTTCGGGCTTTTATGGCTTCATACAGTTGTGTTGTGCACACAGGTATTCAATGATGTGTCTGTGAATAATGAGACCTAGAGGAGACATACAGATAGCGAGCGGTAATACAGAGGATGGGACCTTCGGGAAAAGCAGACAGAAGATGGGCGGAAGATAAAGCAGATTCCACTGAAAGGCCGATGAGATATGAAAGCACCACTTGACAATAATGTGCCGACTATCACGTGTGTATTTTTCCGTTGTACCTGATAAATGTCAAGCTGCATATTTGTTTGAGTAATGGATTTATGTTGGAACATTATGAGCATGAAGGAGAAGGGAACAGCCAGAGCATGGATGTCAGTCGCCAACGGTATGATGTAATCTGATTTGTACTGCAAGGGAAGTTAAGCTCGGGAATTTTGCACAATGTCAATATTGCAACTGTACCGTTTCAACCTACTTTTGGGGAAAAACAAATACCAGCAGTGGTTGTGACCAATCAGTGAGTGTGGAGCTACTGGCAGCTACTATGGATGTATAAAGAGAACTGGACACAGCATTAGAGGCTGGCCTCCGTTCATTCCTATGAAAGTTGCTCAGTTGCACATGAGGCCAAAAAAAAAGGCTCAATATCCGCGGTATGACATTACACAGATCTTTTGCAATGTGGGGCCCACAAAGCAGGCGCATTAGAGACTTAAGGTTCATCCATACTCCCTTTACATAGAAAACAGACACCTGTTTCAAATGCTGTAAACATCACTGCCCTCATAGTGTAGGTACAGCCAATAGATGGCACTAGAGGGCAGTCAAAAGTTTCACACAACAACGAACGAGGAGACAGTTATAAAGGAGGTAATACTGTACCTTTAAACAGAGGTCTGTGCGGGCATTTTATACACCCCAACATCCATACATTTTCGTAACCGCTTATACTCTTGGGGGTCGCGGGGGGGCTGGAGCCTATCCCAGCTGACATTGGGCGAGAGGCAGGGTACATCCTGGACAGGTCACCAGACTATCACAGGGCTGACACACAGACAACCATTCACACTCACATTCACACCTACAGCTAATTTAGAGTCACCAATTAACCTGCATGTCTTTGGACTGTGGGAGGAAGCCGGAGTACCTGGAGAAACTGCAAGAACATGCAAACTCTGCACAGAGGGCCCCCTCCTGGGACTGAACAAGGAACCCTCTTGCTGTGAGGTGACAGTGCTAACCACTACACGCCGCCCATACCCCAACATGTGGATGGAGAATTCTTTTCACTATATATTATCATATATTACCGGTTCGTTCCGTTCTGCCATTATTTAAGCTTCTTACTTGTCTCCTACGATGGCATCTTGCTTAAACTATGCTACATTGCCTCCGCAATCTCCAGAGGGTTCATCTGTATCTGTAAGCTTTTACAAAACGTGTCCAAATACAGACAAAATGAACGTAGAGTACAGACCAAAGGCTCTGTCCATACTCTATATCTAACGATGGGCATAAATGAGCCCTTACAGCTCGTTTCCACCGATGTCTGTGACTGGTGTTTGTAGATCTTTAAATATGCCCCTATTGATCAATGCAAGGAAGTGAATTTCTTCACAGATGGAAGGAAACCTGATAGAAACACCTGCAGCCATGAGGGAGGGGCTAATTTTGTCAGTTTTTCACCATCCAATAGTTTGGAATATGAGCTTGGAACATTACTGGGACAAAAACAGGACCAATACTGCATGGCAACATATAAATGAATATGTTGGCTCGCCAGGTACGTGGCATGTTTTGTGAAATATTTCATTTAAAATATTCCCATACGCATGAATGAACTCAGCATTAGAGCAGCCGAGTGTGGCCGAGCAGCTAAGTTTGCCCCGCTGAATGGTGAACTTCTGGTTTAGCCCTATGCTAACTTAACTGAGATAAACTTGCGGAATCGTGCGGCTCTTTCAGACATTTGAAATGTTATCGGATCGACTGGATCAAATCCCAATAGTAAAACAAGTCGTTTCTTGGGGGTGTGATGCTCATAGGCATTTACAGACGTCTCTTTGACAATGTTAGTCTATGGGGAAAAGTCTTTTGGCCCCATGGCATCACATGGCTGCTACAGGCGTGGTTTAAGTGTGGGTGAAGACAACATAAAGGGGTGACTGTTTTCAAAAGAACAATGGCAGCTCCTACAGAGGTTAGTATAGATGCTGCAATAGCATCGACTGCATAAGAACTGGAGAGTATTTCTCTCTTTGTAAGAAGAGCAGAGAACACCACTGAAGGCATTTGTCAATGGAACAGATATTTTTGCTCTCCTTCCCACTGGCTTCCACGATAGACAGATGGTTCGTCTAATAACCTGCCAAGTATTTCTGAAAGTGACTGCACTTTTCTAAATAGTTTCTGATGACAGCTTTCAGATGGGTCTGTGTAACAAACCATCTGGTGCAACAGGTCATGTTTTGGTTAAAAGTTTTCCCCTTTAATTGTATTGTAAATATGTATTCAGTGGCACACTCGGGAGGCAGAGCAAGTCATTCACTGATTAAAGGGTTGTCACTTCGATCCTCATCTCCTCCTGTCCACACGTCCTTGGGAAAGACACTGAACCCCTCCATGTCATGATGTGAAGATCATTTGCCAGCAACCCATTAAATTGTAATAAGTTGAAGAAATTGTTTGTCAGAGTTAAATATTCTAACAGTGGATGAACATTGGACTATTTCTTGGTCGAGTGCGCTGACTTCCTGGTATCACCCATGGTTGCTAGTATGCCTCATTGTGACGACAAGACTCTTCAAGTTGAACAGAAAGATGTGCTGAGTGGTTTCCATCCTCTCATGTCATCAAGGATGTGTTAGATGCCCTGTGAGCAGTGTTTCATCGTAATATCCTAAAGGATCCAAGGGTGATTCTCCTCATAGCAATCCCTTAAGGGTTTGAGGGGAGGGCAAAAATATATCTATTACAAATCCTCTTGGGGGCTGCGATTACGTGTATCACAACTAGATGGTTGAATCCTGAACCTCCAACTTACAATATCTGGATTAAAAAAATATGGGAACTGCATGGGTGGAACAAATCACACAAAGATGTGAAGAGTGGTTTCAATCTTCTCATCTTATGACAGCAAAGAAAGCAAATGAATGTATTTCCCACAATAGGTGTGTTTACATGGATGCTTGTATTTTGCGAATAATCAAAATAAAAATGCGTCATGCGTTTGCCTCAATCTGAAGAGACTGGCCTGATTGGAAGGAATTTTTCAATTGGTTTTAGAGGGGTGGTGTAAGTAGAGATGTACCGATACCACTTTTTCCTTCCCGATATCGATTACGATCCCTGAACCTTAGCTATCTGCCGATTTCGAGTACCGATCCGATACCACTGCGTAAAATAAAAATGGATGGCATTGGGATTAAATTGTTGTATGTCTCAACTCCTAAAACTCTATGTAAAATATTAAGAAATAAATACATAATAGTAGAATGAATGCCATAAAACTTTTTATTATTATTATCCAGTGTTGACACAGATCAAACACAGGTTAAAGTGCAGCCAAACAGTTTGGTAGAAAAGACATTTGACATGAATGCTTTTTAAACTTACGTTAGCTGACAACTGAAATCATGCCCATACACGTTTGTCAGCTAACGTTGTTACAACCTGTTACATCGAGCCATAGGCCAACAACAGAAGGATGCAGTCGAAAACATAGCTAGATTATCATACCCTGTGTGTAACTAATTATGTGTCTTACTCTTATTGTTCAGGAAAAAAAATTACCACGAAAAACAGAAAAAAATTACCACGAGAAACAGAAAAAACATCACAAAAAAACCCCCACAGAAACACCCCCCCCCCCCCCCCCCCCCCCCCCCCCCGAAAAACAGAAAAAAATTACCACGAAAAACAGGGAAAAAAATACAAAAAAAAAACCCCACAGAAAAAAAACCCCCCGGAAAACAAAAAAATTACCACGAAAAACAAAAAAATTACCACCAAAAAACAGAAAAAAATACCCTGAAAAAACTGAAAAAAAATTACTCCGAAAAACAAGAGTTCAAATCTTTCTCTTATATTCTGATTAAAAGCTTTGGGGCAAGTAACTGCACATCTTATTGGATCACTTTAATTAGCTTCCATGTAAACAGTTTAGTTGGAGTCTCTAATCAGACTGTAGATCATCCATGTCAACTGTCAACCTATTCCTTTAAGAAAATATCAAATGATGTCACTGAGTGATTTCGCCCAGATGACCACATCCCGTTCACATGACCAGCCTCTGCACAGGAAGTCCTTTATGACTTCCACTTAACACAAACCACACTGGTCACTGCAGCTGGAATGTAATGCTTTAAAATGCATATATATAAATAAATAAATATATTTTAATTAAAGCACACAGATCTCCTCTGCGTGACTCTCGCTCAGCTCAAACTAGAAACCCAAAACGGCAGATTTTTTTAATCTACTAAGTCGTCTCATCTGTTAAACAGATGGCAGGAGAGCGTGATAAACACTGAAGAGACGGGTAATACTTTTATGTTCCCTTTTGTTAGCACAGCTCACTTAGCAACAGCTGGGTCAACCAAAACCAGTTCTTGAGGCGTGAGAGCATCATAATATCACACGACACAATAAAGAACCACAGAAAAAGGATCCCATATACACAAGGATCAGATGTCCGTGTTTGGAGGTAAGTGAAGGTTACATTACCAGAGAGGTGTTGGATGTACACCGCCGTGTCCCCTGTGTGTGTGCAAGTGTCCCTGCGGCCCAAAAACTGCAAATAAGCTGTGATCGATCGATACTTTCACAGGCAGCAGAGACGAGTGGCCAGACAGCCAGACATATGAGACTATGAGTGTGCTGTAGCAGCATGCCCTGCCTCCAGCTATAGGGAATCCCCTGGTTTGTGTGTGTTTGTGTGGGAACAGGACGGGTGTGTGACTGAGTCTCATCAACCACCCATGATTCACAGCTGAGTCAGGAGCAGGTGCTTCGACTGGACTCTGAAATGAGACCGTGATTACACCCCCCACCCTGCCTCTCTGCCCTCCCCACAAAAAAAACAGTCTCACATCTCAATCTCCGGATGGTGTCGAAACTGTTGGTTTAGAGTCTCATCATACTCGAGAGTCTTCACAGGAAGTGTTGTTACAAACACAAATGTGTTGGGAAAAACAGATTTTATGACTGAAAATGAAATACTGACAGAGATGGCACTCGTATGCACGGACGGAAAGTAAAGTTCATTTACTCCTGAGGTACTTTACTTCAGTAATTCCATTTTCTAATACTCTATATCTCTCCTCTACTACTATTCAGAGAAATATTGTCCTTTTTTACTCTACTGCATTTATCTGATAACTCTTTGCATATTCAGATCGATAGTACAAAATATAATAAACATTTAAATTATGATGTATTATTAAGGATAAAGATAAAACTATTGATCCCTCAGTGAAATTCACAGGCTACCCAACGATATAGTAAAACATGAAGGTGGCGTGGATAATGACAGCACATGTAACTCCAACCAAGGTAAATAAATTCAATCCCAACATGTGGAATAAAGGGACTGCCCAAATATCTAGGTATTCTGGATAGAGTTTCATGACATTTTCAGAGGGGGAGAAGGCTACAAACAACAACAAAAAAAAAACACGAAGGTGGCAAAACTGCACTGCAGCCAGTGATGGAATTTAGTCCATTCAAAACTCTGCAGCTCAGATATGAACCAGAACCAAGAGGAGAGAGCACATCAGGCCAGTCTGAGCTGCTCTGCAATGACTTCCTGTTACATTTAGACTTGATTATAAGCTCCTCCTCCTCGTATACAAAGCCCTACATGGGCTGGGACCGAGCTACACTGCTAACTCCCTTGTTAACTATTTGCCTCCAAGAACACTGCGATCATCTGCTGCTGGTTTACTGGAGGTTCCCAGAAACAGCCAGAAGAAGATCAGGGATGCACCCTTTTTCAGTTATGCCCCAAAGCTATATGGAACACACTACCTACAGATATCAGGGAAGCTAGCTCGCTAAATACTTTTAAAAGAAAGCTTAAAATGTATCTGTTCACCTTAGCCTTTAACTAGCTCTGACTTCCTGATACAGGTCTGACACTCTTTGTTTTTACGCTTCACACTGCTGCAACTCCTTTGAAATCGGACTTGATTTTATGATTTATAGTTTTACAACTCTATGATTTTATGAATCAGTTAATTCATGTTTTAAACTGTTTTTAATTGTCCTTTAATATTGAATTTCCTTTCCTTGCCTGTTTTATGTCCATTGTTCATTATTAATACTAGTCCATATCCATTGGTAGCTTTGTCACCTTCTACCTATGCCAATCTTCAATGCCTATGTGCAGTTTCACATAGATTAACCACGTCAGTGAGTAGAAAATCGTGGGACAGACAGAATGACTGACTGACAGAATGACACACTGACAGTTTCTGTGATTATGTACAGCATACCATACCATGACTTAGTCATACCAAAAATTAGAAAAACCAACAACATTGGTCCACAGGGGGAGCCACAGCGATCGGTCGCATTTTAGCCATTTTGAAGCATTTTTCTGTTGTTATAGCGCCACCCAGTTGCCAATTAGAGTTAAATTTCTCCAGTCACCTTGAGGCGTCCTGTTCTACATATCTACCAAGTTTAGTAAAAATCCATATGGCGGTTAGGCATAGATAAGAAATGAGCTCTCTAGCGCCCCCATTTTGTTGGATGGGGTCAATAATGGAGGGGTCCCCTCAGATTATGTGTGGTCATGTGCCTACAAAGTTGCGTGGTGACGGGTGAAACCCTTGAGATGTTATACACCTTTATGTGATGAGCCACGCCCTCCACAATATTCATTGCCTTATAGAAGCTCAGTTTTAGTAAGTTTTCCAACTTTTGCCAAGAGGGAACTTTAGATATTGGTCCCTAGATTATGTTCACCCAGTTTCATGCAGATCGCTCAAACTTCCTAGGAAGAGATCCATTTGAAGTGTTTTTCAAAAAATTCAAAATGGCGGAAAATCTATATAAGCAGAAGTTATGGGTTCTTGAGGCAAATGTGTTCCTCATGAGGAGAGGCATCTCTGTGCAAAGTTTCATGTCTCTACGACATACGGGGCATGAGATATGCCCATTCAAAGTTTGCAATTTCAATCGGTTGCTATAGCGCCCCCCTTTGGCCAACTGATGTAATATTGCTTCATTGGCATCCTCCCATGACCCTCTACCACTGTGCCAAATTTCACATGGATTGACCAAGTCAGTGAGGAGAAAAACGTGGAACAGACACACAGACAGAGTTTTCCTCATTATACATTAAGATTATCATAAATATTATTTGCTCAACTACTGTACTTCAGTAACATTCAGAGATACTTGTACTTTACTTGAGTATTTCCACTTTAAGCTTCTTTATACTTCGACTCCAATTCAGTGGCCTATATTGGACCATTAACTCTGGTATTAAGCTACCCAGCAGGATATAAAGTAATTTAAAGTAGCTCCACCAGTGATGTTCACATGACTGCATCAGTGACTATAATCTAATAATATATATTACTCTGAAAAGGGCTGTTCTGCATTAGAAGTTCTTATAAACAACTGACTTTTTCTACACAGTGGTGCTGCTACTTTTACTGAATAAAGATGCAATTCAAATCAATTTTATTTGTAAAGCCCTTCGAATCACAATGTGCCTCAGAGGGCTTTACAACATACAACATCCCTCTGTCTTTGGACTGTCATCGTGATAAGGAAAAACTCCCCGTATAAAACCCTTTAATGGGGAAGAAACCTCAGAAAAAGCAACTGAGGAGGGATCCCTCTCCCAGGACAGACAAATATGCAACAGATGTCGAATGTACAAAACAAATCAACATTATAAAATTACAGTAATCCATATGACAAAATGATACATAGAAAGAGAGACAGACCGTGAGAGGAAGTAAAAGATCCGAGTGCTTCTTCCACCTCTGCTCGTATGAATCACAGCCTATTTCTCTGGGTTAAAACAAGTACAAGAGATTAATGTTCCTTGAGACAAACATCTCTCAGCAGTTATTCTCTTGTTTACTTAAGAAGCCAAACTAATTCATGTCTGTGTAAAGCTGCTCCAGGGGGTATTATAAGTTAAGGACGTCGCACGGTTATAACTCTTTGAAAAGGTGCTACTTCCAAGTTAAAAATATTTAGATGTGTGTGACTCTGCTGTGTGTCGGGGAAAGTGCGGAGAGCTGAAAGAAGATAAAAAGCACAATATTTCATTCATGCTGCTCTGAAAGTTGTGTTTATATTCTGTCTGGTTATTCCATTTAGTTTACTTTTAAATGTCCCCAGCTTGGAATTGTGATTTAATCATTTTAATTAGACCTGACATTGTTTATAATCAATTAACCATCATGGTATTCTCTTGTTTCAGCTGCTCTGTTCAAAATCATTGCACATTAAATGTCTTTTGACCGTTGGATGAACAAAACAAACAACTTGATGACGTTATGCTACAGAAACAATCCCCTATGTCTTTACTCTGGGAAAATGTGATTGGTGTTTTCATCAATGTATTAATCGGTGAATCTAGAAAATAATCTGAAGATTAATCTGTCATATAAAATACAAACGGAACTGGAAGTTATGAAAAGTGCAAAGTGCTTGTTCATGTTATAAGAGCTAAAATGAATAAGATGGATGTTTGTGTCATGGACATGTGCAGCTGAAATAAGTAATTAATCGCAGACTCAATCAAAAGACAGTGTATCTGCATCTATTTTAATAATAGTCGATTAATCTCTACAGATCTTTAATTAAGCACACTCTGGTGTCGGCTTCCTAAATGTGAAGATTTGCTGATTTAAATCACAGTGAACTAAATATTTATGGGTAGTTGGTCGGACTTAAAAAGACATCTCTATGAACTGGCTGCAAAAGACACAATTATTTCTATTATTGATTAATCTGGAGTAAATTTTCTTATTCTTTCACATATAAAATGGCAGAAAATAGTACAAAATGTTCATTACAGTTTACTAAAGTTGAATGTGATGTCTTCAACTGTCTTGTTTTGTCCAAACATTGAAGATATGCAGTTAACAATGAATCAGACAACAAAGAAAATTAGTCAAGATTCACATTTGAGAAGCTGAAACCAGTGAAACTTAAGCTTTTGTGCTTAAAAGGTGCTTTGATTGGTCAAACATCCAATTAGTTGCTAATTTATTTAATGTAATGCTCATAAAGCCGAAAGTATTACTAGATGAATCGATAGTTGATCAACAGAAAGTTAATTGGACAGTTTTTATGATCAGTCATCAAAGAAAAATGCAAAACATTCTCAGGTACGTTCAGGCTGCAGGCAAAATCAGATTTGTTTCTCAAATCTGGTCTTTAAGACAGACTGTCCACCCTGTTATTTGCAAGTGATCAAATCAGATTTGTATCCTATCTGCATGGGTTGCTGTGGTAATGACATAAGCATCAGTAACTACATGGCTTCACTGGTGACGTGGCTATACAACGTGTAAACATGAGCATTGGAGGTTCAACATTTCGCCCTCAAAATAAACAAGCTTTCAAGTCGCAGTACAGAACTCCTCCATAACACTCTGATAGTAGCAGTAGCAGTTCATGCTAGAATGAACATCCAGCCCTACTGTGCTATGACTACGTGCTGTGTTTGGCAGGTCGAGGTCAGAAGTGGTTAGGGTTATAGCAAAAAGGTCATGGCTGGGGTTATTACTAGCCAATCAAAGCACAGTAGGGCAAGATGGACTAAGTGAAACACCATCATTCGATGGGTACGCTCAAGCATCCACCAGTAGCAGCATGGATTCTGCTCAGCACTTCTTCACTCGTGTGTAGCGTTAAGAGTGATGCAAAAGACTTTTTGAAACAGGATTTAATCGTCCAGATATAAGCTGTTTAGAGGAAGTGGAAAAACTTGAAAAGTAACGGGAATGCACAAGTGCCATAAACCTGCATTCTTTCTAATGGCCAGCAGGCGGCAACTCCACTGGTTACAAAAAGGAGTCTGATTGTGCACAACTCAGTGAGAATGAAAATGACCCTACCCTACTTCTTACTTGATTTATTAACTGAGTAAACATTTTCCTGATGAGTTTATGGTCTGAATCGATGACGTCAAATCTTCTACAATACAGCATGATGTTCAGTTAGTAAATTATAGTCCAATCTAGAGTAAAATAGGCGATAAGGTGGGGTATGCTTTAGGGTGTGGCTACCTTGTGATTGACAGGTTGCTACTACGGCGACCTGTCAATCAGGATAGAAGCCTAAACACATGTATCCTCCTCAGAAGCATCCTCTCATCCAAATACGGTCACCTCTTGGGACAAAAAATGAAGCTGGCACCAGTCAAAATGCCAAACTCACAGTTCAGAACAGTCGTTCACAAACCAAAGGGTGACATCACTGTGTCCACTTCTTTTATACAGTCTATAGTCTGGACAGAGACGTCCGTAGAAATCCGATTGTAATTGCACTTCAAACCACCTCCAAATGCAGTTTAGATCCTATTTGCAAAAATCGCATTTCATGTGTTTTTTTCGCTCTCTAGACTTTATAAAAAAAAAATCAATCTGGATACTAATAAATATATATATATATATATATATATATATATATATATATATATATATATATATATATATATATATATATATGCCAAAAACTGGATGTTAGCTCTAAGTCTGAACGAGGCTTTAAATGTGGAGATTTGCTGCTTCATTTGGTCTAAAAATTATTATATATAATACTCAAATTCAATTCAAATTATTAAGATATTTTATTAATGACAATCATCTGCCCTGATTGTCTCAATATTATTTGCTGGGATTTTTAAGGCCGATACCAATAATTTAGAGGGGAAAAATGAACTGATAACCACTATGGTTGCTGATATAGTGAATTTTTGAGCTGGAATGAAAATAGACCTTTTTTATGTAGATTGTTTGCTGATTTTGCAACAATATGATGATACAAAGTTACTCAGGTGGCTGCGGTCTTAGATAAATTACTTTATTAAAGAATATTTAACATTATTATACACTGTCAATCAATTCTAGAAATTAACAAATGACTGGATTTGCTAGATGCCTGTCTTATTTTTGCTTTGCAGGTTTTGTAGACAGCTATATCATCATCTTTGGAGAACTCAAGACAATTGAATCGAACACAACTGGACATAGTTTTGTCTTAGAAGACGTTTCACCTCTTATCTAAGAGGCTTCATCAGTTCATGCTTGTCTGACTAGGCTGGAACTAGTCTGACAAACTGGTGTGGAAACACCCAGATATTTAACCTTTGAGGAGGTCTTCACAAGGCCAATGATGTCATTGGTTCGTTAGTGCTCCGATGGTGTGTCAACGATGGTTGTTGAAACTCCTGCTGCAATGGTGGTCGTTGGAGTCATTAGTCACATGAAGCCATTTGTGAATGACCATTGTTTTTGGAGGTTAAGCTGTTAAATCTCCTGGGCAAGGATGAAAGGACAGCATTATAGGTGGGGGATAGGTGGTGTCGCAGACCTCCTCCTCTATTGAGATGGTTTTTCCAATTTCACATAGATGGCTTCTTTTACACCTCTTTCAAACCATCTGTCTTCCCTGTCCAAAATGTGCACATTGCTGTCTTCAAAGGAGTGTACGAAGTCGGAAAAATCCGGCGCTTGGGCAGTGACTTGCAGCATCAGAAACTGGTGGATGGGTCCAACAAACACCAACTTTCACCCAAGAGAGCGGTGTTAGCACCCTCAAGATTCTAAAGCCAAACCCTGCTCTTTTTTCATATAACCAACCATGTGCGTCAATTTGTGGCATTGCTCCAACGTAGTGTGTTCATTTTGAAAAAGACTGTATGCAAACTGTACATTTCCTGCGACAACAGAAGTGTATGTTGAAAGAAGACAATGCATGTAACAGGCTGAAGTTGACACGGCGTCCCAGAACGTCAAAAACCAACGCACCCACAGTACCTCGCATGTCGTATGTGGACATGGAAAGTCCATGAACAAGCGTCAATATGTGACAAGGTTGGGGTGAGAATGCGTTGATCAGTATGGTCTCAAAATTTAAAAAAAAAAACCTGTTAAAAATGTCAGTGACAATTTCCTATAGCCTCAGAAAAACAGCACATTTTGATAATTTTTTGTAACAAAAAAAAAAAAGATCTTTTATTTTCTGCCAGTCGACCAATCAAGTGATTGTTTACTTTAAATACAAGTCATCTCCCCATTCACATATGTCCTCAGATGTAACCACACTCTGTTTCTACATCTACAACACAGAAGCCGATGTGTCGTACGAGGACAACTGCCGTGTTCGTCTGTGATTTTCCTCCCACTGTTCATTCTAACTCTACTGCAAGGTTGCCCGGTTCTATTTCTGTGCACACATTTAACAACACGAGACCTCAGCAGGAAGCAGGTGGTTTGTTTGCCTGTGTTGTTTATGCCCTATCTTTTTCCCAGGCTCTCTGCGCACACACTGGAGGCTGCAAAAGACCCTTGAGTTGACAAAGGGGAGGAGGAGGAGGAGGAGGAGGAGGAGGCGAGGACAAGAGGGAGATGAGGGGATAGAAGAGCAGGTGAGGGAGGTGTGGTGGGGAGTGAAGGGAGGGTGATGGGATGGAAAGCAGTTAAGGACAAAGAGAGGGTAAAATGATGAAAGGAAAAACAGGGAGGACGAGAGGAGCAGAGAAGGAATGAATGCATGTTTATTTACTGTGCTTTCTAAATAAGGAAATATCTCTGACTGGCTCCAGTGTTTTCACTACTTCACTAAAAAAAAACTTGAGAAACATGATACATCCTCCTCAGCTATGCTGCAGCACACAACCATTTGGCCAATCTGTAACAGAATATATGATTTGGTTGCGGGCTACGTCCCTCTGCACCACCTGTTAGATGGATTTCACCCACAGCTCCAACCCCGTCCTCTGTCTAATAAAATAACACACAATAGAAACCACATCCAGCCAAACACTGCTCACTTACAAAGCCAGATATTTGATCGCTCTAACCACAAACTGCCTTTTATGCTGCAGCTAAAATAATTTGAAGTCGCTCCTCTCACCTGTACCGATGACCACGATGTGCCTGAGGTTTGCCAAGTATTTCCACTCAGCTGCATCATCACACTTTTCTCCCACAAGTCCCGGAGGATGTGGGCGTCATGTGATTCGATTTGCTGAGTTGACGGGGATAAAAAGGCACATACGTAACCCTCCCCGTGAGCAAACACAGTAAAAAGAGCAGAGGCAACCGCTGCACTTTCCTCCAGACCTAGATAAGAGGACCATCGCTCATGTTGGTATACAGGACAAACACCTTCAGTTGTTCTATTGTATGGCAAAGCTGCTGAGACACCAGTGCACAGTGGAGGAAGCATTCAGACCTTTTACACAAGTAAATGTACCAATACAGTGTAAAACACTTTGTTAAAATCCTTTAGGTTCATGTACAGAAGTATTTTCAGCAAATTGTACTTAAAGAATCAAAATAAAAGTACCTCAAGTTATCTTCTGCTAGTCGTCCAAAAAGTTGCCACATGAGAACAGACCCAAAATAAATGCAACATATCTTTTATTTCAGATTTACAGAAACGACAGTTTCCACCCTCGTCCATACCCCAACCAAAAAGCATTTTTCTTGTCGGCAGTATTTTATATAGAACTTTTAATTGAAATTATTGTGACTTGGAATCTATAAACAGCTTTATAAATTAGATCATAAACCTGTCTCCATGGCAACAGGATATTGAATATCCCGTCCCAGTACAACTGAAACTTTTCTTCAAAAGTCAGCTCGTGTCAAGTTAGATTTTCTTAACCATGTGACGTCAAACAACGCTTGGTGAATTAAGACATTTTTGTCCGAGCATTTTAAATACTATTATAGATTTACTTTTGAATCGAAAGGCAGCGGAAACTGAATGACTGTGAAAAAAGATGTGATAGAAGGCCAAGTTTAGAAGAAGAATGATGATGTCATTATTCAGTTGTTTTCTGTTGTCTGTTTGTTGTTGATTTGTTTTTTTTGTGTCTGTGATTTTCTTCTTTTCTTCCTTTTACTACCGTATGTCTATGTCAGAGACTTATAGTGTAGTTTGTATTGTTTAAATATTCTTTTTTTTAAAATGGCCTCTGTCAGTGTAATTATTCATTACATTATTTGACTGTTGAGCTGGTTGAGGTAAAGCTGGTTCTGACTATATTTGAGCTGCAACTAACATTTTTGTTCATTAATCAATAATCTGCCAATTAATTGTTTTGTCTTTAGCACACCAGGAAATGGTTAAAAAAAGTCCAAAATCCCAAAATATTCAGTTCATTATCAAAAAAACACACAATCACAAAGCTTCACTATGGAGAAGAAAGCAGTCTAAGGATAATTAAAACAATTAATCGAACATCAAAACAGTTGCTGATGAATTTTCTGGTTAATCATTACAGCTCTACATTAAATCCTGTTAGGCAGAATTTCTCTCATATATATTAGGTGATGATATCAAATGTTTATATTAAACAATAATCAAATAATGAGGTAAACGTCTGTAAAAGTAAAAACCTTCAGACCGTTCTTAATACACTGACAAACTGCCGTCTGCTTGTGATGGATCTGCTGCTGCAAGTGTTTGCATTACCTATGCTGCTACATCAGGAAAACATGAGAACTTGTTTGCCCATATTGTTCATTAGTCTCTGAATTCAGATCATATTAAGTGCTGGAACATGCCAAATTGCGTTAAAAGCTTTTATTGCTGATTTTTACACTACAAAGTCCTGCTATTCTGCGTTACAGTCATTTGTTGCCTGCAGAAGAGTGCAGGAATGACGTTTCCTTGTAGGCCAACTAAATCAATTGTATTTTTCCACTGGATTCTGGATTATTGTAGAAAATAAGCTTGGTGGCAAACAAAAGTTTATGATGCTTACTTTGTTTAGCAGGATAATCTTCACAAATGAACACCACATTTATGATATTTGAAGTGTAAATACAACCACCAGAAGCAAGAAGCTAACGTTATACTGCTATAGACAAACTATGAGACTGTAATGTAATGACATCCTGAAGTCTCATTCAGCTACTTGTCAGCAGCTGCCTTTTTAAAGACACGTAAAGGCTTTAAAATTCAAGAGTGGTGTACTTATTGATGTATTTTATGTTGTTCAACAAAACATGAAAGTCTCTACAGACTGTATTTTAGGCATCTAGCCAAAAACCCATTTAAAAAACCCATTGACTTCCAGGAGACAAACAGGAAGTGCTAACATGATGACTCATTTCCAGGTTTTAGGACTCATTCCTGCTGACACAGTCTCAGGCCTTTGTTTGTGGTGCAGGGCCATTTAGTTGGTGATGGTTTTCTGTCAGTATGCTAATATATGGTCATGTTTTCCAAATGAGACTACGAAAAAGGTGAGCTATATGATAGGATTCATACTGTAATGAACTTCAAAAATATTGTTTTTCCTGGGAACTATTCCTTTTCCTGCACATGTAATGTGTGTATGGAAACATACAAATGTTAGTGTTTAGTATTATATAAATACTCGGTCTAATATTACAATGCCAGAGCATCATCAGGTGATCAGAGCAAAATTTAGCCCCAAACTGGCAGTTACTGACCAAATGAAATCACGAAAAAGTACTTGTCTTAATTGTTGTATTACCAGGAGTTGTCTTGTTTTCCTGCGTCAATGTTTTAGTCCTGTTATTTTGGTAAGTGTTATATGGGAGTCTTTCTGTGCACTGTCACAAATGTAAAGTTGTTGTGGACCTCAGGACAAATAGCTGCTGTAATGCAGTAGCTAATGTGGATCCTAATAATAATAATAATAATAATAATAATAATAATAATAATGGTGGTCATGGACTTTCCACGTCGACATATGACGTTGCAGTGAACATTGCGTTGGTTGTTGACTCTCTGGGACGCCATGTCAACTTCAGCCTGTTACGTGTATCGTCCGTTTTCAAAACACTCTTCTGTTTTCACAGGAAATGAACAGTTTGCATACAGTCTCTTCCAAAATAAAAGCACTACTGCTGCAACATTGGAAAACTTTTGTCCTGTCTTGTCGTAGTTTGCTGTGATTTTTTCGACTTGTTGTATGTTTTTTTTATTATTATTGTTGTTGTTTGTTTTACTTGTTGGCGGTTAAAATCAATAAAAAAGTAAATTACAAAAAAGAAATGAATACGCACTACGTTCGTTCAACACTGTGGATTTACTTTTAGGATTTTGGGTTTAGAAAAAAAGAAGAGGGTTTGGCTTTAAAGTCTTTTAGGGAAGTCAGTGCTTGTTGGACCCGCCCACCCTACTCGGACTTCTTGTTGTCTCGCCATGTTTCCCCCTGACATCGCCGGGCTCCATTAAACAGTAACAGCGACCAGATGCATATCATGACGACATGAAAGGGCGGCTTTTTTCATCAGCCCCTGACACCGGAAATCACTGACCAGGCGGCAGTTTTCGACGACTTCGGAGTGAGGCCAGGTTGTTCCTGCAACACTTTATGACGGTGCAGTTATGCCAGATGTGAAAGACCCAGACACGCGGACCAATGAGAGCAGAGAGGGCTTTTTGGGAGGGGGTACTTAAAGAAACAGGCGCTAAAATGGAGCGTTTCAGACAGAAGGTGAAAACAGGTGTTAAAGCATAGACAGTGTGAGGAAAGTAAAATGTTAAAACACAAGTATGAACCTGAAAAGGAGCACAACATGTACCCTTTAATTTAATTTTTATCTAAATAAAACTGTCTGAGAGGTTTTGAGGGGAAATCTTTGGTGTAACTGTTACATAAAACGTAACAAGGGGCTCAAACTAGACACTGTGAGTCACAAGCTCATAAGGATGGACGACCTGTTTCAATCTTTAACACTGTGTTGCAGTTTATAAGGTTATGCAATGAAATGAAATGTCGTGAAGTAGAAATATTAAGTAGCATGATATGAAAACCAAGTTATTAGTTATATTATTTTACAGTCAGCAGAGTTTGAATAAAGCCTATTGACCACTGAGTCATCATGTAGTGTTTTCCTACAGGCCATTCAACAACGACAGTTTATTTGTCTAGTTAAGAGTAATTAACACATTTGATGAATTCGGTTTTCCTCCAGCAGCAGAGAGAGAAATTGAATACACTTCTAATATCTCACTGTCAATTGAATTTTAATGACAGTCAGTAATTTGCTCTGTACTTCCTGTGAGCGACCCTGTTTCAACATCGCTCATCGGCCGCCGCCCTCTGGGATTTGGATGAAAACCCTCTCAGAAAAACAATCAAATATTTTAAGGCAAACGGAGCCTGAGAATTCCCAAAGTGGATCAAATCAAAGCACAAAGCAGATCACAAGCTTACAACTCCCCATCAAACAGTCAAGGTCATGCTGTTCCTTTTAGCCTCCAGCATTTCTCTGTCTCATCACTTCACATGGAATTTGAAATGGGCCACTCCACCTAAAATAATCAAAGCTCATTTTTATCTTTTTTTGTAGTCGAGAGAGATTCTCATCAAATCATCTCTCACTGACTTGCGAGAGGCCAAAACAGGACACGACTCTTTTACTTCCAAACCAGTTCACATGGATGAGAATGCATTTACATAATAAGGCTTGATTAAAATTTCCTCTCGCCAAATAAACAACAGTGTTTATTCAACACCTCGACCCTATTTGTGAAATGTATGCTGATGCTGTGGGTCAACCCAGCCGAAGCAAGAGGGCGTAACTCGGCTTTGCTGCATTGATTAACTAATGCTGAAAAACAAATGTGTTGCCACTTTGAGGAGCAGCTTCACCAAATAATATCATTTATCAGGAAGAGGGAATACATGAGGAAATAGAGCTGAGTCTTATAAATGTAGAAACAATAAAAAGACTAATGGATATGTAATATTCATCCAGTCTGTAGCCACTTAGTGCGAGCAGAGCTGCAGGCAGCTGCAGTCCATAACAAGGCCAAGCCACTTCAATTGGCTGGGTCACTATATAATATTTCCTGTGCCAATTTTCAGTTGGAATTAAATCTACCAAAGTGCTGCTCCACCCATACATCTATCTTTTGAGTATGACACACTTGTTCCATGTGGGTATTATAAGTTAGTAGCCTGATCTTTTGCAGTGGCTGTGGTCAGTTTGTATTCACGGAGATTACAGTGTATTTCAATGGTGACCCAGTTTCACGGCGTACATAAAGTTCTAAGACTGTTCCTGGGGTATCTTTACTGCTGTTTGTCAGTGAGCTCGGTGTGTCACCAACACTCACACATGTGGCCAAACTAAATCATCAGAGTTCAACTAGACTGGGTCAGAACCTAGTGTGTGGCTGGACCGTGTTACACGCTAGAGAGTTTTTAATTTAAAACTAGGGATGTTAAGGGTTAACCATTATTTGATTAATCGAACTTCACTGTTAGCTTTGTTAGCAGCATTAGCAGTGTCAGCATGGCTAGTGGTGCTAACATACAATGCTAAAGGGGTTTTGCAGCTCAAAATGGCCACTGGCCACAATGTTTCCACAGCAACCTCCCGCCACCAGAATGTAGTCTCTCTATACAGATTCTGTTAGGCAAACCCCGGAGATCTTGCCTTCGGAAGAAGAGTGGAAGAGCCCTGGTTTCCGGTTGTAGGCTGTTTGTAGTCCGCATGATACTGACCAATCACGTTTGAGACGGCTGCAGTTGTTGCCAGGTTAAACGGTCCGTGCGGTGAATTAATGAGACGGAACATAATTGGCGGCATTGCAAACTCTGAATCCATCACATTGGTTCAGCATATTTACTTATATTTGAACGGAAATTCGCCTCCGCCCAAATCAAACCGGAATGCCAAAAAATCAGGGGTCTGCCCCCAGAGGCTGTATTGCCGTCTGCTGGAAGTCAGACACCGAATACAGCCAATGGGTTCAGAGAATGCCAGAATGGTGATACCAGCCGTCAACTCATATTTAAAACAATGGCTTTTAATTTGAAACAGGAACAGTGGCAGCATTTTAAGTCAAGGACTTCTGCCTACAGTGCTTGCCCCCTCTGCAATTACATCTCCAAAACGCTAGATGGCAGCAGTGTTGCAAACTCATTGCCAATAAAAGAAACTAGTACTAGCTCCAAAAGTTACTAAAAGTCACCAGATGACATCATACACTCAGTTTCTTATTAAGGACATCATTATGCATTAGGCCCAGAGAGCCAGGCTTGAAGCCAATTTTACATAGTGGCCAAAAGTGGAATTACACTGTCTAGGTCCGGCATGTGATGCCCTGTTGCTCAAAAAGAATTTCCAATAGAGTTACATGGTGAAAGAGACGTCTGTAAATCAGCAGCTAATTTTTTTTGAGCATCACAACCTCCTTTTAGTTTCAGGATTTGATCCGTTTGGTCTGTTAAATTTCATCCCTACTTAAGGTAGCAGAAGGCTAGACTGGACGTTCACTGTTCTGCTCGGCTGCACTCGGCCACCGTAAATCTCTAGTGCTCTTACTTTATGGGCCCCACAATGCGGAAGATCTGGGTAATTTCATACCATGGAAAGAGAGCTTTTTTGGCTTCATGTGCCACTGAACAATGTTCAAAGAAATGAACAGGGGGGGCTGCCCTTCGATGCTGTATCTAGGTCTCTTTAAACATCCATAATTAAAACTTTACTGAATTATATTCAACAGAAAAATCCTCACCAAATCATGTGAATGGAATAAGAGCTATGGCAAGTGCTCTTTTCTTTCCCTCCTCGTGTTCAGGTAAATTGGGCACTAACACCACCAACCCCTGTGCACACTTCCTCGAAACTACTACAAACAAATATGTGAAGCCAACCCATGAGGAGGAAAGTCATATCATTTTGAGGGCTGATCATGGCCGCAGTAGTAGAGTATATATGCAGAGAAGCAGCTCGGTCCACTGCCCCTGCTGCGGCTGCTCTGCCTCAAGTTGACCAGCAGAAAGGTGCACCCAAGTGGCTAATTAAAATAAAACTGCTAATGAAGGCAGGAGTGCTGTGTTCACTGTGCACAAAAAAAACGGTACACTCTGTAACAGACACTGTTGGCGGTGTTGTTAAAATCAGTATGTTTCGGTACATAGTAAAACTGGAGGACCAGCACTACTCCAGCCATAAATAGTTGCAGACGTCACCCATTTTTATCAATACTTCATCTCACTCCACCTCTCCATTAGACCTGTCAGCTATCATTACACAACTGTGGCTATTTATAGCATCTGTATCACTATTTCATTAAATGTACCATCACAGGCTTTGACATCTCAATCATCACGATTAAAAGTCAGACAGATAATCAATATAATTAACTTTACAGCACCGTTATCCAAAAGGTCTTTAGTAGTGCTTTACAGTAAAGCATTAAATAAAAGGACAAAAAAGGATCCCTACAGTAAAAGAGTGCTCTTTAAAAGACACATTATATTTATAAGCACTTTTCTATGTAGACTGCAAATACATCAGACAGTAAGTGAAACCTGCAACAACTTAAACAGACAATGTTTTATTATTTAGATCTCATCTGTCACCTTATATTTCATTTACTGTCATAACATCCAACCAGTCTTTCATAAATAAAAGCGTGGGAAACGATGTACGCGTGGTTTTTGTGCATACTGTGGTTTGCACATCTGACCCCAGAGATGCTCTGCATAGATGCTCACGATCAGGAAAATTAAACTCGAGCTGGAGCTTTGACTGAGAAGTTACAGAGTAAATAATCATTTTTCATTCTTATAATCCGAGTCTCCTGCAGTGCTCTGCAATCTGTATCAGAGAGCCTTTTCTGTCTGGTGCACGACACACTGAGGGCCGGGGTGATGATGGCGCTCATTTTCTCCTCATGGGGAAGGCAGGGAGCTAAAAACAGAGGGGCTTAAGTCCTCTGCACACAAGGCAAAGAATGTGGTTAGAGGTTAACGCAGTTGAACCGACAAATCCCTGTCCACAAAATATGTACACATTAAACCCATGATTATACAGAGGGAGGCATACAAAAATAGACCCTGAGCAGTGCGTTCACATGGTACCAAAAACCCTGCTTCACCATCACAGACTCAGCTGCAGGCCTGTTGTTTTCTGATCCATGTTATCTTTAACATGCAAAGGTCTCCGGACAGGCGACTGATTGTGGACGCAATCGCGAAGAAATCTAGAAGGCTCTTGAACCAATTCTGAGAATAGATTGCTATTTTTATCTGAAGCATTTAGCGTGCGTCCTGCAGAAAGGCTTCAAATCCAGCCACCTCAGATTCACATTAAACAACAGTATTCTCAAACCAGTAGTGAAACAGTCTACATGTACTACAGCATATTGGGGAAGGCTCTTTTAACCTTCAGCAGGACTACGAGCGGAGCACAGAGAAAGCTGTCTGGCAGGAAAAAAAAATAAAAAATCTGATGACCACTTACGGAAAAACAACCGCACAGTAACCGTCCAACCCCTGCCGTTTATGCTTAATGCAGACTCTCAGCACCAGGATATAGGGGTCCAAATGTTCTCAGGGTAATCATGTTGTTGTTGGCAGCCCTCAGCAGGAGCAGATATGACTGAAGGAGTTGCAGGAAGAGCACGGTGCTAGGGAGAGTGTCATGCAGCACTGCAGATATAACGGTACTAGTATGATCTGAGTGCTCTTGATTTAGCAGCTTTCTGAATAACCGGCGTCACAGATTACAAGATGCATAATACACAAAGGCCTCTGGGGACGAGTCTTTATAACGGCCGTAACATGTCATCTTCACGGTTTTGAAGCTCCGTCTTTTGTTCTACACAGTCTTGTTTTGATTGGGTAAATATGATTGAAACACAAGAGGTTCTGCAGGGATCTAACCAAGGTCAGCAGGGCATGTGTGTCTCTGTAGTAGCAGTGGTTTTTCTTGCATTGCTGCACTCTCTGTTCTGGCTGCTCTCCACTCCCCCTGGCCATTTCGAAGGATAACAGACCGTGTTTGGTTAGCTGGTACAAAGAGAGGAGACAAGGCAGTCGAGCACTATTCCAAAAAGAGACATAAATGACATCAGACTGTACTTATTCTAATCTTAAATTCATCAGGTGGTTTAATCCCCTACATCACTGGATTTTTCCACCAGTTTAAACAAAATTATCTGCTTGTTGATGCTGAAATTATGCCCAGGAATGATGGTACCATTTGATATATGGCCAGACACATTCACCTTCAGCTGGCCAAACTTACATGAGGTACATTTGTTTTTGTCTTGCATATCTTACTAACCTTTATAAAGTGACGCAGTTCTGATTACATGTGCATGACCTGACTTTGTCATCGGGAGATGTAGAGAATAGCGGATGGTGTGACACCTGGGAGAGACAGCTGCCAAGCTGCAGACAACTACAGTCCACTGTTTCAGACCAACAAACCAAAAATTTGGTTTGTTCTTCAGCGAGGAAATCAGCAGCACTTCCAGCTCATATTTAGCAATGACAGAATTCCAGCTTTGATTGTGCCACCAAAAGCAGCTGTTTAGCAAGACATGAGCAGCATTTCCAGCCATGATTGTGCCACCAAAAGCAGGTGTTTCTTAGCAAGACATCAGCAACATTGCGAGCTTTAATTGTGCCATCAAAGGTGGGGTTTTTTAGCAAGACATCAGCAGAATTCCTAGCCATGATTGTGCCACCAAAAGTGTTTTTCTTTCAGTGACACATCAGCAGCATTTCCAGCTTTGATTGTGCCACCAAAAGCAGGTTGCGAGGTTTTTTTGGCAAGACATTGGGGGCATTTCCAGCTGTGACCGTGCCAATAAAAGCAGGTGTTTCTTAGCAAGACATCGACAACATTTCAAGCTTTAACTGTGCCGCCAAAGGTGTGTTTTTTTAGCAAGACATTAGCAGAATTCCTAGCCATGACTCTGCCACCAAAGGTGGATGTTTCTTAGCAAGATATCAGCGATAATTCCAGCTGTGATTGTTCCACTAGACGTGGGGGTTTTATTTAGCGAGACATTGGTGGCATTTCCAGCTGTGATTGTGCCACCAAAACCACCATAACCATGTGTTTTTTGTGCCTTAATCTAACATCACGTTATCCACAATGTTTCCAAAATATTCTCAAGTTTCAGCTTCTAAATAATGAAGATTTGCTATTTTTCATTGTTTTATGTGATTGTAAACTGAATATATGCTGATTTTGGAGTGTTGGTCAGACAAAACAAGCTGGTTCATATCATCACTTCGGGCTTTAGGACATCGTGATGGACATTTTTAAGTCAAAAGATTAATCAATGAAACAGGAAGATAATCTACAGAAAAATTATAATAATCATTAGTTGCAGCCCTACATATCATCCTGTCTTTACTCTTTCAGGGAATATTTTAACCCTGGATACAGAATCACATAATTGCCTGCTTTTCTTTCCATAATGTGGAATGTAAAATGATGTGCAACAGTTTGCAAGAACCATGAAATGCAAAACCAGAACACATCCCAGTCCCCCCTCCCTTGTTTGTCCCTGTCAAGACATGATACAATCCAGCTGACACTGGTCTGAAATAAAACCGGTTGTTATATTGCAACACTGCTACTTTAATCAGAATTGTTGGTGCTTTTTTTATGTCTAGATTACATGTTGAGCGTGCACTGGCTGAGCTCAGGGAGAACACTGTTTTGGTTACAGCCAGCCAGCCAGTCCACAATGAAGTAAAGCACCACAGGCAGGCGAGAAGCCACTATTTATCTTCACCAGTGCCCATGCCCAGTAACGCTGGCACTTGCCCAGCAACACTCAAGCAAAGTGGGGGGTCCCAGGCTGCTCCCCCCCATCCCAACCCCCCTCCTTACTGCTGCTGCTGCTGCTGCTGCTGCTGCTGAATCTCTGAGCACCATCTCCATCCAGCCCTGTCATTTCACCTGCAGAAAAGCCGGACTGACATGTCCCCTCTTCTCTCAGCAGCCAGGTTATTGCATGAAAACCTGCTGTCATCGCTGCCTTGTTATCTAATCGAGTTAGGAAATAGAAGACCAAGTTGATTTGTGTTTACAGGGGAGGAGGAGGGGAGGAAGCTGTTGGCTGCATGCATTGACAGAGCAGAAAAGCACAGTTGATGAGAGAGGAGATGAGAGCTTTCAAAAGCTATCCAGGCTGTCATTAGCTTCCCTGAATGCAGCAGCTAATGTGTGGGAAGGACGTGCATGCCTAAAACTGTACACAGTACACACAATACACACCAGCATAATGGATGCACTTGAATGCCTCACACAGTCGAGGGAAAAAATGTGATTAACATTCATAATGTGATTCACGGAGGGAAATTAATGTAAGGCGTTCAGAGTGTGTGTGTACAGTGGACAGCAGCGGCTCTGCAAAGAAAGATGTATTGTCTGTGGTTAGTCTTTGTGCTGGCTGGAGAAATGCCTTTTGGAAATCATGTGGAGAAAAAACCAACCCTCGCTTCGTGACTCTGCAGCTCCCTGCGGCTGCTCACTTCAAACATTCAGCATCTTTACGCACACAAATCTACAGTAAAAGCGGTTTTCCCGCCGCATATATATCAGTAAAATCGCCACTAACCTTGGTCGGGTCGCCTCCTGTTATCCACTTGTTACAATGGAAATTTAACACCATGGATCCTCCGGTTAAGTTTCCTGGCAGTCGGACAAAAACGCAGCGAGCGAGTCGAACCGGGCCGAAAACTGGAGCACGCTGCTGTGGATAAAACCCCCGTGGCGATGACAGGTGTGTGCGTGTGTTATCAGGCTGCCTGTTTTTCTCCAGGTACCGTCTGCAAACAACGAGAGAAGGTTGTGTCTTCAAACAGCTGTTTTCCAAAATGGAGTTATCCGTGTCTGAGCCAATCAGAGCGAGCCTGTGGAGGCTCCCACTCCTCTGTGGGCTGGAGCCAACACCACACTGCACTCTGAAGATCAAACACTTACACATTATGCATCTTTTTTTTTATTTCTATTAAGGGACGTTTCACTATAGCTTTCATGTCACGGCAGCTTTATTTAGATGCACATCAAACCAGCACACACCCCACTGATGAGATGTCCATGCAGGGAGGGGAACCCCCAGATGTTTCTCATGTTGGTTTCAGCTGTGACAGATGAGCTATTCTGCCTCACTTTAATAAAAGCACTCATACCACACAGTAGAAGAAATACTCTATCACTAAATATAATAATAATAATAATAATAATAATAATAATAATAATAATAATGGGGTGGAGGGAAAAAAATCGATACAGCATAGTATCGCGATATTTTGCGTGGTGAAAATTGTATTCAAGTATCGATTTTTTACATCATTCAATTATGCAAATACACATTTAAATACAACTTCTGATACTCAAAAAATCAGCTGCTTTTTCGGTCCACTAGATGGTGCTGATTCGGGGGCATTTGGCAGGAAGTTCGTCAAAACAAAGAAATCCGAAACGAGCTGTTGGTGTTCAAATCAAACGACTCTACTTATTTGGGATTTTTTCAACGTGGAAGGAAAGACGGACATGGATATGACACATGCAAGACCGGGAATACCAAGAACACCAGGGCTCACCTCACACTCCACGATCCAAAGATAGCGTTAGCCGCTGACGGCCAAGGTGACGCTAAAACCACCCTGCCGGAAAAAAAACACACTGGACACACTTAGCACGACAAAAACTTGAAAATAACACAGTCCCTCACCTACTTCATGAGCAAAGATCTGCATCCATGGAGCACTGTTGAAAACAAAAGCTTTTGTTACAAGCTAAAAACACTCTATCGGTATGTGACTCCGTCCCGCAGTTTTTATACCGACATTGCCGTGCCCAGTCTCTATGGAGAAATGAAACATAAAGCTGAGTGATCTTATGAAGTAAAATTGATATCGACAGTTTTCCTTGGGGGAAATAATTTGCAGTTGGGAAAACAGGTAATAAATTGCAAAATATAAACAGTAATTTAAGTGTGTAAAGAGCCAGCCGATTTACACATCTGACCGGGTAAGTTAAGGGTTTATTCTGGTGATTGTTGGAACGTTGGAAAGACAAATCAAGATTGTTTGTGTGAGTTATTTTGTTTATGTCAACTTTGAATGAAGTGTGTTTTACAATGATAAATTACAGTTTATTGGTGATAGTATTTCTCAGCTGTTTCTGGTTAAATAAAGAGGATCTTACTCTTTAACAAAAAGGTCTGTCTCTGTAGGGATCCTTTCCACAGTGTTGTCAATTCAAAGAATATTAATCTGAGCCTGTCAGTGACAAAAACAAGCACTTTTAGTGGACCTAAATTAATTGTGCACAGATGCCCCGAGTAGTTACGTTGCAACCTGTTTTGCTGCTGTCGGCTGCAGCCCTCTCCTTTAATACCGGGCCGTTTAAAACACGTGTTATTCCCATGAGTCACTTTGACAAAAAAACATGGAAAAATAGGGTCCAGGTTGAAAAAAAAAAAACACTGAAATTACCCTTTCAGTAAATGTAGGTTATGTAAGTAGGCTATAATCAGGGAAACTTCAGAGTAACAATTCTCAATCAAAAATGTCCCCTGTGACTGTGACTATTATATTATTAGATTTTTACTCATGCATTAATGTGAAAGTAGGGTTTCACTGTTGTATTTGGTCGAGGTGGAGCTCACTTTGAACTTTTGTAGAAATCCACTAATGACTATTTTCATTATGGGTTAAACTGCTGATTGTTTTCTCTATGAATCGACTGAATGTTTGATTTCTAAAAAATAGTGAAAGTAGTGAGAAATGTCACATGGTAGTCTGTAGAATTTATTGCAAGGCCGTTGTATTAGACTGCATTAGTTTTGTCGTTGTACCCAATAGACTAGAGTGTGTATCATGATGTAGCACTCTGAAAACACCAAATCTACATGAGTATTTATACTTTTACATTTAGTGATCAAGACTTCTGTAAGGCTAACTTCTAAATTTTTCAGCCTGGACCCTGTTCTCCCATGTTTTTGTGTCTAAATGACTAATGGGAACGACAGATTCTGAAATTGGTCCGGTATTTAGTAAGACTGCTGCAGCAGGTAGCGACAAAACAATTTACATCCACTTATAGTGTTTGTTGTTGCCAATGAGAGGCTCAGACTATTTTTCAAAGTGTGGAATATAGTGGAAAGGATCCCTACAAAGATAGACCTTTTTGTTTAACCAGAAACAGGTGAGAAATCACAATTATCAAACCCACCAGACTCCATTTAAATAAACAGTTATTTTATCATTGTAAAACATGCTTCATTCAAAGACGACAGAAACAAAATAAAACTCACAAAAGCCATCTTAGTTTGTCTTATTAGTGTTCCAGCAATCACCAGCTCTGATTTGGTTGATTAAACTCTTAATTCATCCAGTTAGATGTGAAAATATTCAGGTTCTATATACACTAAAATTACTGTTTATTTAAATGGAGTCTGGTAGATTTGGTGATAGCAATTTTGGGGCTGTTTCTGGTTAAATAAAGAGGATCTCACTCTGTAACAAAAGAGTCTCTCTCTGTAAGGATCCTTTTCATAAGTTGTCAGACACTTCATATAACAATCTGCGACTGTCAGTGGCAAAACAAGCACTTAGTACATGTAAATTGAAGGTGCTCAATTGCCTGCATGGATTACATTGCAATTAGTTATTTAAAAACACAGGAAAATAAGGTCCAGGTTGGAAAGTATCAAGGTTACCCTTTAAGTACATTTTTGAATGCAAGACTTTTGCTTGTAATGGAGTATTTTTAATCCGTCATATTACAACTTAAACACCAGTAAAAGGTCTGAGTTCTTTTTCCACCACTGTATTTATGAGCTCTTTGGGGAGCCACAAACCCAGTTTGGCAAACGCTGCTCAAGTCAGTCACAGTGTATTGTAATTATGTTGTGAAAATACCCACAACCTCCCCAGTGCCTGCAGCACACCTCCACCACTCTGCCAACAACAACATCCACAACACAAACAAGACACAAATAGCACTTTCTCCGTTTGGAGTTTTACTTTACTGTCTTTACTACCAACAATAAATATCCTGCAATACAATATAGCTTATACCCACAGACATGCTTAAAATAAAAATATAAAAGATTGATGCAAACTATTCAAGTTAGCTTCGGGCTACTGCAAGATATCAGATCTAACATTATTATTGCACATTTCTGCACATGGCCTGGAGTGAAATTTGGCAAACGAGATGTCTGTAAAGTCAGGACTGAATGTTCTGTTCCTCATGTGACTCCTGTGATCAGTGACGGGCCTGCGTTAAGACTGAGTGATGAAAGCAACCAGGTCATAAAAGGTTAAAAAAGACAACATAAGGCAGATTATCTGAGGTTAGAAAAAATAATCCTCTCAGTAGATTCAAGTCACAGAAAACTGAAGCATCAACTAAACAAAGGCCCTGAAACAGTGTGAGAGTTTGATACTGAGCAAAAAATGTAACTGATAAATCTACTGTATTATTCTTTTCCTCAGCTGCAGCAGCCATCCATTCCTACTCCCTAACAATGAAGTATATCAACTCTTATGTAAGACGAGCCCTGATGAGAGTACACATGAATATTGCTTTGGTACACACAAATCCAACGTAATTTATGAAAGGAAATCTGCAGTTTAAGGCAATGTATTAGACGGTTACATACACAAAAACTGTCTCCATTTTTTGGAGGGGCAATGTAACCACGTACAGAGCGCTAATGGCCAGTATGTGACTGACTGCCAGTATGCAGGTCCTAACAAACTGTTTTTAGTATTTTGCCTCAGTGGAAAAATATTGAAGGATGGGTTCATGTTTTTCCATGTCTGTCTTAAAGAGACAGTTAACCCCTAAATAAAAAACACATATTTTTCCTTTTGCCTGTCGTGCTTTTCATCAAACTAGATTGTTCTGGTGTGAGTTGCAGAGAGTTGGAGATGTCAGCTGTAGAGATGTCTGCCTTCTCTCCAGTATAATGGAACTGGATGTCACTCAGCTTGTGGTGCTCAAAGTACCAAGACCTTGTTGTGAGCAGTTTCGCGGCTCGTGTCGTGACAGCGCAAGAAACAAACATTAATGGCGTCCTCCTCGGCTGAGCTGCAACGTTAGCTAGCTCTGTGGTGCTAGGTGAGCTAGCAGTAGATGCACGCCTCCTTCTGCGCAGTGATACAGTCGGCACTTGTAGTTCAGTGAAATAGTTCCTACACGAAACTGCTTAAGAAACTGGGTCATGATTTCTGGAAAGAGACATTGCTGTTGAGATTTTCAGATGTATTTTTTCTTTCGTGCCATCTAGGTCCATTATACTGGAGAGAAGGCAGATATTTCTACGGCTGATATCTCCAACATTCAGCAACTCACACTAAAACAATCTAGACTGATATACAGTGCTACTGGTAAGAGGAAAAATGTGTATTTTTGATTTTGGGGTGAACTATCCCTTTAAAGCAGTACAAACATGCCCATATGTGCATTGAGACTGTTTTTGCTAGCTGTAATCACTCCTCCTGTTCATAGTGTCTGTTAAGAGATCCACGTCCCACAGTCTTAATATGAGGCCTCAGTAGATTCAGTTGGCTAGATGAGGCCGGTAAATTCAAAAGTTTTAGTGTTTTTAGAAGGAAGTTCCCCTTTTTGTTTCCCCTCTGTGGTAGAGAGTAAGTAACACGAGGGAATTTTGTGCTAAACCATCCACTTGATCTGTCGAACCAGTTCTGCTGATGTCTCATTTTAGCTTCTGCTAAATACAAAACGAAGACTGTGGCTTTTGTCCGCACATCTCTTGCACTGAAAGCACATTAATATGTTTTTTTTAAATGGCCAGTGTGGACAGGAAGAATGATTACATCAAGCAAAACATGCTTCAATGTACATATGGGCGTCTGACTATTTAAAAAACTCTGAATTTATCCTTCAAATACCAGAAATAACTGAATAGAGGGGCCACCGACGATGATGGCCAAACATGCACTGGCTCATGTCAAAAGCCTACAGCTGCCTTGGAACCATGAGTGAATGCTGGGCTACGTGTAAACTACATTAAACTATCCACCTATAGCAGTGCTGCTTAGTTAGTAAAATAAATCATGTATAATATTGGCAACTTGCCCTGTAAAAGTCTACACACTTGTTTCAAATGAAACAGAAGATGTCCTCTCAGTGGTGGGAGTGAGTGCATCTACAGTCTGCGTCAGTAACAGTAGTAGAGTTGAGAGCGCAGCCCCCTAAAGGTGTCGTCATCCTGCCCGCTGGCCTGCGCTCCTTCAAACAGCATGGAGTCTGGGAGCACCACGCCCTCTAGTGGATCCGGCTGGCAGAACTCCACTATAAATTCCTCCTCACAGTCCAGAAGCACTCTCGACCACGCACATAAGTCCAGCTGGCCCGCAGTGCCGCCATACTCCTCCGGCAGAACCGACCGTGGGATGTTCCGGTGCAGAGAGCGCAAGTCTGAGCCGTGGAGGATGTACTGGATGAGGAGACAGACACAGCGTCAGTGATGTCATCTTTCTCACCATCAGTTTCATTAATTAAAGTGGCTACGATCAATATTTCATGTCATGTGAAAGGTGTCACTCATATTAATGAACCCACAAAGAATTATCACCGGACTCTGCGGTGAGAGATTTATAGCATCTGTCAGCTCACTGCGGCCCACAACTTTTCTGTTTTGGTTCACTGTCTGTCACCACTCTGATGACTACAGCCACAGCAGGAAACTGTTTTCAGTAGAAAAGCTCTAAAAGCCAACTGTACAGCAGCCAGACACGGTTGGTGACTAGCTGGTGAAACATAGTGATGGGTTTAGCAGCTATAAAGCCAGATATTTCCCTCAGGGGTTGGTGCAACACAAACCAGAGCTAGACTGACTACTGGAGTTACATTTGCCAGGTGGCCAGAGTCTAAATTATTGCAAATGTTGTTCTGGATCTGCTGATAGTGTAAATCAGTGTATGCTAACAAATTAGCCATGTTAGCTTAAAGGGATAGTTCACCCCAAAATCAAAAATACATAATTTGCCTTTTACCTGTAGACCTATTTATTACTCTAGATTGTTTTGGTGTGAGCTGCCGAGTGTTGGAGATATCGGCTGTAGAGATGTCTGCCATCTCTTCAGTATAACTGAACTAAATGACATTTGGCTTGTGGAGCTCAAAGTGCCCAAAAATACATTTGAAAAACAGCAATGTCTCTTTCCAGAAATCATAACCTGATTACTGAAGATAATCCACAGACATTGTTGTGAGCAGTTTCATGTCGGAACTCTTTTCTTCCTACCAAACTATACACACCTACTGTATCACTGCGCAGAGGGAAGAATACATTAACTGTTAGCTCGCCTAGCTAATGTTATAGCTAGGGATGTCAACTTTAACCGTTAATTCTTTAACCACTGAGAGTTTTTTTTTTGCCCCAGCGAATAAGCAGCTCAGTTTTCAGCCGCAAACCCCTTTAGCATTATCTATATTATGACTGTTAGCATCATGAGCAGAGTCAGCACGGCTAGTGGTGCTAACACAGCTAACAATGCCAAAGGGGTTTTGCGGCTCAAAATGAAGCCACTTACTCACCAGGGCTATACGGGGGAAAACGGAGGAAGGCTACCATATTTCTGCAACAACGGCAAGTGCAGAATGAACGACCGCTGTTTGCTCCGACCTCACCTGGGTGGTGCACAGTGCAGAGCAGCCAAGGCTAATGTTAGCTAACCAGTGGAGCCCGGAGGGTGGGCAGTGGGCACTTTGTTTGTGCCCGTTAAGGCAGTTAGTCAGCTGTGTGTCAGCAAAGCCAACAGGAAATAAAATAAATGAAAGACATTTATGCAAAACATCATAATTTCACCACCTCTAAATGGATAGCACTTTGAAATGCGGTGCTAAAGCTCATTGAGTCAGTGAAGTACTGGACTAAAAGAAAAAGCACATCATTTAGCTTTTTTTTTTGTTCTTAAAAATTACCAAGTGAGTCACCAGTTAATGAGTGTCAGGCTATGTTTATATCTTACGCTATCATGAGCAAAAGCCTCTTGTTCATGAGTAGATGCATGCTTCCTTCTACACAGCGATATGGTCGGCAGGTGTAGTTTGGTACAAAGAAAATAGTTCCACCTTGAACTGCTCACAACAAGGTCTGTGGATTATCTTGAGTAACCAGGTCGTGATTTCTGGAAAGAGACATTGCTGTTGAGTTTTTCAAATGTATTTTCTTGGCACTTTGAGCACCACAAGCTGATTGCCATCTAGTTCTATTATATTGGAGAGAAGGCAGACATCTCTACGGCCGATATCTCCAACAATTGGCAAGTCACATCAAAAAAATCTAGACTGATAAATAGCACTACAGGTAAGAGGAAAAGTATGTATTTTTGATTTTGGGGTGAACTGCCCCTTTAAGTTAGCATTACAGTGTTGCCACTGCCACCAAATTAATAAAAAAAACAGCAGGTTTAAACGAACACAAGGAGGCACCTCTCAAGAGATTCTGGAAAACACAGGGTTGTGTAGCTGTTAGTCTGAGTTCATTCCTCTGAAGAGAAAACGCTTGGCCTTTCATTTTTCACAGATGAAAACAGACCATTATTTTGGAGCACAGGCTGCAGATAAAAGGGAGGCTCGTGATTCAAAATAGCCCTTTGTTTGAAACAAAAGAGTCAGAGACAATTCAAGGACAATAGTTACCCTCTCTGCCATCTTCTCCTTCAGAAAAGGCTTAATTATAGCGAAGATGCCTTTGAAAATCCTGGGCTCGTTTATTATGTTAACGGCCTTGATTCTGATTGGG
Source organism: Epinephelus lanceolatus (assembly GCF_041903045.1). Lineage (NCBI taxonomy): Eukaryota > Metazoa > Chordata > Actinopteri > Perciformes > Serranidae > Epinephelus > Epinephelus lanceolatus. The sequence continues at coordinate 6,874,881 of NC_135741.1, read as the reverse complement.
AAACCGTCCTGTGAATCACAGAAAAAAAAAAAAAACACAGAGAACACTGCATTCAGAACAGTCGCAGATGGTCCTTGTCAAACATTTCAGATGTGCTTTGTGTGCTTGTGTAAATATTACACTCTGCAGTCACGACAAAACTCAACAGCCAGCGCTGAAGAGCCACTGCTGTAAATGACAAGGTGTGTTAACACAGCTTCTCATATTCACTGCTGTCATCACAATAAAATGAGTAAATACTGCATTAATATGTCTTTGCTGCTTTCACTTTAAAATATATTTAATTTAACTATAAACGTGTCATCAGATCACCAGATGTTAGATGTTTGATTTCTCACCTGGAGGATGCTCACAACTTTTTTGGCGAGGAATGGGCCTGGATTGGACGCCTGTGACATGCCCACTCCGGTGTAGTCGGCTAAGATGACGATACCGTTCACCTGCGTTTCCTCCGGCTGGATCAGCTTCTCCAGAGTCAGATAAATGGCCCTCACATTGTCAACAAATGGATAATCATTCGGTTTCCATTTTCCTGTAAAAGGACACTGTGCTGAGTAATCGTACAACGTGAGTAAAGCCCGTCCTGGAAGAATTAGTCACACAGTAGAGATTTTAGAGAGTAGACTGAGCTTGATGTCAACAGGAGAGGTAAACAGAAAACAGTCATTATAAAGCTGCTGAATTCTCCTTGTAAAGGTGGAGCAGACACCAACCTGGCCGCAGACAGAGGATGTATCTCCCGTTGGGGTCCGGCTGTGGCAGGACTGTGAGGAAACCCAAGTCCAGGACGTGTTTCACTGTGGATGGCTTCAGGTCCTGGAACACTTCCGGCCAAGCCTTTCGGCCTGCGTGGTAGTTGAGCAGCAGCTGCAGGGCACGGTCATAGTCGAACTTCCTGGCCCGCAGGAAACGCAGGAGAAAAGCGTCATCCAGCCTCGTCCTGAGATTGGGCTGCTCCTGCAGAGTCGGGTGAAATGCACATGAGCTCAGCAGAGAAAGAGTTGGAAAACATGGAGAAAACAGGCATGACGAAAGCAAAGGAAAATAATAGCAATTTTATTAAGATGAGTCTGTTGATATTTGATATTTGTCCTCCTAACATGTACTCTGTGTGTATCTAGAGCTTGATATATCACATTCCTCTGTGCCACAGACCTCCAGTGAGCCACACTGTTGCACTGGGTGATGAATACGAGCTCTACATTTGTTTTGAATCAATCCCAAAAACATTGTCCTGCTGCTGCAAATATTAACTAGAGCATCAAGTCTGTGGTTGAAAATTGTCCTCAACAAAGGCAATATTTACTCCAGTTAAAGTCACGTTTGGTAAAAACATAACTGCCCGGCTGTTTTACAAAATTATTTAGCCTTTAAAAAAAAGACTTTTTAAAGAAAAAAAAAATTCATCTTTTTTGTGTGATTTGTAAGCAATAACAAAAATACAGAATATTATCAGCTTTACCTTTGAAAAGTTCAGATAAGATCCATCTCTTCTAACACTCTCAGATCACTTTATACACCTTGTTAGTCACCCCAGACCCCCTTTTGCTTTAACAACTACCTTCATTCTTCAAGACACCGATTCAACATGGTGCTGGGAACATTCCTCAGTCATGATAGCATCTCACAGTTGCTACAGCTTTGTCGTCTGCACATCCATGATTCCAATCTCTCGTTCCACCACAGCCCAAAGATGCTCTTTTAGCACCTTCCTAAGTCCTGACACTTTCTACTAACAGTTGAACAAGTATCCTCCGTCAACGTTTCCCTTTCTAAGTATACTTAGATATGCTATTTGCCAGGCTCCTTAGACTGAAAAGAAAACCAAATATTTTGAACACAACCTGTGATTGTTAAACGTTTATCGTATGCTAGTAATCAAAATAATTTTCATGGTGATATTTTCTTTTATTTTGTAGATGTATTGACCGTTTCACTGGCATTACATTGCTCGGCAGATCTTTACTTCCTGATGTCATTCACATACCTCAGCAAAACAATCAAACAAGGAAACTATAAAAGAAGGAAAGGACATGACATCAGTGACAGCATTCAAATTTTGCAGTGGAGCCAGAGTGTGGTGCCGACCCACGATGACAGACAGAGCTATGATCTGCCTGGAGACCGTAACAATGAAAATGAACACGCACATTTAGACACAAAACATCAGTTAGCATCACATAATGTGTGCTTTTTAATCTAGTGGAAGCATTTTTCAGTAAACCAACACAGATATGACAGGTTATAATGAGACTTGCTGTGCCTGCCCAACTGCCTTCAGTAGAAGTGGTTTCAAAGTCTGGCTCCAACGCTAAATTTGAACGCTGTCACTGACGTCATGTCCTGTCCTTGTTTTATAGTTTCCTTGCATTCAAACAGGAAATACAAAAGGACCCATGTGGAATGTTTATGTTGCCACATTTGACGAGACAAACAGCAAATATGTGATCAAAGAGGTTAACAAGTTTGAGAATTTTAGTAAGCATTTAGTGCCAACAGTTTTGGGGGTTACAGGAACAAAGTCTTCTAACTTCAGGGATGTTTGTTACTAAACTGCCCTATGTTGCTTTAAATATAGCCTAACTGGCACATTATAAACAGGAACGGGACTGCTTATGTTCTTATGAATACCTTCAGTATCATGTCTCTCAGTGCTTGGACATCCCGCAGGCGCCACTCTGGCTTCTCCTGGAGCTCCTCCCGTGCCTTGTGCACCAGCTCAGGGGTCAGGGTGCAGGAATACATGGGTGGAGGGGGCCCAGGGAACCAGCTGTGTCCTGCAGCTGCTGACGGGTCCACTGAAGGAGAGGTGAGATCGATGGACTCATGCTGATCGGCCATGGACTGGCTGGGTGAAGCTGTTCGGACATAAAGAGACAAGAGGGACCAGAGAGGTTATGAAAAGAAGTAGAAGATGAAGATATACTTTATTAATCCCTGAGGCGCAATTCATTTTTTTCACTCTGTGGTCATATACACAGGCCTGAAATACACACACATGCACAAACAGGACCTATACATGCATTAAATGGAGAGATGTCTGGGCGATGGGGCTGCCTGGACTGCAGTGCTTGGGAGCTGAACTGGTCCAGACTCCATACTCAGTCCATACAGGGACGTAACCCTCTGGTTCCCAAGTCCCTATGGACTGAGCTACTGCTGCCGCTGGTGTTAAAAGGACTGAGTTCTGGGCTGTCACATTAGCCTCTGGCCACTGTCTCACACACACTCAATGGTGGAGGGTAACTAAGTACAGTACCTAAGTAGAGGTACTTGTACTTTATTTGAGTATTTACATTTTATGCAACTTCTACTCCTCTACATCTAATCATCAGATGCAAATATGGTACTTTTACTCCACCGCATTAGCTGACGATACTCTGCTGTACTTATCATTCTCTTCAGACTGAACTGAAAAACCAAAATTAATATGTGGATGACGCAAAATTTCTTACAACTCAATAGGGACAAAACCAAGGTTCTAATCATTGGATCAAAGGAAAATCAATTTCAATTTAATAGTAATTTACAAAAGTTGGCTGTGAACAAAAAGCATGAAGTAAAGAACCTTGGTGTCATCTTTGATTGTGACCTGTGTTTTGAACCCCGAGTGAGAATATGATATCAAAAATACATTTCTTCATCTTAGAAACATTGTGCAACTGTGTGCGACCTCTTTTATCTAAAGATGACACCTGAAATCTTGCTCATGCTTTTACCTCCAGCGGACTTGACTACTGTAACGCCTTGCTCTCAGGCCTCTCGAAGAGGTCTTTAAACTAACTGCAGATGATCCAAAATGCAGCAGCACGTCTACTCACCAAGACTAAACATCGAGAACACATTGCTCTGGTTTTAAAGGCTCCTCATTGGCTTACCGTTCATTTTAGAATTCATTTTAAAAATTTGCTTTTAGTTTTTAAATCTCTAAAGAGACTGGCTCCTGACTACTTATCAGATATGTTGGTCAAATACATTCCCTCCAGAACCTTAAGATCCTCCACCTCAGGTCTACTGAATGTCCCCCACAGTAGAACTAAAAAGTACAGTGAAGCTGCGTTCAGTGTCTCTGTCCCTCAACTCTGGAACAGCCTTCCAGAGGACGTCTGACTCTCTGATTCAGTTGACAGCTTCAAACGCAATTTTAAAGCCTGTCTTTGTAGACTCCTACTTCGTATTTCAATGTATGAGTGAGTGTGTGATCGAATTTTATTTATCTTATCCTGTCTTTTATGTGCATTTTCTCATTTTTTAATGTACAGCACTTTGAGTTGCACTTGCTGTATGAATTGTGCTATACACATAAATTATGTTATTATTATTTGTCTGGCAGCTTTCGTTCCTTTTCTTATTAAAGTGATTACAGCATATCCAGTTTCTGTGATTCTGATTTTGAATGTTTGTGAAAAGTGTTCCTTTATGTGTTGAGAAAATTCTCCTACTTCTTAAGCTAAATAAACTATTTAAAAACCCTCTTGGATCAGCTGGAAAATGCACCATCACAAAGCTGTAAACGGGGCTGCGGACAGTGACCCTACAAATACAAGATGATCTAATAGCATATGATGCATTACTGGAAATTAAACTACCCAACAGGATATGAAGGAGTCAAAATAAGCACAACCTTAAACATCTACCAGACAGTAATATTAACACAAAAAACATCATGTAAGATAGTAAAACACAGACAGGGACATTTTGCTTCATGAGTACTTTTACATTAAGTAGTCCACATTTTGCTGATACTACATAATTTTTATCAAGTGAGGCTTTGAATGCAGGGATTTTACTTGTAGTGGAGTGCTTTCACAGTGTGGTATTAATACTTTTACTTGACTAAAGGATCTGAATACTTCTTCCACCACTGTACATACACATACATCTATTAATACCATTTTAACTGAACTGAACAAAATGTACTGTAACTAAAAAGCGTTCCCGGATACATCAGCAGAGTAAGGAAGTTCTCTGTAACAGCACAGACATGCTAACTGTATGTATTTATTTAGCTTTGAGTCACAGTCTCAGCACGGACGAGCTAATATAACGTGAACCTGAGCAGAACTGATGCGACACAATTAAAGTCAGAATAATGTCTGAATACCAACCCGGAGATGCGTTGAACATTAACCGACTAGGACACACATACACGCCTTTTATGAGCGTCCATTGACAGGTGATAAAAATGTCCTCAGAAGCACAGCGACGGACAGAAGTGTCAAAGAAATCACAACGGACCTGTCAGGAAAATCCTATTTCCGGGTTGGAGAGATGGCGCTCCCTTATTGGTCCGTTTGCAAGCACGTGACGCGCTGTTGACGCACCAGAGCGGTGGAGCTTTGTTTCTGTTGTTTTGACGGCAGTGCTGCATTCAAGTGTCCCTCGGAAACTAGCAAATCACACTTGGAAAAGTTTGTTTCGTGGGTGTTTTCGTTTAATATTGTCAAAACTTTCACTTTGCCTGACTGATTCCATTTAAGGTACTGTATACCTCTACTCTAACTCGGGTTCGGAGGCAAATCTTGTACTTTTTACTACACTGTTACAACACTATGTACTAGTTTGACTACTTTGCAGATTCAGATCAGCCTACTAATGAAAAATATACTAAACAAATAAATCGTGTTATCATAGATGGAGGTACGAATTTATTGATCCATTGGTGAAATTCACAAGCAACACAGTAGCATAGCAGCCTATTTATATGAAGAAATAATCTCCATATTGCATCAATAATTATATCTCAACATTATAAGAAACAATATTCTAATCTATATAATGAGTACCTTTACTTTTTGTTCTGTCAGTAGGCTATATGTTGAAGCTATTAAGTCATTTTGTACTTTTACCTAAGTAAGCATCTGAATTTGTGTCTAACATATAACAGAGTGATCTATTTCTACTCGGTGGTATTGTTACTTTTACTTGAGCAAAATATCAGAGTACTTTTCCCACCACTTGTTCAAACAAACACTGCAGTCTACAAAGGCTTTTCGCACGTCTTCAGTGCACCTGAATCTCGCATCCTGCAAACTAACATAGCTTTTGTTACGCACCATTGAGCACTACTTAAAAGTTATTAATTTAAAGCTTGAGGCTTATCTTATCGACAGCGCAGGATCGGAGTAAAATAAAAATAGAGCTGAATTTATGTATTTATTATTATAGTGGACAACAGCAGTTCGTGCATACTGGAGTTACATTTGCACAGTTTAGCTCTATTTTTTTTTTTTAACTTTTTAGTATATTTCTACTTCGTTCATGCTGATGTAAACTAGGCTATGTGAAGGTTACAAGAGGGATGATGTGGCCTAAATGTATTTTAATGTTGGCAATCGGGTGTATCAGTTACACTTGAATGCGGTAGATGGCAGAGTTTACCCTCAAACTGGTCAGCCTGCGTCCTTGTTACAGTAGGATACATCTCAAGGTCTGACAGGCATGTTTTTTTCTACTTCAAATTTGAAAATGAATTTTTCAAAATAATGTGTTAATGTGAACACTAATGTGTTCTTATGTATGTTAGTGTTTGGTGTTTTGGTAAGAAAAAAAGTACTTAAATGACCTTGAAGATGACCTTCATGTCTGAAGCTTCCACTTGTTTTCTAAGTGTGTTTATACAGTTGATTTAAATGCAACACATTGGCAGTAGCTATGTTTTTCCAAATTGAATGTGGAAATAAATCCTTGAAGTGTCCACCCCCTCTCCAGCTTGAATCAGTGCTATCTATAATGATTTTATGGCACCTTATCAGTCTGAAGCAACATGTTGCATTATGCTACGTATCAGTGAACAAGCACTGCCACGTTGGACCCTTTTTTCCTCCGGACTTTCCAGCATGTCTGATTTCATTTCTAAGTTGTCAGAGAATGTGTGATCCTATCCATTCCCCAGAAAATCACAGATAATATAAAATATGATCTGCAGAAAACATGATGTAAAAATAGACCTTGAGATTTATTAATTCATCTTCACATTGTAAGGCGAAACAATGCCTGTTTTTTTTTTAAGGCAGTACAGGTTACAAGGCACAATTTATTCCATCAGTTAAACCATGACAAAGTACTAAACAAAAAATATAATATATTTTTTAAAAACCAATACAACATATTATTGGGAAACTTCCTCAGTGTGTCTGCAGGGCACTTTTACAAAGTGGCACCACAGAGTTCACCGTATGCACCAAGATTTCTTGGTGTAGATGTTCAGTTTTACTACTCTAAATAAGTATTTTCCAGTACATAAAACAAACCACACATATTTTAGTCTTGTCACAGAATGTTTAAAAGCTGAACTCATTCAAGTGATTTCCTTTAGCTTTGATAAAACGACAATTTTCTGAGTTCCTGACTGAAAATGTTAAATGAACATAAAATAAAATACTGTGCAACACTAAATACATGACAATGTAAGGTCTGTTGTAACATTCACAAAATACTGACATGATCACGTCGCCATGTCTAACATGAGCCTTACTGCACACACTGAGGCCATGCTACAGGAAGTGATGTTACCCAATAATAAACTACATTATATACAACCATGTACGTCTCTCTACGAGTCGATCTTACAGAACAACAGGATGGTTTGAATGCTCATAGTTTTGTGTGGCTTTCACTGAGCTGTGGAGCTCAACTGCAGCTGCATGTGAACAAATAGATCCCTGAAGAAAAGCAACAATCTGCAAGGGACATAATTGCAATCATATATTTAGTTACTTTATTGTTTCAGTCAAGTTGACAGCTTCAATGCTGATTATATATAAACTTACATATAAAGACCCTGGTTTAACACAATAAAAAAAACTGAAGGAATAAGGACTGAGAGGATTGTTAGATGGCCTCTTGCTTTGTAATAGTAGGCTGAGGGATGGAGGTCGGCTGCTTGGGCACGGTGGCTATGACCCCCTGAGCCAGTTTATAATGTTCTGAGCTGGAGGCAGTAGGCGGGGACGGGATCGGGGTTTCAGGAGTGGCTGAAAAGTAGAACACAGAGTAACAGGAGCGAGTTAGAAACCGCAGCATAAGCAGGTGTATATTTACAATTCTGTGGTATAACATGTCTTGGGGGGGCAACACAATTTTCAGATAAGGAATAAGCACTTTTGTGAAATTTTTCAGAGCATTAAACACGTTAAGAAAGAATAACAGAAGTTCTCTTTGACAAAATAAGCCAGATTAGTTCCCATGAAGAATTTAGAGGATTATTCTGCCAAGCCTGTTTGTCCTTCCAGCTACCTGGCTGGGCTGCACATGGAGCAGGGGAAGGGAGATCTGACAGTCTCTTCTTATCAAAATACAATTGTTTTCAGTTCACATAGATTAATTCTTCTGATCACACTGATCAAACTTGGATGGACAAAAGCATCCAAGTTCTTCTCTTGTATGTGGCAATGAAAATAACCTTAACAAAGACAGAGACTTGGGGCCCGTCCCAATATCCCCCCTTAGCCCTACCCCTTGGCCCTACCCCTACATTTGCGCGTTCCCACGAGGGGCAGGGGTGTCCCAATTACTTTTTGTGTGTAGGGGTAAGGGGCATAACGAGGTGGTAGTGGGTATGAAACTAGCCCTTTGGAGCGAGGGATTTCAGATGCTGACCTGCCAGCGAGGGGTGGATGTTGCCATGGCTACCACCAAGTAAGAGACGGGGAAAAAAGTTTGTACATAGCTAATGTTACCGTCGTAAGGTTGCTTGTTAGCTAGCTAGTTAGCTCGCACTATCTGGCGTCTGTCATCTGCCCTGTTCTGCAAAATTGTTGGATTTTTCACATTACGATAACACGCCAGCTAGTATAACTATGCTGCCTCGTAATGTTAGCTGGTTAGCTAGCTAACCAGCTAACATTGCTGTCATTCATCAAACGAAGCATGATGAATACAGCAAACGCAATTGGTAGGATGAACTCAACTGGAGACTCCATTGTAGATGCCGGTTGGAAATGTAGATGGCTCCCAGCTTCCTGTTTAAAATAGTTATGTATGCATGAACATAACCGACATGGTGATGTAGTCAGTGGTGTCCCAATTCTGAGGGAAAAATTTCAACCCCTACCCCTCGTTGCTTCATTTCGAGGGCCAAGGGGTAGTGGGCAATGGGGGGTATTGGGATTGGGCCTTATTTTTACATGTTGTGCTTCACATTTGTGTTTTGTACTTACAGATTTGACCGTTGTGGATCGGCGTTGGTATGTTGCTGGTCACTATAACATTGCCGCTGAGATGCTCCTGAACCAGGTGAGGGTGCAGAGAGTGAGGTGCGTGTGGAGCCTCGTTGGCAGAACCTGAGAGACACGACACACAAAAATAAACTCAGTCTTGATTTATTATATCATATCTGTCAGCACAAAGAATGCCACAGTCCTCTCTATCGTCTATATTCTAAACACATGTGGTTTCTCTGTATTAATCCAAAGGTTTTAAGATCAGGTGTTGGTTCCAAATGATGTGAAGGAGCTCACCTCCAAGAAGCATTTCTTGTAGCAGGTTGTCGATCTTGGCCATGCCAAAGAGTTTGACAAACTGGATCTGTTCGATCATCTGCCAGGTGATGCTCTGTAGTGTGGGCAGCAGCAGGAGCAGCTCCCCGAAGCGTCCCCGGGAGTCGTACTGCCTGTCGTTGATGTAGTCCTCCAGGCTGACCTGGACCTGGTATCGCATCCGCTTGATCTTTCCGGGGTCACTCAGACCTTTAGCATCTGTGGGCAAATGAAAGCAGGAGGCGTTTACATAGAGAAGTCTCTAAAATACTTCTCACTGATATGTAAAGAAGTTCACACAACCAAAATGATTGGTCAGCAGCAGTACCTGGGTCAAAGAAAACTATGGCTTTCAAGCAGGCGTATTCATTGTCGTCTATCTGAAGCTCCTGGAAGGGAAGCACCAGCTCATCCAGGATTCTCACTGCTACCCTGCCCACCTCCAACTCCGGGCAGTTTCTGGGAATGATGTGGTCATTTCCTGCAGGAGAATCACGGTGCATGATGAGATTTAAGGGAATACTTCACCCACAAAGTGACCATCGGAACAACAATACAGAAAGAAGTCTCACTTGACTCGACAGTGAACGAAGAATCCAAAAAAGATTAACCTTTTTCGTAAATGTAAGTAATGTGGGTCGCATTTAATAATAGCAAAACTATATCAAAACATCAGTTTACAAACTCTCATGCAACTCATGCAGTATAATCCACATCTAATTCTTCCAGTCATATGCTCAGTACTTCCCAAACACATGAATTTTTGCTTAAACATAAAGATTTAAAACTGGACCAAAGTTGAAGTAAAGAAGCCTCTTGGATGAGAGGTGAAACATCTTCGAGAAACTCAAGTAAGTCCAGCTGCCCACGATGTAGCACTTAAAATGACCATGACCTGGATGACTGAGAAACTCCACCAACAAAGATGTAAAACACATCAGTATAAACAATTTGATGACTTTAGACTTAACAAAAACAAAAAAGACTTACAGTTTGACTCGTGACTTCACTTGGACTTGTGCCTTTTGACTTAAAAAAACTTAGTACCTTCCTCCAAGCCAAGTTGGGAAGAGAAAGTTATGGACGAAACAGGGTTCCCAACCCAGCAGCATGCGGCTACATCGGGTGCTTCTTAGCTCAGGGCCATAAAGCTATAGATATTTTTCCAGAATTAGATTAGTGAAACAAGACGTGAAAGAAATATACAAAATGTATTCTGTTGTCGTACTGGTTCATGTATGAATATATATGAATATTTGCAATGTCATTACAACTTTTTTATAATTAAGTTCAGTCACTCCTGTTTAACAAACTTATTTTATCAAATAAATACAAGTTTTAAAAGCATTTATACTTTTTGTAAATTTGATATATTATTACTCTGTTGTTAAAATGGCATTACATTTGGTGAAAAGTGCATTATGACTCGTTTGGGACTCGAAACTCAAAGTTTAGGACTTGGCAGTCTTGACTTGGGGCTTGAGTGCAAAGACTTGAGACTTACTTAAACAATGACAAATGACTGGACAAATGAGACTTGGATTATACTGCACAAGTTGTGTGAGAGTTTGTAAACAGATGCTGTGATATGGCTTTGCTGTTGTGAAATGTGGAACCTGTTTACTTAAATTCATGAAGAACGTTAACCAGTTTTGGATTTCTCTTTCACCGTGGAGGCATGTGAGAAAAACTAAATTTTCTTCACGAATTGATGGAGAAATGCTGTGAGAAACTGATATCCAAATGATCATTTCGCAGGTATAATATTATTTTAAAACACTTCATTTAGTCCAGGATGAGACAATGCTTCTGTTAACAGAGACGGGCAACATGAGCAGGGTAAAACACACTTTACTTTTCAGTTTTACCTAATAAGAGGATGTCTTTGTAAAGCATGGATCTCTTTGCAGCACCGAGCAGCAGGTGTTCTCCAGCATGAGCTCGCAGCAGCGCCACCTGAAATACAGGAAATTCATTGACTTATTAACTGTGTGATAATAACTGCAATCCTCTACATTTCAGTGTTAATGAATATTGTATCATTCTTACATCCCTTTCTAAAAAAAGTCTCTTTTGAAGCTCACTGAGTGAACTGAACTTCCTGGAGGAAGACACGGGCTCCCTCCCTGATATAACATCAGCAAATGAGTTACAGAGGCCTGGTGATCACACTGTTAATGATTCAGCACTTTTTCTCGTGGAGGGATATAACTTTAAAAACCAGCTCATCGTATTCTAACTGAAGATTAAAATACATTAACCACTCTGGTTGAAGAGTTTGAGGTTTTAAGTTAAAAAAAAGTGTCTCTTTAATGCATTTCCTTTTATTTTCTACTACATTTTTATTTATTAAGTGCAAACATATTCACTGTGTCTATACTCGTGTGCTCCTGCAGCCCACACTATGGTTTTGAGCAGACTGGTTGATGAGTGACCAGAGTGTCTATACAACTATGTACACTGTGTCTGCATACAAGTCTTACCTGGTCATCCAGGGGCAGGTCACAGAAGGCTGGGATGTACTTGGCCCACTCCACCAACACCAACAGCTGCTGTTTCATGGACTCACACACGTCTGTGATGGCAGCGATCTTTTTGGTCCTTATGTCGCCGTTCAGTATGGGAGCAGGGGAGGTGATCTGGACGTGCACATGTGGAATCATTTGATGTCCTTGTTCCAGGTGATTAATCACACTTAGATGTGATTTTCAAAACATGATATAGTAGGTCTTACCTGTCTTGACAGTACGTCTGCCTGGATGAGTGCATTGATGGATGGTAAACTGCTGTCTTCGTAGCTGGATCTCCTGGTGCTAATTCTGTCTCTTTCATTCTGCACAGCTAAAAACACACACAAAGTTATTGTGTCATTGCTGCTGCAGCTGTATTCAGAGAAAAATGTGCCATTTTCATGCAGCTAAAGAAATTGAAAAGGCAGAAAATCAATAAAAAAGTAGCTTTCCTCCATTTCTTTGTAGATGGCAGAGTCATTTCAAAGAAAAATAAGTCTTCCAAGGTTGTCATGTTTATCAGTATATGGCTATTATTGCTCGGAAATGTTTGCTCAGCATAAGCTGGTTAGAGACTTCAGCGCTCCACTGAGTGAACATTAACAATGTTGGGTGTTGCGACACACTCAGACGAGTCACGTCAATTCAGTGGGGACAGCTCACTCTCCGGCAGTGATTTGCTGATTAAATGGGGAATTTCTGTTTTCACAAACTGAGTGTATAGATTCTGTCAGTGTGCTTTGAAAACATAAACAGGCACCTACCTTCTTTCTTCATGCCGGCTCTGAAGCATTTCTTCAGTCTGCAGTATCTGCATTGATTTCGCTTGTCTTTGTCCACGATGCATTGTCTGTTGAACCTGAAAAAATGAGCAGATTGAGTCTGTTTGTGCTGTCATAAAATCCAAAAAGAAACTTGAATAAGTGAAGCAAATGGAGCTGCAGGGATCAGTTGATTGACAGAAAATTATTTGGCAACAATTTTGATAATTGAAGAGGTATTTTTAGTATTTTTTAAAGGAAAAATGTCAAACATTTGCTGTTTTCAGCGTCTCAACTGTGAGGATTTGATGCATTTCTTCATAGTAAACAAAAACATTTGGATTTTAGACTGGTGGTCAGACAAAATTTGATTTGTGAGGATGTCAGCGTGACCTGTGGGAAATTATAACAGGCATTTCTCAACATTGTGACATTTCTAAAAATGAGATTGATCGATTAATCAAGAAAATAATCTGCAGACTAGTTGCTGCCAAAGAAGCGACTGGGCCCCTAATTTACTGAAACAAACCATAAGTTTATCTTTTGTTTTTTTCCTCTTTCACACACTCAAACATCACTTTGGAACTGGCTCTATTGGCCGGACTACATGTCCAATGCTTTGCTTCAATGTCACATAGAACCGTCAGTTGCAGATCTGCCCTCACCTGCACGAGTACATGTGGTTTTTGCGGACGCTGCGTCTAAAGAAGCCCTTGCAGCCATCACAGCTGGATGCCCCGTAGTGCTTGCCAGTGGCTCTGTCTCCACATATGGCACACAGGCTGCCTGCCCCCAGGTGGCTGGTAGCGTTCATGTTGGTGCTCTCAGCCGGCGAGGAGTCTGAAAGAGAAACAGAGAACAAATGTCTCATCAGGTCAGCTGGCTTTGAGTTTATCAGTTTTAGAGCTGAAACCAGAGGAAGAGTGCTTTTATAAAAGCTTGATTAGATGGCAGTCATCAAGCATAAAGGAACATGAAGTTCAGAGGTTGTTTCCATGTGACAGTTTGTCAGGCTGGTTTGATTTCAGAAGGTGTGAACGGCCCAGAGTGAATACAGTGATCAGCTCCATTGACGCCTGACCAAAAACCGGCCTTCATGAGAACTTGTGAGGGTCTGTTAACCTGCCTGAGTAGCTCAGACAGTGTCAACAGAGCAAAATTGATGACGGCTTGATTGCCTCTGAAAAGACAATCACTGGAGACAGTTTTCTTTTCAGTCACCACACTGGGTCAATCAATCATAGAGCTTGTCATGCTATAGATTAAAGACGGCAGGCTGACTCATGAGACCCTGATATACGTTTGAGTAGAAACATGTAAGTGATGGAAAAGCCTGTGAAGCTTCCTTTTTTTTGGAGTCTCACTGGGAATTTTAGAATCAGGATCACAAGCGCACGTCATGGGAGACTGCATGTATGAATAAGTTGGTGTCACTGTGAACACTTTCTCTTCACTTCAGCCTCTGTGGGAACAGACCGTTTGTAACAGGAGATGCACGATCATGATACTCAAACTACTGCTTCATCAGAGGATGAATATCAACCCAGTGAAATTAATCTGACACCACTTTGCTCCACAAGCTGAAACAGGTTAAAATTGCTTCGACCAAATGACCCTGGCGCATTGAGGATAGAGCGGAGCCTCGTAAATCAAAGTCTCTTAATGTTTTACTATTGCGCCCAGAGGTGATAAAAGAAGACCACTGCACAGGATCATCCCTCTGCGAGCAGATGGACAAATGACCCCTTTTTATCACTTCATGCTGCCCCTGTCCTCTCTCCTGACCAAAGTTTTAAATCAGTAAAAGTTTCAAAGTTCAACACCACAGCTGCATATATGTGACTCACCTGTGCCCAACGGGAGCACTTGCATGTTTTCGAACTCCAGCGTAGTGTAGGCTGGGTCCAGAGCCTCGCTGTAGTCTGCCATGTCCATGTCTGCCAGTGCTTTGGACAAACAAATTCTCAACTACCTGACAGTGGGGCAGAAAGACTTGTCCAAGAAGCTAATGTGCCCCCCTCCTCCCCCCCCTCCCCTTTTCTTTCTCACACCCCCTCACACCTCCACTAACCCCCCCCCTTAGCCTAGCTCCGCCCACTGACAAGGTAGCTCCCTGGCCCAGTTGAGTGTGATGGGGACTTACTGGTGTCAGAGAGGAGACCAGTGAGTGACAGCAAAGCTCCCCTCCTTCTCCTCCTTCCCTCGTGCTGCTAACCAGAGGAGAGGTGGAGTGTCTCTTTGGTTGATGGTTAACTAGCCCCTTCACTGGTGAATCACAGGGTTGTTTTTTTTTTTTTTTTTGGAAGAGATAGCACAACTTTGATATCTGACATCTCCTCTTGGTTCTCTTGTCAGCAATGGATAAACAATTCCTCCGTGAGAGCGGAATCAGGTCAATCCTTTGCCAAATCACTGCTCCAATGCCGCTTTAAACCAGCTCACTTTTACAGCCAGCACTTTCTGTAGCATGCTGTTATCACATGCACACAAATTTACAGCGTCCACATTGAAACAGCCAAGAACACATGAAGGTGCAGCAGAGCCTGGTGTGTCTGTCTGCAGGGAGAAAGTCATGTACGAAAGTGCAACTTTTAATGGAGTTGTTCTTGAGTATTTTATTTTCTGCTACTTTTAACTTTCACTTCCTTTGAAAGGTCGTAGAGGGAAGGTTAAAGTATCATATGTATATTCAGGTTTAAGGTAGTTGTGCTAGAGTATTTCCATTGTATGCTACTTTATACGTCCACTTCACTACATTTCACTTCATCTGACAGCCATGGGCAGATAATGAGACAATGTGTCCCGATTCCTGCTGTAAAGGAGCAAGACATCCAGACTCAAAGAGACACACATTGTCATTTTGTGTCTTTTTAGGGGACATTTTGCAGGTGAAGCAGAACTCTCTGACACTAAAAACTGCACCTGGAGTTAAATAATTAGTTCACACTACAGACGAAGGGTCTGACTAACAGCTCCCTGTCACAGCAGATCCACACTGACACTCCACTGCACAGATATGATATAAAATACTACAGAAAATATCACAGGAAACCATCAAAGAAAGCCTGAGATACATGTTCTTGTTTGTCAAACTGATTCATGCTGCTTTACTAATGTAACTGTGCACTGCAGTCAGAATTAAAAATAAACAAATAAATAGTGGATTGGATTTGGTCAACATATCCTTGATACAAACATTCAGTAATGCATCCACTAATTACTTTGCAAATCCAGAATTTACCGCTAACACATATGATCACTGTATAACCTATGATACTGGCGTTGTAGCACTCAAGGTTGGTTTTGGTCTCGAGACTGTATTAAGATTCTGGTCTGGTCTCAGACTCAGCTGCAGTTTTGCTCGATCTTGTCTTGGTCTCAGAAAAGAGGACCTAGGATTTTGTTTCAAGACCACAACTGCAGGAATATCACTAATTTGCCTGTGCAACAAATGAGTTCTGAATATAGATGGTTAATCTGATATTTTTTTTTGTTTGTTTGTTTACTCGTGGAAAACAGAGGAAAATTCCTACACATAAGTTCACCTGTGCAAATCCTTGTCATTATTTTGTCAACACATTTCTCATAGTACACTTATAAAGACATGAACATACGGTATGGCAATAAAAGATCAATTTTTAAGCAGTACCTGTGGTTTGCATGTTCCACATTTTAATGTAAAGGTTTCATGCAGTCTGGGACTCACACTGGTCTGGTCTTGGTGATGACCTGGTCTCGATATACTCTAGTCAGGGTTATGACTGGGTCTCGACATATTCTGGTATTAATCATGACTTGGTCTCGATACACTGTGCTCTTGGTCTTAACTTGGTCTTGTTGCAGTCTGGTCCTGGTCATGGCTTGGTCTTGGTTTAGGTGGTCTTGACTGCAGCACTAGATGAAACTAACCATGACTTAAAACACTCTGGTCTTGGTCATGACTTGGTCTCAATACACTCTGGTCTTGGTCTTGGCTTGGTCTTGATATACTTTGGTCTTGGTCATGCCAGGGTCTTGCTATACTTTAGTCTTGGTCTTGACTTGGTCTTGTTACACTTTGGTATTGGTCTTGACTTGGTGCTGATACACTCTGGTCTTGGTCTTGACTTGGTTCTGATACACTCTGGTCTTGGTCTTGACTTGGTCTAGATGCACTCTGTTCTTGGTCTTGACTTGGTCTCATACACTCTGGTCTTGGTCTTGACTTGGTTCTGATACACTCTGGTCTTGGTCATGGCTTGGTGTTTGTTTAGGTGGTCTTGACTGCAACACTAGATGAAACTAACCATGACTTGGTCTCAATACACTCTGGTCTTGGTCTTAACTTGGTCTCGATGCAGTCTGGTCCTGGTCATGGCTTGGTGTTGGTTTAGGTGGTCTTGACTGCAACACTAGATGAAACTAACCATGACTTGGTCTCAATACACTCTGGTCTTGGTCTTAACTTGGTCTCGATGTAGTCTGGTCCTGGTCATGGCTTGGTGTTGGTTTAGGTGGTCTTGACTGCAACACTAAGATGAAACTAACCATGACATGGTCTCAATACACTCTGTTCTTGGTCATGACTTGGTCTCGATACACTCTGGTGTTGGTCTTGACTTGGTTCTGATATACTCTGGTCTTTGTCTTGACTTGGTCTAGATGCACTCTGTTCTTGGTCATAACTTGGTCTTGATACACCCTGGTCTTGGTCATGACTTGGTCTAGATACACTCTGTTCTTGGTCATAACTTGGTCTTGATACACTCTGGTCTTGGTCATGAGTTGGTCTCGATGCAGTCTGGTCCTGGTCATGGCTTGGTGTTGGTTTAGGTGGTCTTGACTGCAACACTAATATGAAACTAACCATGACTTGGTCTCAATACACTCTGGTCTTGGTCATGACTTGGTCTCAATGAACTGGGTTTAGGTGGTCTAAAAGGGTCCATTCTGTTTTGATTCACACTCACATTTTGAACAACATTTCTTTATAATACTTTTGTAGTTTTACTTTAATGCAGGACTTAAACTCGAGTATTTATTTACAAGTAAAGGTGATGAATTCATCTTCTACCTCAGGGAACCCACCAGTCAGATTGTATCAGTCCATCATATTAAGACCTACTTCCATGTGTAATACGTTGTTGGTAAATCTGAGTTAATTCCTTCATGATTAACAGGGGAAACAACTCTTGCTAAAGCAAAGTGATGCCTTTATGTAAAAGACTTCATTGTTTGTGAAAATGCATGGTGCACGTGAGGCTGATCTAAAAGCTCAGCACTTATTGTTGGAAAGGCAGCAGCTGCTCAGAGAGACAGAGAGACAGCCTTGGAGCATATTTAGGAATCATTTTAGAGGAAATAAACATCACAAAGGATACACGCTTTAGTAAGAACTGAAACTGATTTCTTATATATGTTTTTTTTGTGCGTAGTTATTTATGATAAACATGTCTCAAAGGTCCTCTATTGTGGATTTGTCACTTAAAAATCCATCAAAAACAGAAGTGACTCCCAGCTTGCACATCAGGAGGTACAGTTTTCAGGAGGTATGTGAAATACTGTGGAGCAGCTCAGCAAATTTGAAAAAAATCTAAATTATAATGGTAAAATACACAATTTAGAGGGAAAATAAACACACAAATATTATTAGAAATTTGAGTGAGGCTGATCTTTAGTATGTTAATTGTCACAATAACTAACAAACTATAAGATATGCCAGGCAGACAATGGAGTGAGCAGAAAAGTCAGAATACATAAAGGAGACAGATGAATGGTTGACTATGCAAATTTGACCCACTGAAAAAACACAAAGTGCCTAAACATGAACATTTCCAGGATCATTATGTCTGATATGATAAATGTTACTGACACTATCAACTTATAAAATATATTCATGCAGCACTGTTAATTAAATCACAGTTTAATACCAACTTATATCTACATATTTAGAACATGAGAGCAGGTGGTGTTGATGAAAAGTTTGGGAGCCGTTCAAGTAGGCTACTACATTACACCATCATAACTTTAGGAATACTGTTTAAAGGAACTTTTCGCTAAATATAAGGTAAATATTTAACGAGTTAAAAGTAAAACATACAAAATACATACTTATTTGTGTGAATTTTATATGTAAATAGAACGTTTCATGTGGATGTTCCACAGATTTTCCACATGTAAAACAGATATTCCCATATGTAATTTTATCACACGTACATTAACATTTAATATATGGTTTATTAATACATATATGCACTATGATGTTGTTTTTGACACAAGGTCATTTTTAAGTAATTATATGACAACTGTTATAACTCCCATGAAGCGTAACTGGTGTTACACTTAATGACTGATTAACGACATCATCATAATAACAATTAAATATGAACTGTAAAGGATTTAATACATAAATTGACATTTGAAATATTTTTTGTTGTATCTTCTCACAGCTACATTATAATGGGTTAGAAAAAAATGTTTGCAACAGTTTTTGTGAATGCTAAATAGGTGGGATTAGAATAAAGTGCCACAGATAGTACAAATAAGATGATATGTTATGTACTTAATTACAATAATAGAGCCTGTATATTTAAAGGATACTGAAATGCAAACATTGCTGATAGGGTCAAGAATAAAGCAGTAGATCATTTATATAAATGACCAGCACAGGTTTAATACAAGGCATACTGTATGTAAATTTAGTCAGTTGAAATATACATGTTTGTTTTTTGTCAGTATTTATAAAAACTCCCTCCACTTATGAAGGCCAAGAGATGTGGATGAAATCTATCCTCTGTGAATGATTTGTAAGTGTGTGTAATAATTAATCATTAATGTCATTACAGCCGTGTAATACTGTGATGTCAATCATTCACTAAGTATTAACATCACAGTATTACACAGCCGTGTAATACTGTGATGTCAATCATTCACTAAGTATTAATACGCCACTTACAGATGCTTTACAGGACGGAGTCATACCTGTTGTCAAATGACATTAATAAACACTTAAAAATGCACTTTTATCTGCTTACAGCCACATTATAAGCTCTTTATGAAGGGTTTATAGTGTGTATGATGCTAAATATGGCGAGTAAAGCAATGTGGTAATTTTCATCTACTGTTTCAATTAGAAATCCTAATCTGGAGTGAAATGTGTCACATTTTAGGTGAGAATAAAATGCTAAAATAATGTATTGGACATGAAATTGGTAAAAAATAAATTCTCTGCTTGCGCAAAGTGTCCGCCTCCTAAATGTCACAGAGCAAACAGTAGTCTTGTATTTGAAGAGAAAGTGCCAGTACATAGCAGCAGGTCAACGATCCCGAGTTCACACCAGACCTCAGTGTGCAGTAAACCCCCTGTAGCTGAACTTGTTAACCACGCACTCAAATTATACTGAGGGCTCATAAAATTATTTTTCTTCCAGCAGGCAAACACCATAACATTCCTACAGCCTCCTGTTTATGATTCTGATGTGTTTAATGATTATATTGACAGAAAAACCCCTTCATGATAATCCAATCACAACTGAAAATGGAAGTGATCAACCTGTGATTAAACCTACAGAAACTCTTCTCTTCACTCTGTCATACATTTAGATTCATTGATCTGGAAATCTTTAACAAACTGATTAACTCAATGGAAACTACACCCACCATCAAAACATGATTAACATCTGTTTTACACACTCCCTACAGCGCTCTGCATCAAATTGTGCAGCTCAGTCGGAGCATGTTGTTTCACTTGTGTGTACAGAGGTCGTCTGTTACAACATTTCTTCACGTTCGATCGGTGCTGCTCTTCTGCAATGCCCATATTTGCTCAAGAAGTGTGCTGATTATTTCAAAGCAGTAAGCAGAGGATAGAGGGGGGAGGGGAGGGTGAGGATGGGAGAATCAGTGTGGAGCTATGAATGAGTCACTCAGAGCAAATCTTATCTTCCCTGTCATTAAAGTGTTTTTATCGCTGCTCCCATCTTAAATTTCTGTGAACTCCTCAAGGAGCAGTCGTATACGCAGGACTATAAAGTATAATCTGCACGGTTATAGCTTTCTTAATCATGAACTGACAAACTGTTCCAATGTGTCAGATAGAGGCAAGGTTAGGTTAAAATTCTCTCGTCACTTATCTGTATTTTGAGGTGGGGGCTTTGTCTTAACATATTACATTCCCACAGTACACAGGCTGGAGTGACACGTGCAGGACGCTGTAAAACACACGGACCTCTGAGCAGAATAAAATCACAGCAGCTGTTTGTTCTGGTGACATACTCTAATGTAGTCACTGAAAAGTGACTACATTAGAGTTTACTGCTGTTAACAGGAAACAAAATGTTCAAAAGTCTAACCTGTCGATTCCAAATAAATAGCCTGACATTTTAAGGAGTACTTTATTCCTGCCGAGAGTTAGATGATGAGATCGATACCACTTTCATGTCTGTACGCTAAATATCAATCTACTGACATTTCACTTAATTTAAATCTCTGTTTTCAGAGATGTCTTCACAACTATTGGATTGTTCCTTGGAGTCTACACGATGCACCCCTACATCTGAAGAAGTGATTCGCCTTTTAAGTATGAGATCTTTAACACTTCATAGCTAGCTTATTGCTAACTGAGCATTTTCATCAGGGCTTCCGCTTTTGGCCCGAGGGGCTGATTGTGGACTTAAGTGGGCAACACATTGTCATCGACCTCGTCACATATTGACGTTTGGTCATGGACTTGCCACGTCCACATACGACATAAAAAGGTAGCCTACCCTGGGTGTTGGTTGCTGACGTTCTGGGACGCCATGTCAACATTTACATACAGTCTCTTTCAAAATAAATACACTACATCAGTACAACAGCACGAATTGATGCTCGTTTCCTCCAACAACTAAGGGACGTGGTTGGGTTTAGAAAAGGTGTTTGTTGGACCCATCCACCACCCGTCTCGTCCACCCTACCCAGACTTTCACCGCTTTAACTTTGGTTCTTGTCCCACCACGTTTCCCCCTGACACCACCGAGCACTGTTAAATTAAAACAGCGACTGGCTGCATATCATGCCAACATTAAAGGACAGCTTTTTTTGTCAGTGTCTGACGCCGCAAGTCACTGCCCAAGCTCTGGATTTCGACAACTTCGGAGTGAGACAGGGTTGACGTGGGTGAGTCATGTGGCTAGTGGGCCGGTCACGTAGCTCCTCAAGCTGCAGCTATATCTACTCAGGCCTTGAAGCCAATTTTACACAGTGGAATTACAACATCTGTCATGTGATGCCATTGGGACCAAAAATGTTTTCCCATAGACTTACATTGTAAAAGAGACATCTGTAAATCAGTGGATACATTTTTCATGCATCACAACTCCTGAGAAATGACTCGTTTCACTATCAGGATTCGAGTCAGTCAGTCTGCTGACATTTTAAAGTCGAGAGGAGCCACAAGATTAAATTATTTTATCCCCATTCAAGTTAGCGGCAGGCTAAACCAGAAGTTAGCAGCTTGACTGGTGGAGATTAACTGCTCGACTCACTGTAGTTCTCCATACTCTGTATAAAAATTATGGACTTAGGTACCGTGATGTCACCCATTGGTTTGTGGACTCCTGCTTTGAAGCATCAAGTTGGCCTTTCATCCGTTGCCATCTTGTTTTTAGGGAGCCAGAAGTGACCATATTTGGACAAGAGGCTGGTGCTGTGGTGGACCAAGGCACACTTATATTCAAAACTTTAACTGTGCGTTCACACCAAACGCGATGGACGCGATGAACGCCACAAGTTACCATTCAAAATCAATGTAAATGACGCGATGACACGCGATGTTGCTTTGGGCAACACGTTTCAGGCGATAAGAGCGATGCGATGAAGCGATGACGCGTCCATCGCCTCATTCCGTGTGTCGCTTGAAGTTGAAAAATTTGAACTTTTCAAGCGACATCGCGTGACGCTGTGCCAGAGACAGATGGACAGGCGCTGGAGCGCCTGTAGTTGGTGTCCAGGCGGGAGATCCTCGCACCAATACGGGCCAACAGGTCCTCAAACTGGGCCAGCGTCAGCCTGAAGTACCGCTGGAAACAACCGTCATCCAGATGCAGCTCTTGCAGGAGGTGATGATATTCACCCAGTTGTGTGCGTTTCTGGAGAATATTGTGAACCCAGACACGGCGGCGTTTGGGTCTCCGATCCAAATCAGATGTCCACAACAGATAAAGAGCAGCTACGGTAGTTAACTCAGCCATGGTTGACGAGAAAATAGCGGGAGGTGAAGAAAATTGCGTGAGGAGGGATGTGTCATCGCAATTGAAACGATGAAGTGATGATCAAAAAGGTAACCTTTGTGATCAAGCGATGCGATACTCGCGTTACGGGCGATGACATCGCGTCCATCGCGTTTGGTGTGAATGCACAGTAAGCCAAATGTAAACAGGTGACTTGTATAAAATGTCACCCCTGTACAGTTGTCATAAAGGAGGAAAATTAGTTACAGAGACCAAAACCATTTTTGTACCAGGCTGTAAACATGTTTATTTCTGCTGTAAAGGTGGGTATTTTAACATACCCAGCCAGCCTCAAGTGGTCATTCAAAGAACTACAGTTTTTGGCACTTCCATGTTGGCTTCATTTTCCAGCCCTGGAGGCTGCCACTGGGTTTGCTCTATGGGCCAACTATGCAGAAGATCTGGGTAATTTTAAACCCAGAAAGTCAAACCTTTTTGGCTTATGTGCTACTGAGCAACTTTCATAAGGATGAACAGGGCTCTGCCTCCAGTGCTGTATTCAGTTCTCTTTATGCATCCATGCCTAATATCTGAAAAAATAATAACATTTCCTTCATCCTCAGCTGCACTTATTTAAATGCTAATTATCAAATGTTCGCATGTCAGCACACTCAACCCATGACTGCATATAAAGATAGACAACTCATCTCTACTTTCTCTCACTGCTGAAAAAAAATGAAGCCAAAATATCTCCAGCACATTTAGAGCCAGAGTCTGCACAGCAGCAATTTTCACGGTACTGACTTCCTGCCCTCTGACCAATCGCAAGCAGTGCCATTGATTGCGAGCACATTGATTGTCACACACAGCTGTCAGTTATGATGTCACACCCCCTTTTTATAGCATCAAATAACTAATGAAAACAAAACTCATCAGCAAAAGGAGCACTTAAACATACTTGAGCTTGATAAGAACTACCTAAAATGACAGAAAGAGTGCACTCTTAGCTTTTGGTTTGGATGCATCCAAAAGTATATCCTCACTGCGATGCAAGCTTGACTGACATGTAGTCGCCTATCATGATATTCCTGCAACAACAGATTGTACAAAATAAGATTAAGTTATGTTTTTGGTTACTCTGAAAGAGCTTATTTGAGTATGAGACATTTTAAATAATTAACATGATTAAAAATTGCTTGTAGGGCAACATATTTAGCAGCAGGTATCATTCTTTTGGACTGTGTGGAGGCCAAAACTTACAGCAACAGAAAAAAGAAAATGAAGGTATGGGTTCACATACTTAGAAATGAATATTTGTATACTAAGAAGTACCGACAATAATTACATGTGCATGTCACAACTTTAACTCTGTGTCTTAGTTTTATGCATAAAACTTTTTAAATTTTATTTTCAGTTTTTTGTCCAGGTCTCATGTTGGATTCAATCTGTGTCTTTTATTTTGGTTTTCTTAATTTGTGTGTTTGTTATGGTGAACAATCGTGTGTCATGTGCATGTTGTTTATGGCAGAAAGAAATTCATTTGTCTTGTTTTAATGTTTGTGAGCACAGAATAAATAGTTGCTAAGCAGTTATCGGAGCTGAAGCAGAACTTTAACACAACACCATGATAATAGCTGCAGCCGACAGTAACTTCCTGACATTTAGCTGTTAAATAGCTGTTAAATACAGTGGGAAGCTGTCATGATGAAATGCGATGGGCCAGAGAGTGCTGTCTTATAATCAGTCACCCAAACTCTTGCCCTGGGGCTAAAAGTCAAAGGATCGCTGAGACCTGATGTAACACTTGTGTGATTCTCCCCTTTGAAACTTCAAACTCCAGTTTGTGAACAAAGTCCTGTCTATCTTCTGAATAGGAATCTCCGACCACTGACCAAACTCCATTTGCAACCACTGCCTATTTGTACCTTCTCCTCAATGACTACATTTCATTTCCCCAAGTCCGATCTCAAAGGCAGGCAGCAGGGAAGCAACATAGTTAAAATCAAAACACAGGAGCCGGCGGCTGGGAGGAAAAGACACGGTGATCACGGTGGCCTGGAAGAGTTAATAAGATGTGGAATATACACTGTCTGGGGACTTATTTTGTTTCTTTCCAGAGAGAGCTGCGGCACAGGGGGAATGTGTGTTTGTAAAGCACCATCCAGGAGCGTGTTGATGTTGATAAGAGTAAAACAGAAGGAGACAATGTGCTGGCTGCAGCAGATTTGAGGCTGCTGCTCTGCTCTCCTGCAGTAGATGGAGGAGATAGGTGAGTAGAGTGTCATGGCAAAGACCTTGTCAACAGATAACTATCTGCAAATAACACAGCTTATGCAAGACCCTGTGGCTGACCGCGGGAATATCATATTTTCTATGTCACAGGAATATTGTCACTGACTTTCATTGCATCTAATGACCCTGATTGATTTTTTGTAAAGATCATTTTACCTTTTTTTAAAGTAATTATTCACCAATTTGTTTGTGTGATTCGTCTACAAATTGTGTTGTACCTTTCTCCTGCTTTTATAGTTGAAACTACTTTTTCACAGCTCAGCTAAAAAACTTATTTCTAATTTTTTCTGTCATATAACAGCACCCATTGACTCCACTGAAGCTTATCTGTTCTCAGAGGCCCACAAACCCTGTTAACCAAAGCCAATTCATCCTCTGCAGTGGTGCGTAGGTTTCAGGATTTGTGTTAAAATGACAGATGTAATCATGGACATAATCAGGTCACCAAACAGCGGTCTTTCCATGTTAATTAAAAAACATTATATACAAGGTTTTGGTTTCTCTCCAGCCATACAACATGACTTTTTTAGGGGATGTTTAACTGTTTATAAAGATTGTTTCAATAAATTTGAAATGGAAAGACATTTAAATCAGTTTTTTCTTTGAAAGAATAGAAGAGTTGTCTTAGTGTCCTCGCCCATGATGACTATTTACTCTCGGGGTAATGATAAACCACTAGAGCCTATTTAGTTTTTCACTCTCATAGTATTACAGGGCAATAAAAAATGAAGTAGCCTAAAAAATGAGGGAGGTGTGCAAGTGGAGAAAGGTAATATAATACTGTGATTTATTTTAGCCGCTATTTGAATGATTTCTGACACTGTATGCTCTGTCTTTGTGTCTAAAATGTCCTTATAGTAAGAAGTAGTTTTTGTATGGTGCACAGCTTTGTAGCCCTCATGCACAAACACTTCTTAATGTCACATATTTGTTTTGGAGGTCAAAATAACCCTTCAACACACCTCTGTAATGTTTCAAGCTCAAGCCAACGTTCTGAAAATGTAACCTACAAAAACATGCTTCATCCTGTGACACATCCTGTCAGACCGAAAAACTCAAGTAGCCTCTGTGCCACCAAATAAGTAAACAATTGCATCAATAAACATGAAGACCCATGCAAGACGTAAATCAATCACAGTGTGTGATGATAAGGCTCTGTAATCATTAACTCTGTTTTGCTGAGAGTTCGTTTTGACTGCCGGCCCAATCCCCTCTGTCAGCAGCTCTGCGCCGAGCACTTTTATCCCTCTGATTCTCGATGAGGTCCTTCAGTCAGCAGCCAATCAATAGACATTTAACCTCCACAGCTTGAATAACAAGGCACTAAATATTTGTTAACATTATCCTGTCAGCGCACGGCCTGAATCAAAGAGGACTTCATGCAGATGTGCATTCCAATTGCAGTCATGCATTCAGATCTTTTTATTGCGTTAAATACCTCTTTTCCACCACTGCATGCAAGCATGTACTATTCGGACAGAATTAGTTTTACATAGGGATATGGACTAATGTCAGTTTACCACATGATGTCTGTAATATAAATGTCTGATTCACACGGGACAAGAAATCTCCGTAATTGATGGGAGATGGGAGTTGTAACTCGGTTTGCACCCTGGTGTCACCTCCCTGTCTGCATGTGTGTGCTATGTTGCTTCCTGTATGTGTTACGTTTACTAATGATTTAATTTAAAGGCACTATGTGTAACAATTTCAGTTGTTCTTTGAGACAAACAAATTTTGCAGTCAAAAGTGTGTCCTAGCACATGTGTATTTAAGCTCCGAACTTCTCATTTACATATACATTGCGACTGGTGTCTCATCATGTACGTGCGCCATCTTGAAAATACAGGTACGTACGGGGACATACTTGAGAAATACGGAATCGCCTTTCACGTTTTCACTTGTCGGTTTGCGGTTTCCGCCTGCAGGTAGAGTGACGAAGAGCAGCAGCAAGCAGGCTAGTCACAAGTGTTGGTGCATTTGAAAAAAGGCAAAAAAGGCAACGTGACCGGCGATTTCAAAAAATGAGGGTCAACATCTGGGTAGCCTTTCCCAGGTGGAGAGAGCTGCTGAAGGAGAACCACAGCTAAAAGCGGCTAACAGCTGTTAGCGACTGTTAGTGCTGTTAGCGGCGCTGGTCACTAACAGCTGTTAGCGACGCAGTGTTGCGAGGAGAGGGATGAAGTGTGTGAGGTTGAGCCACTTGTCACTCGTCAAAAGACAAGCTGTGATTGGTTTGTTTCGATTTACACCCACCCCAACAGTCCTACGTTGTAAACACAGCCAGCATGGTGAGGAGGGGGTTTGTCAACTCCCGTCGCGTGTGTCTGCGTAGGAGCCTGAATGAATACTCCACGAAGTATTGGATGACATGGTTTCATCAATGTTATCATAGCTTTTTGGTACACAGCAGCTACCGTTGTTGCAATACGCGTTTGAAACAGTGAGGCGCTAGAGTGCGCTATCAGTTTGAATGCAATATACAATCTCAACACTAGATGGGAGAAATTCCTACACAGTGCCCGTTTAATGATTAGCCCAATATAAAATATTGCCCATGATCAGGAATGTGTGTACACAACGATTAGCAATATGGATTTATATTAGGCCTACCTAACACAACCAGAAGTCTCGTGGCTCTGAAAAGTGCTTTCTTCTCGACCTTTTTGATCGATCTCCCACATAGGGCTATGCGATCATTAGAAGAATGTGTATCACGACTGCCGACAACACCGTATGCTTCTTCAAGCGCCTCCATCATAGAAAAAACGTAGAAAAATGGTTGTAAACAGGACGTGACAAAATATTTACATACATTTTTACAGAGGATCGCGTTCGCACAGGATTAATATTACCCGAGGTATTTTCTCCGGATTTTACAGAAGGTAAAAGTCGCTGTAATTTTTACTGTCATTATCCATAATGATTACAGACATGGCGCATTCGGACGGGACTAAAATCCCTGGTAATAATTACTTTACCCCACGTCTCCATGTTAAACTAATCCCATCTGAATAGGGCTTTAGACTCCTTTCCCATTGTCAGTGCATCAAACCTGTGTACACGACTCTGAAGTAGACGAGTTTGCTTTTCTTTTGTTGGTTTTTTTTGGTGTGTCACATTCAGTGTCACAGAGAGGCCTGAAAACACATTAGTACTCAGCAGAAAGCAGCATGGAGGCCGGTGAAAACTTTACTGTGGTTACTTCTTTTTATATCTCTTACTTATTCAGTTTCTCTTTCAAACTTGGTGCAGACTAATTTGGATTGATGTGTCAGTGCTGCTTGGGTGGAGACGGACGGTTTTTTGTGGTAGTGACATGTAGCATCTTGCCAGTTAAGGGGCTAAAATTAGCGCATTTACCTGGGTGTTGTGTTTCCATCAATGCTGATTGGAGACGGAGCCAATAAGATGTTAGTGGGTGTTAGCAGGTTTTTGCGCAGTGGGAAAGCTGCTTAAGATGCAGCACTGCAAAACACTCCCTTACAAGCAGCGGTAATGTAGCACAAAATTCTGGGCCCTATGCTGATGCATTATCTGGGGGGCCCCCTTCCCTTCCTCTCTTGATCCATGTCTCTCCCGCACATCAGTTTACTTTCTCTCTCATTCCTTTCTTTTTTTTTTCTCAAACCCAAATTCCTCTTTTTGGGGAAAAACATGGCAGTGTACGTTGGTGATCCAGCAGCATAACAGTCATATACTCAGCTCAAGCAGCATATAGAGAGGGATCCTGGTGCTGGGGTGGACTAAACCATTTTCCTAAACCATCAGAGAGCTTCCACTGTTTTCCAGTACATATTTTAGTCTTCCAACCGATTTATTCAGCCAGTTTTGATTTAGTTAAGGAGATAATTACTTAAAAGTAAATAGAATTGAAAAGTCCAAATTAAATCAAACTTTTCATTCCAGGGTTTTCAAGGGCCCCCATTCCATTGGGGCCCGGGCCAATCATTTCCATTTCCCCCACCAACTTTTACAAGTAAAAATCTGCCTAGCTGATTATTAGATGTTAATATTTGGTTAAATTTAGGTTGTGACATTGACCAAAATCAAAACCTAATGCCAGCATCAATTTGACATAGAATACAGACGACAGATAGCATTAATATTTTTTTGTTAAATGGTAAATGGACCTTGTATAGCGACCTTCTTAGTCTTCCAACCACTTTTTACACTACCAGTCACATTTAGCCATTCACACACATATTCATACACTGGTGGCGACCATACAGGTGCCACCTGCTACTCAGTTTCTTTTTAATACACTCACACATGAATGGAACAGCCATTGGCAGCAGTTTTGGGGCTCAGTCTCTTGCCCAAAGATACTTCAACATGCAGACTGGAGGAGCTGGGGATCTAACCACCGATCTTCCGATTAGTGGACGATACGCTCTGTCTCCTGAGCCACAGCCGCCGTTAAGTAAACGAAATCCAACTTCTTCCAAATGTCTCATGCTAACGTCATCTTGATATAAATAACGATGTATTGTAAGGTATGGAGAAAAAAAACAAAAGTCTGCAAAACTTAGTAATGTTAATGTCCACATAGCATGAAACATCATCTGACATTTAAAATATCGTCAATCCGATTTTAATGCAAACCAAAGTTTAACATCTGTCTTGGGTAACATCTCCCTAATGTCAGCTGGGCTGGACTGAAAACCTTACTTAAGAAAAAGTGGAAGTATTTTCAGCAAAACTTTAAGTTTGAAAAGTCAAAGCATTCAGCTCATTTAAGTTTTATGAGACTATATTGTATAATTTAATGTTAAATTATTATGTTAGGAGCACTTTAATGTCACAACTGGTCGAGGTAGAGCTCATTTAAACCACATTATAAAACACTGCATCACACTTTAAAAGCTCATCAAAGGTTTTACATGTGAAATGAAAATAAGTCAAAGCTGTCAGCTGAATGTAGTGAAGTGTAAGTGTCGGTTAAAGTATGGAAGTATCTTATATTTACTGTACTTAAGTAATTTTATTATATTAAATGTAATTGAGTACTATAAGTAAAAGTGCAAGTAAATGCTTTTAATTTAGAAAAAAAGCTAGCGGTCAGAATTCTAAGGATTATAACATTAATTCCTTATTAACATGTACACCACCTAAAAATGCAGCGTACGTTAAACTTAAGCAAAACAAGGTTTTTCTTCACACAAAAAAGAGTATACTTTTACCTCAACATACTGAATGTATTGGAGTAAAAGTGGAAGTTGACAGAAATATAAAGAGTAAAGCAAAGTACAGACACTCCCAAAAAATACACAGTTACTCTCACTAAGTATTATCACTTCATTCCTTCCACCACTGAGTAAAATACCTCAGAACTGTATCTGAGTCTACCTGAGTGTTCTTTCTAACACTGCCAGTCATGCAACATGAAATCATGACTAACTACTGCCATCAGGTGGACTCAACACAAAGTGCACACTCCAGTTGTTACCCAGCCTCATACTAGAATCTTTATCCACAAACTGCTGAATCCAAAATATTCATCACATATAATCCAAGAAGTGGTGTTGTCAACATGTTCTTAATATACATTATATATATTTTCCTAAATGAAGCAGCCTTTGTAGACAGTCAACATGTAAAGCTTTCCTTCCTCTGAACATGTCTACATCACATTTCTTTTCAGAGATTCAAACAGGAGTAAACACACAACACTATTATATTTCCACACCATCTCTGCGTCTGTAAGCCTCCAGCAGCTTTACTTCCCACAGCTCCGCGGTTTTAACACACAAACAGCAGCTTGTTATTCACCCTCCATTCTGAAAAAACCTACACACTGATTCCTGATTCTCAGAGCTCTCTCTGTTCCTGTTACCTGTACGTGGGTCTGTCAAGTGCAGAGTCCCATCCTGGCTATACATCCCTCTGAAGGCCGAGCCCTGACAGTGAGCCAGCCAGCTGAGCGAAGGCCCATGAGCCTCAGCGGCTCTCTCGAGCCCGGCCAGGCTGAGGCAGGCTGGGAGGAGAAGCAGAGCCACTGTTACTGGATAGTGCTGTTTGCCGGGGCCACCGGGCCGGCTGTAAGGGCCCACAGCACCCAGGGATAATCCCCCTAATGCCTGTCACAATGAGATTTGATTGGAGACTTGAACACCCGGATTACAGTACGGACTCAATTTCACTTCATTAGCTGAGTGTTCACCAGGACACTGAACTGTAACTTTTCTGTGACACAAGCTTAATACTTCCTATACAGCTGCAGTTACTTATATTCTTTATCTTATTTTATGATAAATTATTCCAGAGATCAAGTTCCTGTTACTGTCTTATCACAAGGTCACAGCCACAAACTGAAGCTGCAAGCTGAAGGGAAAACAAAAACACCTCTGACACAGTCAGAGGCTTTATTACTGCAATAAGTTGAAACAAAGACGAATCTGTATCAGAGTTTCGGATCTTGACAAAACTGGAGATTAATTTAGATAATATTCAGACTTAATTTTTATGTTTAAATGTGTCTAAGTTATGTTTTATAGCTGTAATAGTGGGCGTCAGAGCTTACAAAATCAACACAGTCATTCAGTTTGTGATAAAGGCACCAAATTTGGTACATATATAGCTTAATATATGTGGAAGACATCTGGATATTGGGGCATTCTGTTGACCATGGCAGCAAAATCCAATATGGCCGCTACCTGAAAATCGTTTTGGCCTTAACTTTTGAACGAGATGAGGTATAAATGCAAGCTTGGTGTCTATTTTATGGTTTTTGACCTTGAGAAACACATTGGAAGCCCCAATATCTGGATGTCTTCCACACATATTAAGCTATAAGTACCAATTCTGGTGCTTTTATCATAAAATGAACGATTGATCAGTTATGCTGCCCCGCTGTAATGTCTCAGGAGGAGGACGGTGTTTATACCTGCTCTGATTATTTGACTCTGTTTGACATGCATGGAGATTTTGCATCAGTGTTACTGCTCTTGCTCTTGTAGTGTCTTGTGAGCCCACAGAGGCTGAAAGGCTCAGATGTAAATTGTTAAAGCAACACTTACCTTTCTGGAAATTTTACGCTTTTCTTTGTTTAGATTAAAATGCTATTAATAAGCTGATGGCACGCTAAAATGTAAGTGAATTCCACCAGAAATAAAAACTCATAATTATACCATTCTCATATTCGGACTGAATGCAATGATTGGCCGACCGTCCTGTCTGTCTTCCTCACGTGGGGGCCTCTGACTGACGTAACCGCTCGTGTAACGCTAACGGTTAGCCTACTGTAGCCTAACATTGCCTGAGCCTCTGTATTATCTTCCTTGTTTGTTGCCAGTCACCAGTACTATCTAACGTTAGCGTTTACGTTATATTATAAAACTCATCAGTCATCACTGACCCCGGATAAGTTTCAAAACTCTGGGGTTGTGTTTGACTGTGCAGGACAGGTAACGTTATGTTTAGTTTGCTTCTAATATAACATATAACGTTAAATATGACAACACAGCATCCAGTTGCTAATGGCTAACGTTAGCCTACTTTAGCGTAGCCTCTGAAACATTAACGTTATCTTCCTTGTGCGTTTCCATTTACTAGTAACGTTAATGCTACTATCTAACATTAGCACTGTAACCTTATTCTAAAACTCATTAGTCATCACTGACTCTTGTTGAGTTTCAAAACTCCGGGGTTGCGTTTGACTGTGCAGGACATGTAACGTTATGTTTAATATAACTTAGTTTGACTGTCTTGGTTGTAACGTTACACTCGCTCTCCTCTTCCGTGTATCTCACGTTACCTTGCCAACGCCTATGTCTATCATAGACGTAATGAGGTCATAATGGAGGAGGAGGAGGACTAGGCCTTTGGAGGGAGGTGGAGTTGTCAATGATCAAATTTTTTCTGTGTGTGTTGTGAGAAACCCAAGAAAGGTAAGAGTAGCTTTAAACTCAACTGATTTAGTCAGCGCTTCACACTAAGGCACTAGTTAATAGAATGACTCGTGTTGAAGTCCAGACTTGAGTCTCAAAGTGCAGGTCACTGTGTCTGTTATAAAGGTCTTTCAGTACAAACACACTCCTTCAATCAGTATTTTTTTTAAATATAACTAAAAGCATTTACTCAATTATTGTACTTAAGTACAATTTTGAGGTACTTGTGCTTTACCTGAGTGCTTCCACCTTATATTACTGAGTATGTCTACTCTAATTTTGTACATTTTCATTGGACAGCTATAGTTATTTCTAAATTCATATTTCACACACAGTGCATCTGATCAACAGGTAATAAACGTGAACAAAAAAGTAGGAAGTTAAAATCTAATCATCCTTTTTATGCACCAATGCATCAATAATAATATAATATCATATATGGTATATGAACCCTAACAGAGGCCATTTTGCCACTTATTAAGTACTTTTACTTTTGCTACTTTAAGTACGTTTTACTGATAATACATAGGAAAGTAATTAAGTACATTCACTAAGTACTGTACTCCAGAGAAGTACAAGTACCTCAGAATTGTACTTGAGTATTTGTAATTTGTGCTACTTTATATATTTGTACTCCGCTACATATCAGAGGGAAATATTACACGTTTTAACATCACTGCTTTTATCTGACAACTTTACTTTCTTAATTCTTATTACGTCAATAATTTAAACTTAATGAACCCCTGAAATGGGACATTCTCCATTATGAGCACTTCTACTTTTGGTACTTCAAATACATTCTGCTGCTAGTATGTGTGAGGTTCTTTGAAGAGAACATGTTGTCTTAAGTCATTTTGAACAGTTAACTTCTCTGTCCTGCAGATGGTGTATGTTAAAGAGCCTCTCTGCGCCCCTCTGTCAAGTCATTCAGCTCTGTAGGCAAACAGATATCTGCTGAGGAGCTGTTGAACGCCTGCTGTCATGTTTACATTCACCCAGTGACTGCCAACAGCAGAGCTCAGGAGTTTGTGACCGTTGGGCAATTAATCACATATGTCTGAC
Source organism: Epinephelus lanceolatus (assembly GCF_041903045.1). NCBI lineage: Eukaryota > Metazoa > Chordata > Actinopteri > Perciformes > Serranidae > Epinephelus > Epinephelus lanceolatus. Next base: position 6,840,701 of record NC_135741.1, on the reverse strand, counting down.
ACAAGTTGTGTGTGTTGTCGGAGCTATATTGTAATTTACCTTGCTGAGAGAGAGGTTCGTCAGCTTGTCTCAGTAGTTGAGTTTAAAAAGGTTGTTTTGGTACAAGACATAACTGATTTTGTAGAAATTAATTGAAATCTTTGTACTTTGTAAGACAGCTGTAATCTTTCAGTATATGTGACATAGATATTTAAGCATGTTACATTTGTTGTTTGCCGGAGTCATGATGTCAGCACAGTCGTGAGGCAAACTGGGCAGTGTTTTGCAGTCTGTTTGGACAAAGACGCATAGTTTAAACCGATCTAGGCTAAAAAGAGGCTTAGTGCAGGCAGCTGCCAAAGAATGCATTTGTAACATAAATGTCCTGGTTTTGGAAGATTTGTTGAGCATATACTGGACAAACAAATCCTTTTTAGAAAAGGTTGTTATTGTACTCGAAAACAGTGCAACTCAGGTGAGACAGTTTTATGGTCGTGGATTAAAGAGGTGGCACAAAATGCATGCATATAATACAGTCTCTCTCTAGACTGGACTCCTTTTCATAGTGTGTAGTTGAAAGGATGAGGATTATAAAGATCAGAAACAACAATATGTTAGTTCATCTAACAGTGCTCTATGGCTCCTCTGCCCTGTCTGTGGCCCATTAGTTCCTAAAGACTTAAATCCTTAAAAACAGGTCATGAATATAAACTTCCATGTTTGAAAACAGCTTAATAATTCCCTAAAACAGCTGGGCACTGTAGTTTTTTGCAAACGTTACACACACGAAAGTAAATGTAGTGTCTGTTGGGGACTATTTACAGTGGCAGGACAGGATGCAGTCAAAATGAACTTTAGTGCCCTCGTTTATTATAATGAAACAACATGTCACCCAGGGCAACAGTGTAGCTTGTATACAACACAACACATTCTCACTCCGATCTCGTTACATATCAAAATTTGGTCATGGACTTTCCACGACGACGTGACATGCAAGGTACCCTGGGTGTGTTGGTTGTAGACGTTCTGGGACGCCCTGTCAACTTCAGCTTGTTACATGCATTGACTGTTTTCAAAATACACTTCCGATTACACAGGAAATGGACAGTTTGCATACAGTCTCTTTCAAAATAAAAGCACTACGTTGGTACAACACTGCAAATCACATTTTATTTTCTACAACAATAAATGCACGTGATTATGTTTAGCCAACACACGCACATGGTTGGGTTTTTGGACCCATCCACCATCCCTCCCACCCGCTTTACCCGCACTTTTTGCCCCCTTAATTTAGCTGCCACGCTTTCCCCGGTCACGTTTCATGCCAACGTGAAAAGATGTTTTTTCGTCAGTGTGTGACACTGGAGGTTGCTGCCTAAGCGCTGATATTGCACGACTCCAGAGTGAAACCAGGTTGTAAAATAATGATAGCTAAATAAGATCTATCAAGATTTAGCTACAAACACAATACTTGTAAGGTCAGTCGATTAATTGTTGGTTTTGGTCTTGTCATGGCGAATATGTTGATAAGAACAACAGAGAATATCACCAGACACGTCCTCTAAAGATGAGATTATTGCCTATCAGTACAGCTGTAACAGTGTCTTGGCCTCTTCACATGATGTGGAATAAAGTGATACCTAAGTATTGAAAATCTCTAATAAATATTCAGTAGCTGCCATACTTGACTCGTGAGGATGAATCAGTGTGGTGCCTCATGTCCTGTTTAAAAGATTCTGTCATGTTGAAAGACGCTGTTTTCACCAGTGTTATTGTAGTTGTGTTGAATGTGTAAATGTGTAATGTAATATGGAAGATTTAAAAAGCTGAATAAAAAGAAATTAATTTACATGTTGTTATATGTCCTTTTAGTGTATGTATTGACTGTGTTATAAATAAAATAAAAACATGAATTAAATACAATTATTTGGCCTTGTGTCTTTAATAATTGAATTAATTGTTTTTTCTTGTGATATGATTTTTGTGAAGGGCTACTCAAAGGGCATTTAAAATGGGAAACATTTGTGTTGAGGTTAGCTTTAACATGTATTTGACCATTTGACCAATAAAAACTGTCTTGACAGCCTAGTGACCAGAAGAAAATGTTGGCACACATATGTTGGGTTTCATTTCATACCTACCATATCAACATTTCTGAAGGTGATATGTATGAGCAGATTTTTTTATTGGGAGGTGGAGGGGATGGTGGATGGTGTGACACCTAGGCGCGACAGCTGCCAAGCTGCAGAGGACTCTGTGAGACCAACAAACAACAACAACAGGTTGTTTTTCTGTGACCCCTCGTTGTGTTTCCACCGAGCCACGCAACCTGGGTGTTTTACCAACCAGCCCCTGCTTTTCCAGTGGCTTTTGTGCCACCAAACATTTGTATTATAAGCCAAAACATAATCTTTTTCCAACCATAACTGGATTACAGAAACATACAATGCGAACATTATTTCTGGCGACTGAGTTGCTTGAGAGTGCTGTCCTTGACAAGACAAGAGCTGTAAGTGTTGCTGTGTTTTTTAATTTAACCTCCTCTGTTGTTCGACAAAGAGGAGACAGTCATGTGACAGGAGTCAATAATACAAATATATATTTTGAATAAACTGTGAACTTGTTCTGTTGAATAAAATATAAAAAATAAAAAAAATGAGTAAATAATGAAATAATGGGTGGCACGGTGGTGTGGTGGTTAGCACTGTCGCCTCACAGCAAGAGGGTTCCCGGTTCGATCCCGGGTGTCGGAGCCCTTCTGTGCGGAGCTTGCATGTTCTCCCCGTGTCAGCGTGGGTTCTCTCCGGGCACCATGGCTTCCTCCCACAGTCCAAAGACATGCAGATTGGGGACTAGGTTAATTGATAACTCTAAATTGTCCGTAGGTGTGAATGTGAGCATGAATGGTTGTCTGTCTCTATGTGTCAGCCCTGCGATAGTCTGGCGACCTGTCCAGGGTGTACCCTGCCTCTCACCCGATGTCAGCTGGGATAGGCTCCAGCCCCCCCGCGACCCTCAAGAGGATGAAGCGGTTAGAAGAAGATGAATGAATAAAATAATGTACAAATCCAAGAACAAAATGTAAAGAGGGGGAAAAATGGGACAATACAAATCCAAGCTGATGCTAGCAGGTTCCTAGCTGGATAGAGGATTAGCAGTTAGTCTTTTAAAGATAAAAATTATGCTCAGAATCTGAGACAATTATTATTATTGTTATTATTATTTTGAGTAGAATTGCACACAAAGGAATTCTGTGACAGTGTCACAAACTGGCTAAAGGGAAAACAAAAGCACCTGAGCCACTCTGTGTGAACAGGCCTTCAGCAGGAGTGACAGTAATGGGCTGATGCAGTAGAGTTCAGAGAAATGGGGAGAGCAGGTGTGCGATAAACCTATTAGATGGATAACCAGAAAAGGAAATCCATCACTCTCAGGGCTACCAGAATAACACAGCAACATCTGTTCAGGGACAAACCAACCCTTGAGCCACATTAATCAGTCATTTTAACATTTTTTTTTTTCTCATTTGGTCGGAGCATTGTGAAATTTGCATCTCCACATCCCACTGTTTTATGCAAATCATCCAATGAATGACCACAGAAGTAAAAACAAAACATCCATCAACTGCTGTTTTAGGGAGCTGGTGTGAGAGGTGGTACTGAACAGTGAGCCACTCATCACACAAGGGGAACGTTCTGTATGTAGCCTGTCATAGAAAAAAGAAAATCTTCTGTCAGAAATCTTCTTGTTATTATTGATTTAGATTTAATTTTAACAGCTATATCAAGTCAACAACAAAGTCGGCCTATTATTACCCTAAAAATAAAGACTTTGAGGCAGGGGTGGGTAGTAACTTATTTCAAGTAACGCACATGAGTGAAAAAGAAGTTTGGTTAAAGGACAAGTACTTTTCATGTCTCTTTTTTAAACTGTACTTCTGCTCTTTATACAAGTGTTATTTTGAGCCAGTAATCTACTTTTTACTTGACTACATTAGCTGTTCATACTTTTGTGACACCGATTTTGCTCTAAACACAGGGACTGACTCCCTGCCACTTTGTCAGGGATTTCGGCAACTGAGGTCAACATAGAGAGGCACCTTTGGCGGCAGTATGATACACACCAGGCACGTCAGTTTTAGAGGCAGTGGGCAACAACCCAACTCAGAGACAGATGCAGAGAGGCACCTTTCATGGCAGTAATGCCACCAACAATCATCATGATGTAAAGAGGGACAAAAGCCCTGTTTCCACCAAACACTTTCAGTATGATACCTTTGGAACCAAAAGTACCCTTCAGACATGGTACCTAGACCCTAGTGTGTCCACTGCAAACCGTATCCTTAAATGTGGGCGGGGTTACTGGTGATACAGATGGAAGTCTGCACATCGTTAATTGTCCACAGAACAAGGCTGCACGCCGACATTTGCAGAGTGTCCGTCCTCTACTGACCAATCAGACTGCAGTGTTCACAGCTCCACCTTTTAGTACCAGATCTGTGTGCTAGGTACCCCAACAGAGGGGGGACCAAACATGGGGACGATACAGAACGGTTCCCTTGGTACCATCCACAACTTTTCACAGTGGAAACAGAAAGAAAGCGTACTGAACTGAACTGTACTGCTCAGTGGATATGGGATTAAAGTCCATGTAGAGGGCAGTGGGTCAAACAAACTACGGACTTTCATCCCAGAGCCCGCTGTTCGGTTCATGTATGAATTTTAAGCCAAACCATGGTGTTTTTTCTCAACCTAACGACAGGCTTTTGTTGCCTAAACCAGAGGAAATCAACCAAAAAACAAAGTGTTTTATCTGCGTTGTAAGTTTATTTTGAAAAACGCATCTAACGAGCAGAGACTGTACATTTCCTGTGAAAACGGGAATGTATTTTGAAAAGACAGAATGCATGTAACGAGTCTCAATTGACAGGCCATCCCTGAACGACCAAAACAGATACTGGAGGGTACCTAAGTTATATTTTGACGTGGATGCCCACTGACAAAGCGTTAAGGTGAGAATGTGTTGAGCTTGAGTGTAGTGGGGGAGAATGTGCGAGAAGTTTCCAGCTGCCTGGAGGAAAAAGAAGTACCAACTGTGGTTTAGAGAAAAATATCATGTTTTGACTTAAAATTAACACCTCCCCTCCCACCCTCCCTATACTGACATTGTACCTCTTTATATAACAGTAGTTGTTGACAGCGTTACAAACTGCAGCCACCCACTTCGTATCATACCACCTCGGGGGGTGTCTCTGTGCGTCCGTGTCCACTGACACAGTGCTGTATTGGGCAAGTTGGGTTGCTGCTCGCTGCCTCTAAAATTAACGCACCCAGTGCGTATCATACCATCGCAAAATCTGCCTCTGTGCGTCAGTTTCTGACGCCGAAGTCACTGACGAACAGGTGGTGTTTGATGAGTTTGGAGTGAGGACAGGCTGAAGTTACACATACTGTAGGTTCAAATGTCATTAACTAGCTAACGTTACCTTCCGGTACGTTAATGTTTCATGTGTTTATCAATCAATCAAGCAAGTGGTCAGTTGGGGTTTTAACGTCATTAATCTTCATTAAAAGGTTCAGCGTGATTGATTCATTACAAAAAAGGTTACATCAGCAAGTCCTTTCATTATTTTTCACTTTCGTTTTTGAATCAGGTACTTTTTAACTTTTACTTTCACTTTTTTTAGAGATTATTTTTCTTTAGCTTTAGCCTTTTACTAGACAAGACAGAGTAAAATGTGAAAGGGGGAGAGAGGGGGATGATATGCAGCAAAGGGCCGCATGTTGAAATCGAACCCACGGCTGCAAGGACAATGCCTTTGTACATGGGACACCTGCTCTGACCACTGAGCTGCTGGGCACCTCAAGTCTCACTTTTACTTGAGTCATTCATGGGAGTAATTGTACTTTTACTTGAGTATAGATTTTCATAACTTTATTCACCGCTGCTTTGAGCATAAATATTCAAACAGAGTCTAGAAAAACAAATTCATACCTTCATCTCAGGTAGATTAGATCACTCTTTACTCTGGTCTCTCTAATAAAGCACACAGGCAGCTTCAGCTCAGACTGCTCTCACAAAGACAAAGAAAGCTGAATACATAACATCAGTTCTCAGGTATCTGCACCAGTCACCAGCCAGTTATAAAACAGTACTTTGAGTTACGGATGGTTGTCTATAAATCACCTGCTCTGGCCTCTTTTACTTTAATAAACTGTGCTTTGTGAAGCACTTTGAGTTGCCTCTGTGTATGAAATGTGCGATATAAATAAACTAACCTTGCCTCATAGCAGCAGTGTGAAGAGAGAGGTGAGTGATGGGGAATTCTGTGATCTTAAAGACTTTACTGTTTGTGTTTTTACAGCATGGTATACATGAGCTGTAACAAAATGTAAGCTTCATCAAAGTTTCATATTTCAGGCTTTTCACAGTGGCGAAGAGACTGTTTTCAGCACCCCAGGTCCAGAATAAAAACACGTCTGACTTCTTCCAGCACCGCAGCTTGTCAGAACTCCATCTTGCATCAGCTGCACCAACAACATCAGGTCCTTTCAAATCATCCTGTAAACCCCTTCAGACACAATGCGCTCCAACTGCTCTGACATCTCAAAAAAACCCTCTGTGCCTTCATCACCATCAGGCCCGGCTCCCATGGCCTATATTAACAACCTCCATATCTCTGACACACCTCCTGGATTACAGCCGTGTGAAAAAGGCACACACAAATGGCGATGATATTTCCACCCTGAGTGATCCAGCAGAGCTCCGGAGGCAAACAGACGCAGCACAAGCCAACAACAAAGAAAGAAAAAGCAAGCAGCTGCTACACTCAACTTTTTTCCCCCACTGAAACCAACAGGCCAAGTTCATAAAAACACAAAAAGTGTGTACTCACCAAATGGAAGTTCCATACTTGAACTGACTTGTGTGTTTACATTAACCATGTCGTCTTCTGCCTTCTCTCAAACATGTGTTTTAAATCCACTTTTTCCCCCTCACTATAAGGTGTAAAATGTGGAAGTTTGGCGCAGGTTGCTGTCGTGTGAGAAGGGTGTTGTTGGTGCAAGGTAAGGCCGGTGTTGCCGCTGTTATCTTATTGATTTTCCTAATCTGGGCAAATGTGGGTGGGGAGGTTAAACAGTAACCAGGCTCGTATGGACACCAATCTATATAGCAGCTGTAACTAAGGCAACATGATGATAGAAACTCAAATAGACATGAAGTTATTATGTGCTTTTCCCTCTTTCTCATCACTAAACAGACGTTTCTGCAGATACAGGTTGGGAGTGAGTTGAATGAGAAATTGAGTTTATACAAAAAGGAGAGAGAAAGCTGGAGGGTGGGGAGTGACATAAAAGACAGAGAGGAGTGGAGAATGTACTGAGGGTGGCAGCGAGCAAACTGTGTATGATGAGTGGCGTCACCAGTTTTGTTTTGACTAAGGGGGGAAATGTCGCCGTGGATGGCAAGAAGACGCCCACTCAAATCTAATTTTAAAATGTTATTTCCACAGTATCCCAGCTGAAATGGAAATTTAACAACGGTTTCACTTCATAAAGGCAAATTTTGCAGCATGCAGCTCCATCTTTACTAATATCAGCAAGTGTACATATTTCCTTTGGTCACTCACAAAAATAATAATAATATTTAACATGATTTATTTGTACAAACGTTTATTTATACTATAACACCACTGGTGTTTTATGGTCTTAATATGAATTCACAGACCCTTAAAGGAGCTCACAGACCCTTAAAGGAGCTGTATGCAACATTCACAGCTGAGTCTTAGTCAGGATTGCCCGCACACAGCTCTCAACATGGAGGTGGCTGAGCCGGTGCCTAGTATCTAATGTTAACAGTGCGAACAGTGCTGACAGAGCTAACAGTGTTAAGCCCAGTTCAGACCAAAGATTCCCAACAAGCTTCTACTTGCAATGCACTATTCTGCAACGTTATAAACATCTGCTGGTTCACACCAGTGCAACTAGATGAGATGGTGTATCATCTCTATGCAACAACTCTGTACTTCTGTTCTGATTTGCAGCTTTCCAGGTTTATTTTGTGGCTGAACATAATTTGTAGCCTCTTAAAATATGAATGAGGATAGTGATAGTGAGATACTGGCTACAGCTGCATTTGTAGTAGTGATGTTTCATACAGCTCCTTTAATGAATAATTATACAATTTGTTAAATAAGCCCTTTCTGCTTTCTTGCCGAGAGTTAGATGAGAAGATGGATACTACGGAGCCCCTAAAGGGACATGGAAGAGAAAAAAATAGACAGTTGCGAGATCTCGCAAAAGTTTAATTTAGGTAATGTACTTCTGGGTCAGTTTGGCCCATAGAGACTGCAAACAAATGCAACAATGGAGCGCATTCACCTGTGGGAGAGGTTCATAGAGTTTTATTTTGAGATTGGCCTCAAATATAAAGACATTAAATCAGTGCTCGCGAGTAAACACGGTTTTCATGTAAGTGAGAGACATCTGAAGTGACTACTTAACGCAAGAGGACACTTTCGTCGAAAAACAATCTGTGACTTGGCGGTCCTGATTGACTTTTGCGCAAAAGTTTTGCAAGATCTCATAAAAGTACTTTTTTTTTTTGAAGCTGCTGCCAGCAGTCAGTTAGCTTAGCTTAGCACAGAGACTGGAAACAGAAGGAACCGCTAGCCTGGCTCTGTCCAGAGGTAACAAATTCCACCAGCCAGCACCTTTAAAACTCTCCAGTGGACACATAACTACTCATTTGTTCAATCTGTAAATTGTGGTTTTACAGGGGCTTATGTGACGGATTATTTCTTAGCCTGCAGCCTCACTATCATATATGAATTAGATATATAATGTTGACTAGAGAGCTTCAGAGGTGGTAGGTGGATTTTGATCCTGTCAGACAGAGCCGGGCTAACTGTTTACCTGTTTCCTGTTTTAATTTTCAGAGCTGAAAGTACCAAAACCTGCAGTACCTCTAATGGCCACTTGAGGCTGGCTCCAAAAGCAAATCAATCCTCATGTGAAAATGTCCAACTTTACAGCAGAAATAAACATGTTCACAGCCAGGTACAAAAAACAGTTTTGGTCGCTACAGCTCTATATCCATGAGAACTGTACTGGCAGAGTGTGATTTTTTTTAAATAACTGTTTATATTTTATTAAGGCTTAAAGTTAGGCATAATTAAGGGTGTGGCCACTTTAAGTGACAGGCTATCGGTGAGACGTCTCTAAAGTCTATGAGTCGGATCCACTCTTCGCTCCTCCACAGCTCCTTCCAAATATGGTCACTTCTGGCTCCAAAAATTCAAGTGGCGATGGCCAAAATGCTGAACCCAGTGTTTCAAAACAGGAGTACAAATGAATGGGTGACATCATGGTGGCTACGTTCATTATTCTATAGAGTCTCTGGTTTCCAGTCTTTATGCTAAGCTAAGCTAAGATAAGCTAAGATAAGCTAAGCTAATCAACTCGTGCATTTTAAGTGTCTGTGGAGGCATCGACTAGTGATGACACTTTGACGACTAGTAATATTATACAGTGGTCAAAACAAAAGACATAATTCTCTATAATAACCAGAACTGTACAAAAAATGAAGAGTAAGCAAACTTTTCTCTTAGACGGAGAATAAATTCCAGCTACTCTCCATTACTGAACAATGAGCTGCCAAATAAATGGTGATTACAATCACTGAAGTGCTGAGCTCGGTTTCTCTTTACACTGTTGTTTGTGAGGAACTTTGTTTGCTGGACGAAAATATCATATCTCACACATTCGCTGTTAGTGGTCGTGGTGTGTGTGTGTGTGTGTGTGTGTTTATGAATTGGTTGGGAGACACAGCTGATTCCCTCATATTCTGGACCATAAAAGCAGCATTAGTCTCCTGTTTTATGGCACAGAAAGTCTCAGAGGGCTAAATGTAGAGATGTAATGAGGTGAAATGCAGGACAGAAAATTTCCTGCAGCAGCAGTGAATAAACACAGCAGAGGTGAACAGCAGATTATTTATAGGGATATACAGCATCATCCGTTATTTATAACTTAATTACTGTTCAGTCAGGCAAACAGACAATTGTGAGTTGAACGCAGTCACTGCAGGAATGATTTGACAGTTTTTCCACAATGGACAAAGAAACAGTAAATATTAAATCAGGTTAGAAAAAGAATCAATAACATATCGAAGGTTACAGTACATATGATCTGTACAACAAAAGTGCTTTATTTTTGGTTAATGCATCAAAAACAGTAATCACTAGCAGTGCAAAAACTCTCCATCATGTCTTCAAGAAGTATACAAATGGGCAAACATTTCTTTGGCGTTCAGTACTATTATATTAGTGACCAACAGCAATGAAAATAAACATACATACAACTACATCAACTCACCTGTGTGTGAAACATTCATTAATATAACTGGACAGCTGCATCAGCTGCAGCCCTCGTGTGGGTTAAAACTTGACTTTAAATGTATTGTGACTTCTTTACTCTCATTAAAACACATTTAAAACCACATGTTGTGTTAATATCTTTTAAGTGTCCTGTGCTTTGTGTTTGGTGAGCACTGGTTTCTCCAGCAGGAGCCGCCATAGCTGGACGGACAGACAGAGCAAGGTTTTCCGCTTTTATAGGGAGCCTCTCCGACCCAGTTCCCTCTGAAACACAAAAGAACATAATGTTAGCTATGAGGCATTCATTCATTCATTTTCCGAAGCCGCTTATCCTGTTGGGGTTGGGGGTGGGGGGGGTGGGGGGGGGGGGGGGGGGGGCTATCCCAGCTCATATTGTGTGGGGGGCAGGGTACACCCTGGGCAGGTCACCATACTATTGCAGGGCAAACACGTAGACACAGACAATCATTCACACCTACAGGCAATTTAGAGTCCCCAATTAACCTGCATGTATTGTGGGAGGAAGCCGGAGTTCCTGGAGAAGGCCCACGCTGCACAGGGAGAGCATGCAGGCTCTGCACAGGGCTACTCCCCCACCCTGGGTTTGAACCGAGTGATAGTGTTGCCAACAGTGACATAAAATGGAAATATTTAAGTTACGTACAAGCACCTAAGTACAGTATTTCAATAAATAAACAATATAAGTTAATAATATTAGTTAAGTTACATTCAAGCTCTGTTTGGGTTTAAAAAAAACAACCAGTAGAACTGTCAGAGTTTAAACACGCGCAAGGACACAGTTCTGGTCTCATTCCTGCACAAGCTCTTGGAGAGGTAAGACAAATTTCTCAGCAGAGTTAAAACTACTTTTAACTTGAATTTTAATGTTCAGTAGAACTGTACTGTGTTGGGAGAGGAGTACATTTAATTTTTGCATGTTTCTTTCAAGTACACTGCATTTTTCCTCAGTTACAAACAAAATATCTGTAAGTTGTGATGTGAAGTCATGCAGTTTCTTTGACAGATTAAATGACTCCTCTCTTTGATGTTCTTGTGTTGAGTTTGCTGATCACAAAAAAGGCTTCTTGTCATGTAACAGAAAAAGCTTCTCCTTAAACTGTAGAAAACAATGATGTCACTGTGGCACTGAGATGATGTTTTGATTTTTCTGATTATTATCACCTATATTATACTTTGTTACTGAATGGAATGATTTCAGATGTGTAATGTGTCAGTTGTGTATCTTAACGACTTAATTTCAATTTGAAACAACAGCATTGTATTCAAACTTTTTACTGTAAGTGTTTGTTGTAATGATATTTTTGGTCGACCTGCTTTTAAAAATCAACTTTCACTAAGTTTTCTTGTTGCCCAGTGCAATGATCACAATAAATATTTCTGGGTTAACTTCAATTCAGTTTAACACTTTCCCTCTGCCTAAATACAGTTTCATCTGATGTTATCTTAAAGTGTAGTGGAGTTTGAAAGTCAGTTAAGACTTTGCTTAGTTTTCTGCTTGAAAAAATAATCTGATTTTGATCACTAAAATAACTGCTGTGTGTGTTTGTGTCTGCAGTTATCCAACGCCAGTGAACAAAACTGGCGTTGGATAAAGGGAGAATGTTCGAAATCATTTTTCGAAATCCCTTTGCAAGACTTCAGTCTCCAGGAGATAGGAACTCTTCTTCAAAGAAGAGGAAGTCCAAAGGAAAGGCTGTGAGACCTTTGTCTCCTGCAGACCTCGATCCTCCTACGATCCAGAGGGAGTACAGAAGGGGTGAGAGCCCTTTGTCTTCTGAGGACGAGCGTTCGACCTCCCAGAAGGCACTCGGAGGGATGAAAAGGGAAGTGAGACAATGGTCACCTACAGAAAACATCCCCTCTGAATCCTGTAACCCTGAACTTGAGAGGTCTCCTTCTCTGGGAAAGATTGAGGAGTCACAGCAGAGTGGTGAAAGACCATCCTCTATTCATGACAAGGACAGAGAAAGACAGGAGACTGAAGAGACAGAAAGACAGGAGCAGGAGAGGACACGGAGGAGGAGAAGGATCCAGGAAATTATCGACAGATTGAACAGGGAAGAAGAGGAGAGGGAGTCGGAGAGGATAAAGAGGGTTACCGAATTTCACCTGGATTGGCAAGAGAGAAAAAGACAGGAGCAGGAGGAGAGAGAGAGGATGGAGAGAATGAGAGATGAGCAGTGGGACAGAATTGCGAGAGAATATGAGATGAGGAGAGAAAGAGAAAAAAAACAGAAGGTGTCCTCCTTCTGTATTTACGAACGAGAGCTGGAAGAGAGTTTTGAGAGGGAGCGAACTGAAGAAAAAAGACAGAGGAAGGAGGAGACACAGACACAGAAGGCAGAGAAGAAGGAGAGACAAACACATGGGGCGGACAAGAGGGAGACAAAAGAAAAAGAGAAGGAGGAGAGGAAGGAGAGAGAGAGCCAGGAGGAGAGAAGAAGTATGGGCCTGTGTTCAAGACTATACATTTGGTGGCACAATGCAAGGAGAGACCTTGTGGACGACGACATCCAGATGAACATTCAGGAGGAGAGACGCCTCCGACATAAAGGTAAGAAAGTCAACTGACATTCTTTCACATAAAATTTCACTTCAACCGGTATAGTATTCAGATTCTTTACTCAAGTCATAAAATCATGCCGTGACTTGACCGACAGACATGACAGACTACACCATGGTCTTCTTTCGCGATGTGTGTGTCATCAGACTATTCTTGTCCTATTTTTATTATCATTACTATTATTTCAGTCACTGTGTCTGTTCATGTGCCAGCCGAAATGTTGTAGTAACGTAAAAAGTGCCAGCAGATGGCAGGAGCTACATTTGAAGTACCGTATGCAAACATACAAGTCACTGAATCCTCCACAACAAGTTCCTGCAAATGTTTCACAATAAAAGCCTTTTTAGAAAATGAAGGGATTCTCTCAGCCGAGGTTATAAGGGGCCTTTAATTTGAAACAGATACAGGAAGTGTTGAGTTTGAAATGATGGCGCGATGCATTAACTTTATCAAGGCAAACAGGAGCGGATAAAAAGTAAAAATATAAAGATACAGTGGAATAATAAATCCGTTTAAATGAAGCTGGTAGTCTCTGCAGCTGTGGTGAGTAAAAGCCCCGCCACTATATTTTAAAATTGTATTACTTTATATATCCTCCATTATGAATAAGTGGGGTCTGCCCATTGGTCCGACATCCCATTGTTCCGACCATATTAAACCCATTGTTCCGAAGTCCCGTTGTTCCAAAATCATCATGATGCCCTGTGGTTCAGGTCTGGTTAGGTTTAGGCACAAAAACCACTTGGTTAGGGTCAGGAAAAGATCATGGTGTGGGTTAAAATGAAAAAGAAAGTGGCAAACACATAAGCCGTGAGCCTGCTTCGTCTCAAGCCTTTCCCAGCTGACCCAGAGCCGGTCGTGGCGCACCATCAAGGCAGAAATACGCCCGCCGGGAGCCGTTCTGGTGTTGTCCTGTTCAGGCCTGTTCTCATCATTTATTAGCCTGTCAGGCCTTGTTTTAATCTTAGAGTGGGCACATGAATCCCTACTATAACTCAAATAATCATCATGGAGAACAAACTGATTCTACTCAGTTAAGCTAGAAGAAAGCCGGCTAACCCACTAATCTCACTTGCCAACATGTATGCTGTAACAACTGCGTAGGTATGCAGGTGTACAACTGAACTCCAGACTTTTTATATGTTTTTAGTTTCAGCTGGCTGCACACCAGAGAAAGAGATACAACTGAATATAAAAATTCGGAGCCTGCTCGAAAGAAGGAGGTGGCTGGTCTACAAAAAATACAAACTGGAGCAGAAGGTGAAGAGGGTAGAGGAGAGGGAAAGGCTGAGGAGAGAGAAGGAAAGACTGGAGAGAGAGCAGAATGAAAGACTGGAGAGAGAGCAGAAGGAAAGACTGAAGGGGATGCAGAACCATAACTGTGCTGAGGAAGGCTGTCACGCAAACGCCCCCAGTTACGTGGAATATCACTACGGGGCATCACCCATAAAAAGGTCACGCTGTCCATATGTGCCCTTTGTATATTAAAAAAAGGAGAGCAGTGAGAAAAATTGGACTAGCGTGGCCTTTGCCTCCTCAAATAGAGGAGGTAACTGACAGGGAATAAACATTTCAGATTTGATGAAACTTGAAAAAAGCAAGTGTGGTATGGTGAAAGTATGGTAAGTGATGGAGGACTGGTTCGCCTATGACGGGAAAGTCCCCCTGCAGAGCTCGGGACAACCTAAGGCAGGCACAGCCATGAGTGCTTGGCCTTGTTGCCACTGTGGGCAGGACAGTACTGTGTCTCATGATCTCACACAAGACTTAATGCAGCAATGCATCATTTTTAAAGTAAGTAGTACTGAGGTAAAATACCTTAAAACTGTACCCAAGTATACTTAAATGTAGTAAATGTATTCAGTTCACCACTAGTTAGGAGGAAGGAGATAAAGAATAGATAGAACTAATGGAATACATTAACGTTTGTGGAGATACACTCATTCCTCTTGCCAAGAGTTAAATGGGAAATTCATTAAAATGTTCATGTCTCTACGCTGAATATGAAGCCACAGCCAGCAGCTGTTTAGCTTATCTCATTAGCAGATTTTGTTGCCTTTGAACAGAGCCAGGATATGGTATCCCTCGTTTCCAGTCTTTTGATATTTTCATGTAACTCTCGGCAAGAAAATGTATTTCTTAAAAAAAAAAAAAAGTCAAACTCCTCCTTAAAGCTCTTCTTACTTTACAGAGTAGTTGCAGACGAGCAGCGTTGCCTCCCTCCATGTGTTTCCAAACACGTACATGTTTGAGCACTTCCTGACAGCACATCCCACTCTGTTGGTGCTCGCCCACACCATCTGAGAGGAAACATAAAACACATTCTGATGCTAATATATAAACTGAAACCATGCAAATGTCCACATTAAAAAAAAGGCATAACTCAACCAATGTCATATATGCACTGACAGAGGCGTCATGAAAAGATTTGTCAATTCATCATAAGGGACTGTACAAAAATGGGGTCCATCAGGGTGGGGTTTAGAGGGTTGAATCTGAAATTTCATTTGTATGAAAAATAAGGCTGCCCCCTAATCGTCGACCAAATGTTAGTCGACCAGAAAGGTCATTAGTCAGCAAGTCACAGGTCAGAGCTGCACCTTTAAAAATAAATCAAAACCTATCTGACTGGACCATGTGGGAATATAATTTGAAAGGACAGACACAGGAAGTGTCCACGCCCAGCAGTCAGACAGGAGTCAGGTTAATTTCCAGGGCTGGTACCTGCGGTTATTCCACGGGCTAGTTAATAACATGTCGGGCAGGAAATCCAAAGTGTGGGATCATTTTGAGAAGGTGAAGGACGAACCCAAGGTGATATGTAAACTCATCTTCATTGGTCGACTACAAACATGACGTATCATCTGAGACATGGAAGCAGCTACATGCCCATTAGCCCACAGCGTCATTAACAGGCGGCTCGCTCAGTGTGTGATGTGCACTTGTAGATAAAATATAGGCCTATATTAATGAAGGTTCATTAGTACGGTTTTGTATTTTTCTGTAATGTAGCACAGTGTTAACAATGTTACTGATACTATTCTTTCTCACACCTTCAACTCAAACCATGACGTGAAAGTCGGTGTTTATTGGACTCATTCAATTCAACCCTATTTCTAGCAGGGGGGGGGGGGTTTATTCAGTCTATGCTCTCTTTGAATGCACAAAATGAACAAATCCATCTCGACCCCTCCTCAGTCCAAAGAGAAAATCTTCTACCTGAGTGTAGTGAGAGCACACTGATCCACTGCATCTGTTCGGGTAGGAGAAGTGATGCCTCTCATCGTACCAGGACCGGACCAGATCAGTGATGGACTGGTACCTGTCACATCCAACGCACAATCAATCATTCATTTATACATACATGTTTAGTGTGTTCAGTTCAGTGTCAACACCATAGTGCACCAAGAGCTTGGCTGGTTTTGTAGTCTGCACTACCTTCCTGAAGTGATTGACAGGTTTTGGCCCAAATATCTCATAGCCTGTGTCGGACCGTGATCCCAAACGCATCGTAAAGCCCAGGAGTCAGCTGACTTAGCGAGCCACTCGTCCCAGAGCTGTAGAGCCATGACAGAGAAAGGAAAAGACAGAGATGGGTTTTTTTTTACTCAGTTCTGTGAGAAAACAAGAAAAACAGACTCTGCTCTTTATCTTAAAATAGACTAAAACAGTGGTTCCCAACTGGTACAGCCACGGGGTCCAGATTTCTCCTTGGTTGTTAGTTTAAGGTCCACACAGTTTAATATATTCAGCGTCATACTTGCATTTGTCCATGTCGTCAAGCTAGTTTAATGTCTCTGTGAAGTGGCTGTCTGTCAGCAGGAGATGGCACCTGAAGATGAAAGCTCTGTGCCGGAAATTCACTTTTTCAAAAAATAAAACCAGTTTTTTACTAACTTGACATGTTTTCGAGTCACTTGCGGTCTATTCAGAACAGACCCTCGACCCACTTTTGGACGAGACCGGTCTCACTCCAAAGTTGTTGAAATTTTGTGCTTGGGCAGTGACTTGTGGCATCAAAAACCAATGAAAAAAGGCATCCTTTAACGTCGGCGTGATACACGGCTGATTGCCATTATAGTTTTAAGGCGCTTGGTGTCAGGGGGACACGCAGCGGGACAAAGTTAAGTCTGCCTGGGGCAGGCAAGTGGGAGGGGTGGTGGATGGGTCCAACAAACACAGACTTTCACTCGAGAGAGAGGTGTTCGTGTCCCATAAGATTCTAAAGCCAAACTCTGTTCCTTTGTCCTAAACCCAACCATGTGTTAGTTGTTGAAGGATGTACCGACGTAGTGCTTTTATTTTGAAAGAGACAGAAGTGTCAGAAGTGTATTTTGACAGAAGACAATGCATGTAACAGGCAGAACTTGACACGGCGTCCCAGAACGTCAACAACCAACACATCCAGGGTACCTTGAACGTCGTATGTGGGCGTGGAAAGTCCATGACCAAACTTTGATATGTGACGAGGTCGCAGTGAGAATGTGTTGTTTGGACCGTGACCCACCAATTGAAAACCACTGGACTAAAACATGCAACTGCTACTCACTGTCTTTTAAATTTTTTGTACCACAGAATAAGCAAGAATGTGTTGTTTCAGTTTTGTCCCTTTTTAACTTCCACTTGGCTGTATGTCATTTATTAGTTGATTTATATTTTCAATTATTAATTTCAATCTGCAAAGTAACTAAACTAACTGTCTCAAAAATGCAGCAGAGTTGAAGTAGTAGAGTAAATGTACTTAGTTACATTTTACCAGTGGCCCCTAGTCTGACTCAGTGTTTCCTCACCATGAACTCCATATTAGCTGCGGGGGGGAAAACCTGAGAGCGGACTCGGTTGTGATAATCCAGCAGAGCGTTGATCTCTCTGGATGAAATGGCTCGTTTATGTCTGCTGACGTCTCCACTGAGCATCCTGAAGTCTATCTCAGCTCCAGCTCCGGTCATGTTGAGCAGCTCTGTGGAGCTCGACAACACGGCTGCAGCAGCAGCTTCCATGTGAGGCATCATCCACACGGTGGCAGCCAACAGGAGCTGAACACAGGCAGCAGCCATCTGAGGCCTGTGGAGGAGGAGGAGGAGGGGGAGGAGGCTGCAGCTGCACCGCCTCCCTGCACGACTCTGAGGAGGAGACGAGTTTACATCATTATCACACTGGTGTTGAAAGAGTCTCACAGTAGTGGGGAGTTTGATGATTACACACAGTTTTTGCTGATTTCAGCTCATTTTAGATGACAAATATTAAAACAGGTGGCTGATTAATTTTATTCATTCAAAAAGAATGAAAAAGTTTGAGTATGAAATTATTACACTTCACCTGCTGATAAAACAACATGTCAGTAAAGTCACATAACACCTGTTGTCCTTTTGCACTAAAAACATATTTTAAAAGTCACATAACACCTGATGTTCTAACCAATTGAATTTCCTTAAACTCTCTTCTGCATGAATTATGTTTTTTAAGGATATTTCACCCTATATTTTAGAAGATGTGGATCCTCTGATAGTTTACTTTAGTGAATCAGTCCGTCAGGTCTGAGGAGACTAGTGCTGGGAGAGAACCAAAACAGTTTTGGTCCATAAAACCAAAACAATGAGCAGAAAAATGCTAAAACATATCGTAAAGGTAAGAGAAGCTCAGGGGTCCATCAGTTAGGATACTTTAAGGAATAAAAAATGACTATCAATTATACTTATTTAGGGATTCATACATGTATTCTTTCTACAACTACAGTCTTCTTGATTTGAACCTGTTAAATAATCAAACATATCTGACTCTTTTCTGGCACTGTAACTCTCTACTCATACTATACTCATCAGATACTTCAACATGACATACCCATCTATCATGTATCTATCCTTCTACCTTTCTCTAACTATCTATCATTTATCTATCCTTCTTATCTATCTATCCATCCATCCCTGTTTGTCTATCATCTATCCATCTATCCATCTATCCATCCATCCCTGTTTGTCTATCATGTATATATCCATCCATCCATCCATCCCTGTTTGTCTATCATCTATATATCCATCCATCCATCTATCCATCCATCTATATATCCATCCATCCATCCATCTATCATCCATCTATATATCCATCCATCCATCTATCCATCCATCCATCCATCATCCATCTATATATCCATCCATCCGTCCGTCCGTCCATCCGTCCGTCTATCATCTATCATCTATCCATCCATCTATCCATCCACCCACCTACCTACCTGTTCATCTGTCTGTCCTTCTGTATATCTGTCTATCTATCATCTATCCATCCATCCACCTACCGATGTGTCCTTCTATCTGTCCTTCTGTCTGTCCAACCATCCATCCATTCATCCATCCACCTACCTACCTACCTGTCCTTCTGTCTGTCCTTCTGTCTATCTACCTATCTATGAATCAAAAACATGGATACATAGTTATGTTATGCTCTCATTAACATTAACAAAATATCCACATATTGTTGATAACTTTTAAAATGAATAAACTAACACCAGATTAACTGATGTTCCCTGGAGTGCACAAAAGACATGATTCATGAGAATGACTAAAAACTGATGTATCTGTTTTTGCAAATGAACCCTTATAAATACAAACATAATGAGGAGAATTCAGCATGTGGTCATAACCTTATGGAAAAACATTCAACATGTATAGTCAAACAATCATCAGTGAGCACATTTGTTACACAAAGAAGAAAAGAGCTGAGTGTCATACCTTCATCAGTGGATCCTTTCACAGAGCAGAGAGAGACGGGGAGATCCTCGCTCCAACACGAGCCTTTGCAAACAAGCCAAAGTATGTGTGGCAGAGAGTTTTTACTGGACCAACACAAAACCCTCCTGTATGTGTCCTCTTCTTTTTCTTCTTCCTTTTTTATAGACTTACAGTCTGTCTCTTTTTTAGTTTCTCTCCACTGAGAGAAAATCACAACCACAGGAAATTATCTTTCAGAGCTGAAATCATGACATATTTTACTGGCCGTTGTTCAGAAGTTTAAATTCAAGTCTGATTTGTTTCATGAAAGAAATGCTGAACACTTTAACACCCTAACTTTATCATTTATAAGCACTGTGTAAACATATATAATAAGTTAGTTATGACACATTACATCATGATGTGTATAATGGAGATGAAAGGAAAATTTAATTGTCTAAAATGTGCAGTATTTTTAACATTTCCTATAAAACACATATACAAACATTTAAATTAGAAGGTATACATATGTATGACCCCAGAAGTATCCTGCATGTATACTTAAATTGCAGGTTGCAAAATGCGAGGCACACTGTACTGCCTTTTTAATTGAATGCCTTTTAATTGTTGCCAGGCAACCATCCCAACACCTTCTTACCCTAACCTTCTTGTGTAATCAATCAACCGTTTTTTGTTTGATTGTTTGTTTTTTCACAGTAATCAGTATCTAGTTCCTAAAATGTTGAGGCAGAGGGTACTGTCTGTAGCTCTGGTTGAAGGTGAGAGTCTGTCAGCAGATAAACGGAGATCTGTGTGGGTACATGAGACCCTAAAAAAGAGGCTGGATCATGGGGAGTACCACCAGTTGGTCCAGGAGCTTCTCCTCCATGATGGATGTTTCCAGGCATATTTTAGGGTGACTCAGGGGCAGTTTGACAACCTGCTGGCTAGCGTCGGGCCGTATAGCTCTGGGTATCCAGCAGCCGCTACCACCAGTTTCTCCTCCAATGTTTAACAACTGTAAACTTGTTGTCGTGACCACCACAGAAGGCCCGCCTCTCAAATCATCCGATTGGACAATGGGAAAAATGATGACGAAAAAAGGGATGATGTGTGGCACTTTTTCGCTCTTCACTCTCGGCCTTCGATGTCTGCATCCCGGAGGTTTTTTACCTGGAGCCAAATTATCCAAAACAAATGGACAATGATTTAAACTGGTAAAATCACTGAATAATGGACGACTACCTGCTCTACATAGATATAAACGGCTCAGTCTAAGGTAACAAAAACACACCAATTCTTATTTTCAGATGATCACACACTACAGAAAACATATTTATATCCCAATTCTGCCAATACACCCCCCCTAAATTCTACACACTGTACCTTTAAATAAAGTTTTTCTCAATTCATTCTTTCTAAATCAATATTAGTATCTAAGCCCTTTATTTAAGAGCTTGAGGCTGCCTTACTGGAGCACATGTTTTGGCATCCCTCCTGCCTTTCCTGATGCTGTTTTGATAAAACACAATAAAAAGCTTAAATAAGCACGCCTTGGGGAAAGACCGAGCAGAACACAGATTAAACAAAAATGGAGAACAGTGGCAGCAGAGCCAGGATTCATCTCCAGCTGTTGTTGGTTCCAGGAACGGCCCCAGATCCCCTGCCATGTGTAATATGCTCTAACAAGAGGCGGAGGACACTGCCAAGGTACACTGCACCACCACCACCACCGCCACCTGGCTCTGCAGTCTGGGGTCAAAGAGATCACTGGGACCAGAGCTCAGACACAGAGAGAACAACTGGAACATGAAATAAAATCTCAAAAGCAATCTGATACCATTGTAAAATTAGTTTTTTTAGTTACTATCATGTGACTGGCACCTTTTGGAAACCCACTGCAATTCAAGCCACTGCCTGTAAATTACAGTATTTTCTTTACCCACCCGTGCCCACCCAAACTTCTGCAATGTGTGTGAGATAATTAGAAATGTCATCTAGTGTGAGAAATCTCAATCTACGAAAAGCTCTGTGTGCACAGAATGAAATGAACTCTTTGACTTTTCTTGCTCACAGTTTGGACAAGGAACGTAAACTGTGTTGGTTCAACATGGTTTCAAACCTCAAATATAAAAGATGCAATACTTTCCCAGACGTCACAATCATGAACACCAGATTATAAACCGATAATACACTGTAAGGGTTTGAATTACATAGCATTACTGTGGCTAACTAACATCAACACGGTGAAGCTTTGTCTTCCAGCCTCACACAGACACCCTTTGTTGAAAAGTATTACCACCCTAAATTCTAACACTTCTGTATTACGTTTGGACTTTGGTGCATGCCGGTTGGTGGCTAGATAGCGAGACAACGAGCTAACAAGCCAGAAAAGCAAAGATACATGCTAATTAGCGCTAACATATGAATAAAATGATAATAGAATTTCATTCACCGAAAAACTGGAGTACTGGTGTCTTGTCAGTTGATAAAATGATCTGCACAGCAAGCTTCATTATTTACCCAATATTTGTACAAAAAAAATCTCTGACAGGCTGACAGGCAACACCTTAAAACACAGTCAGGAGGTCAAGTTGAGAGGCCTGTGGTGAGGCTGAGCAGACAGCCTGCCAGTCAAAGTGGCCATGCCCTTAATTATGCAGAACTTTAAGCCTTAATAACATTTGGGGATCATCATAAAAAAATTTTGCAACCAGCCTCAAGTGGCCAGTTGATGAACTGCTGTTTTTGGCACTACTGCAGTGGCTCCACTCGTCAGCCCTGGAGGTTGTCACTTGTTTCAAACACAGACATGAATGTGAATGTAACAAGAGACCACTTAATTGTTTACTCACATTCTTCACTGTCATCTTGTCACATTGCTGTTCGCCACACCACATTGTAAAGTTGGTTCAGGAACTAAAAAAAAAAAACACATGATGAATTAAGTAAAAAGAATTTATGTCTCTAGAAACTGGACATATTGTGTAGCTAGAGTAGTAGTAAGAATATTCTAAGAACATGAGTAAAATCTGTGTTAGTGAATGATATGTCTGTTACACAACTGTTAATAACAGTTTGCTCTGATCGGGAAAAAAGTAGTTCAAGAAGCGTGATGTGACTGTGTAGAACATGTGCCAAATTTAGCAGTTCCCTGAAATCAAGTATGAGCTCAACTACTCTCTGTGCTTAATTTCATAACCTTTAGTTACAATTTAATTCAAAAATACTGAGGCCAATGTGGCATTCTATTATTTTGAAGCCATTTCTGGTGATTCAAGATGAGATATGTGAGAAAATTCGCCCTGATCGGCCTTGAATCATGCCTTTGGGTATGTGTTATGATACTACTACCATCACACTAGTTTAAAAAATGAGTAAAGTACTTTAAACTGGCCAAGCCTGGGCCTATAATAACTGGCAAAATGCAAAACCAAACACACAGGCTCGGAGTATCGTTACTAAACCATTACATGACTTATTAGTGTGAGATTTATTTATTATTCTCACCTGTTATGAAATAGAAGCAAACATAAGTGTGATCTGACTTTGTTGTACAAAACATCCTCAAGTATTTGGATTTTTCTCCTTATCTTGGTCCTATACTTAAAGACTTGCTGAAAGTTTGTTAAACTGTTGCACAGAGGACCTTAGCAACCAAAGTAAGGAAAGACAGGTCGCAACATAAGCTACAGACACACTACATAGAACAAAAATACAAAATAAAAAATATACAGCTCTAAAACAAGCAATATAAAACACAAACCAAGATTACTACAAAGAAAAGCCAAAAAGTATGTTAATATATGCTATAAATAAACCACAAAAATGCAATTAGGATTAGGAATCAGGCGCCTCCCTGATGTAAATAGCTGTCAGGCTGTCAGGTGAGTGTGAGGCAACAAGAGACAGGACCCAAACTGGGCAGACAGGATCAGTTCAGGGATTTATTGTTAGGATGAAGGTGTGTGAGCTCACAGGCAGCAGGTACAGGAGGCTGGACAGGAAGGCACAAAGCAATGAGTGAAAATGGCGCAGTTGTTTACAGCAGGGCTGACGAGGGAAAGTGGAAACAGGTGAGCAGGTGGGTGGGGAAGTCATGTGATCGGGACAGGTGGGAGAGTCTGAGGGCATCTGGTGGATGGATGGAGAATGGCAATGCAGGGACCTGAGGAGGAGGCTGGAGAGAGGAAGAGAGAAGCAGACTTTGTGACAATTTGGTCATAAACTATAATGTTGGATTAATTAAAATTTTGACCTGATGATGGTGCTACACCACAGTTATTATAATTCATCCTGAGGGGAACAATGATGTATTCACATTTAATGGTCATCCATCAAATAGTTGTCGAGACATTTCACTCAATATAGTGCTCAGCAAAGTCATTAGCATTCATCCTCTGCTTATCGTAAAGGTTTTCTAGCCTGAAGGGCAGCGTACATGGCACTGCATCATGTTTTATCCAATGGAAGGGCACTTTATCTTTTATCTGCCATAGTGGCTTCCAAGAGGGCACTGCTGCATTTGTTTTGCATCACAGTGTTTGAAATATTTAGTATTTGTTTGGAGCCAATAGATGACACCACACACACATTCATCACACACACACACCTGTACATGTCTCAGAGGAGGAAAACAGTCCGAACTGGACAAAATCTCTCAGCAACACGTTTGGTTCTTATTTTATGATGAAGAGTAAAAACATTTTACAGCTTTCCTAACAAAAGGGATGCATATCCACGGGCAGATTTTGAGACAGTGGTCCCCTGGGCACAGATATGCAAAGGACCCCGCCACCTCTTCTACATAGGAGCAAGACACACAGACTTTGTGCTTGTTTTATGTCTCTTTGAAGTAATTTTGTGTCTTGTGGTTGTTTTATGCTTTTTTGTAGTAGTTTTGGTCTCTGGGGTAGTTTTGTGTCTTATTTATGTAAATAAATGTCTCTGTAAGGTAATTATTTTTGCCTTTTTGGTTGCTTCGTATCACTTTGTAATCATTGTGTGCCTCCTTGTGTTCGAGTTGTGTTTCTATGTGCCTGTTTTTGTAGTTATTTTGTGTCTCTCTGCGGTGCCTTTGCATCTCTTTGTTGTCACTTTGAGTCTCTTTCTGGTCGGTATATGTTAATTTGACATTTGACATTTGACATTTTGTAGGTGAAGGTTTAGGGCCCCCTGACACTTGCTTGTTAGGCCCGTTCAGTGACCTATCCGTGCTCATAGCTCAGCTGAAATGTCTCAGACCTGCAGCGGAGTATTAGCCTGTCAGCGGCTGCTGATGGAGCTCCCACTGATCACATGAAACTTATTCAAAGATCTGATAGTGAGGAGAAAGTAGTGAGTGCTGCACTGGGTTGCAGCAGTATGTAGTCTTCTTCTTACTATATAATGAGGAAAACTCTGTCTGTGTGTCTGTTCCACGTTTTTCTCCTCACTGACTTGGTCAATCCATGTGAAATTTGGCACAGTGGTAGAGGGTCATGGGAGGATGCCAATGAAGCAATATTACATCAATTGGCCAAAGGGGGGCGCTATAGCAACCAATTGAAATTGCAAACTTTGAATGGGCATATCTCATGCCCCGTATGTCGTAGAGACATGAAACTTTGCACAGAGATGCCTCTCCTCATGAGGAACACATTTGCCTCAAGAACCCATAACTTCTGCTTATATAGATTTTCCACCATTTTGAATTTTTTGAAAAACACTTCAAATTGATCTCTTCCTAGGAAGTTTGAGTGATCTGCATGAAACTGGGTGAACATAATCTAGGGACCAATATCTAAAGTTCCCTCTTGGCAAAAGTTGGAAAACTTACTAAAACTGAGCTTCTATAAGGCAATGAATATTGCGGAGGGCGTGGCTCATCACATAAAGGTGTATAACATCTCAAGGGTTTCACCCATCACCACGCAACTTTGTAGGCATATGACCACACATAATCTGAGGGGACCCCTCCATTATTGACCCCATCAAACAAAATGGGGGCGCTAGAGAGCTAATTTCTTATCTAGGCCTAAGCGCCATATGGATTTTTACTAAACTTGGTAGATATGTAGAACAGGACGCCTCAAGGTGACTGGAGAAATTTAACTCTAACTGGCAACTGGGTGGCGCTATAACAACAGAAAAATGCTTCAAAATGGCTAAAATGCGACCGATCGCTGTGGCTCCCCCTGTGGACCAGTGTTGGTTTTTTTTCTAATTTTTGGTATGACTAAAGGCCCGTGTCCGCTGAAGAAGTTCCTGGTACTATCTGGGGGGCAGGAACTACTACAGGAACGTCCTCTCACTCGGCCCTCTCAACCACCATGTCTCCACTGAGAGAGCGGAGTAGGAGGAAGGTTCCTGTAAAGTTACCGGGCTCTGGATGTGATGTAATCGTTGCGCAACCATGTTAGCTGTTAGCCGATAGCGGTGTCTGTAATAACTCACTAAACTCACAAAGTGGCCCGTGAAAAAAATATTTTTTCCAGCGGATGTCTTAGTTACAACATGATTGAGCTAACTGGAGTAATTTCATGTCGTATCTGACAATGGGAGGCTTTTAACAGATGGCGTCCTGATGTTAGCTTTGCTGCTGCTGTTAGCTGTCCCTGTCAGCTGATGCTTTCTTGTGATTTCCCAAAACTGAATAAATACCACACATAGCAACACAAAACTGCTTTGCTAGCTCAATTATGTTGTAACTAAGATATCCGCCGGAAAAAATATGTTTTTCACGGACTGGTTATTGAGTTTGTTTACATGGCGGTGGAAGCTATGAACGAGCTAACCCTCGTCTGCTGAGTTTTAAAAATGCCGGCTATTTTGTTGCTTTCTGTTGACGTCACATTCTGCCTTGAGTATATCCAATCAGCACCAAGTAATCCCCAAGCCCCAGCCAGGAGTTTCTCGGGCCGTTCTGAGTACCTACTCCAAGGCAGGGACTTGTTTAGCCCCCGTAAAAGTTCCAGAACTCTGTCCTTCGGGGTGGTTCCTGCGGTGGAGACACGCACCAACGGCCTCGGCCCTGTAAATTTACCCTGAAGTTCCTGCGGTGGAAACGGGCCTTAAGTCATGGTATGGTATGCTGTACATAATCACAGAAACTGTCAGTGTGTCATTCTGTCAGTCAGTCATTCTGTCTGTCCCACGTTTTTCTACTCACTGACGTGGTCAATCTATGTGAAACTGCACATAGGCATTAAGGATTGGCACAGGTAGAAGGTGACAAAGCTACCAATGGGTATGGACTAGTTAGTTATAAAAAATGTTATAAAGTTATAAAATGCATCCGACGCTCTCCGACTGTATTTAAGAATCCTTTATTAATAGAGGGTCTTCATCAAGAAGAAAATTAAACAATTCTACACCCTGATGAAGACTTGAAATGCATTGCTTTACAGGACTTTTAACCACCACATGCCTCGGATGCATTTTCGGACTTCCTGCCTGCACCATGGACCTCTACACTGAGTTGTTATTATTTATTCTTTGGACAAAACACTGATAAATTCTTCAATAAGGAAACAAGTGGAATCCACCTGAATGAACAAAGTATGGCTCTGAGGGCTTTCTGTGTCACCTGATGGCTCAGGTGAGCTCTGTGAAGTCAACCCTTCAAAGGTTTGCAGCATACCTCCACACAGGCTCAGCAGAGCGCCGTCAGACTTTGTCACTTTGTGTCTAAACTGCACAGAGCTCCATCAAAGAGGCTGTGAGGGCCTTTGGCGTGCAAAAGGTCAACAACACCTAAGAGTCACTTAAAACTCAAGGCTGAGTCTTGTTTAAAGTCTTTGAACTTGACCGGTTTGCTTTTCCACTCACCTGGAGGACTCTACTTCACTGTCTGCAACAGAGCGTTAACATGAAATGCTTCTTTATTCTGTCTTATATTACTGCATCATTTTTATTATTAAAAGAATGAAGAGATTAATCAAACATCTTTAGAGTCATAAGTGACTTGTAGGATCAGACGTTTACATTCAGCTGTGGCTGCATGAACATCACTTCTGTCACATAGTTAATATTTCTTTTATCCCACATCAATAAGGGGAGAAATGTTAAGCAGCGATATAAAATAGATCCATCACTGGTGACTGTGCAGACAGAATGACGGATGGTATAGCAAGTGCAGTTTGTCTGACTAAGAAGTGACGCCCTTTTCATTAAACATTTTGGAAAACTCCGTCTGGATGATATGAAAATCTGCAGGAAGGGAGAAGGTCGGGCAGTGCAGCCAGAAAGTAAATTTACTCAGTGATTTAGCTGCTTCCCACTGACATAGAGAGGAGGTGGAAATGTATTTGTACATAATTTACCAGGTTAAAAAGGCCTGAGATTTACTCTGGCATTAGACACACACAGTCAGAAAGGTAATGGACAATCATTTAATTTCCTTCCCAGTTTCCAGGTTTTAACAGTGAATGTTTTCACAGGATTTTGAGCAGAGAAACTCCTGCCGGTTTGAAATGGGTCAAATCTGGGTATGATGCTTCTCCAGCTGGACGAGACCCAACAGTTTTCCAGAGACCGTCCCTCACCCCCTGCAGCATGACATCATCCGTCTGGTTTCGAGACATTGCAGGGTGCTCGCATACAAAGCTCGCTGCGACCTTGTGTTGTCTGAAAGGCGAGGAGAAGAACCCAATACCCTCCTGTACTTACCCAAGAGGGGAATGTAAAACAAACCTTGTACCGACTGTATTTAAGGTCCCTGAACTGCAGCTCCTCATGTGTCAGTCGGGCCTTTCAGCCGTCTGAGTAACAGCTCAGCAGCTGGCGTCTCTCACAGGGTTAGAGCACCACAAGCCTCCATTTCCACAGTAGCATTTACACCTGAATTACGGCCCTTTGAAGTAGGAGCCAGTGTTTCTGAGAGCGCTTTGTGTGAACAATCTATAAAAACTGTGTCAGCTGAGGGTGAAACTAAACGCTTTTGTCTCAGAAGGAGATTAATGCTTTAATCAATGATGAAC
The DNA here is from genome assembly GCF_041903045.1 of Epinephelus lanceolatus. Classification (NCBI taxonomy): domain Eukaryota; kingdom Metazoa; phylum Chordata; class Actinopteri; order Perciformes; family Serranidae; genus Epinephelus; species Epinephelus lanceolatus. The sequence goes on along the minus strand of NC_135741.1, from coordinate 6,812,096 downwards.
TCACAGAGAATTATCACCAGGCTTTGCCATGGATGGATCACTGTGCCGGCCGACCAGGCACAGGCCCAGGGGCCCAAAGTGTAAGGGCCCCTCTGGACTTCATCTGCAAAATTTCACTTGGATTAAAGCCCAGTTCAGACCAGTCATTCGCAATGAGGTGAAACCATTGCAGAGAAAAGTTGACTCAACTCAAGGCCGTTGATGGTGTCACCTGCAAGTCCACTGGTCAAATCACCAGCGGCTGGTTGTAGAACGTAAGGTCGGTCACCTGTTTCTACAGTCAATTGGCTTGAAGTGTTTCTCTCCCGGCTGTCCTCATGGTGTGCTGGTGTTAGACGGTGGGTCACTGCTGCTGCTCACTGTATGTGCTCATTTTGCCACACACGCACTCTCATCGACTGATTAATTGGTGGATCATGGTGTATTGATCATGAAAACAGTCCATCTGATGCTCGTTTTGTTTCTGTTTTTTGCCATTTCATAACTGGTGAAGCTCTAGCAAAAGTTCAGTCAGGAAGACAATACTTTACATGCTCAGCCATGAACGTTTCTTTCTCACCCTGCCATTTGCTCCTTTCACGTATGCTCACTCACTATCTCTAGGTGTCATTGTCTGGGCAGGTCAAATGAGTCAACAGCTTATTCACAGTCAACCTCAGTGACACACCTTCACCGGTAGTTCTTTCTTGCTGCGCAGTGCGCACCCTCCACCTCCCCATCACCACCTTGTCTTTACGGGTTCATCAGCCTCATCAGCCTCAGCTGTCATCAGCCTCAGAGTCAGCAGCCACCACCACCACCAACAGTGTCTGGACTCCATGGAGGGATTTATCCTGCTGCTGCTCAGAAGTCCCTCAATCACAAATATCTCCCTCTCTCAAATGCCCAAGTCTTCCGTTCAATCTTTATCAGCACAAATTATCAGTTAACACTCATATTGAACTACAAATGCAGCTGTAGCCAGTATCTCACTATCACTATCCTCATTCATATTTGAAGGAGCTACAAATTATATTCAGCCAAGAAATAAGCCTAAAAAGCGGCAAATCAGAACAGAATTACAGAGAGTTGCTGCATAGAGATGATACACCGTCTCATCTAGTTGCATTGATGTGAACTGGCAGGTTTTGAGAACGTTGCAGAACGGCGCATTGCAGGTAGTTGCCTGTTTGAAATCGTCTTGTCGCGAATCTTTGGTCTGAACTGGGCTTAAAGCCCCTACAAGGAACTTTCATTTTGAGTTGATTTTGGCGACCCTGTGGACAAAACCGGTAGTGTTTTGGCAGAATGAAGCCTACATTTCCCATGAGCTCTAGAGCATATTGTCGAAAAGACGCTTACCTGGCATGTGTTTGTTATGGGGATGAATGAAACAACAAGACAGGAAAACTTTGCCCCCGCTCCTATCGGGGATCCCGGCTTCTTGGACTGAGTATGGAGCGGTGCCTCACCTCTTTATTTCTCGGCACTCACTGGACCCTGTCGACGCCTGGCTGGTACCTGTCGTTGGCCCGAATGAGGTGTTCCAGCCCCGCGGCCCCTGCTCTCCTCGTCCCCGCTGGTGCGGGTTGAATCTGCGCAACCTGCGGTCTCTGTGTGTGGCTCCCCGGACAGCTAACGCCGTGGACCCGCCGGCTCCTGCCAGGATTGGGCTGGTAAATGCTAGATCGCTAGCGCTAGCTAGCAGGATTTCCTGACTTCCTGAGGATTGGATTTTCTCTGTGTGACTGAGACGTGGCTGACTGTTGGTGAGTCCAGTGCTTTCACAGAACTTTTACCTGATGATTGCTGCTATTTTAACTCCCCGCAGACGTTGGGTCGAGGAGGAGGAATAGCGACTATTTATAAATGTAAGCAGCTAGGTAAGAGGACGTGTGCCGTCTGAGTGCTGTAAATCGTTTCGTCCAGGAAGTGACCTGGGGCGGACCCGGAGACAGTTTCCTAAAGGTATGGATATACACTATATAGAAATAGCTTATCTTCACGCCGATGGTCTCATTTGTTGTTGTAGGTCACGCACAGACATCAGCAGAAACAAGAGACTTAAGCGGCTTTAACATGTACCAACCGGGAAGAGACACAGAAAGACCACAAAGAGATGCAAAACAGCCACAAAGAGACATAAAACGACTGACAGAGACACAAAACCATAAAAAGATGCATAACAACAACAATAAAAGAGGCAAAACCACCACAAAGTCTTTGTGTCTTGTTCCTGTGTAGGAGAGGTGGTGGGGCCTTTTGCATATCTGTGCCCAGGAGCCCATTGTCTCATAAGCCGCCCATGGACTCCTCTCAGCTTTAAAGGGCGTTTTATCGTCTTTTAGCTCGTTGTTTGGGATTTCCAGCAACTTAATTGTTTTGATTCACTCTCACCGTTCGTGCTGATGCTCTCCAGCAGCAGCAGGCAGCCGTTTTCAGCAGTACGCTACCTGCTTAGCACCAAACAGCAGACAGACACAGTTAGACACTGGCTGGTGAGCACAGCGGAGCATTTAGCAGCTAAAGAGGCAGAGAATTCCCCCAGGAGTTGGTGGACAGTGCATATTCATCAAGTGAAACACGACTTAAAATGAATGCTGATGCAGCTCTATGTCTGCTGGAGCTGCACACAGGCAACAAGTTCACCACAGAAACTTTGTAGGGTCAGATTTCTGTTTGAATGTTGAGTTTAAAGGTTGTTAAAGACAGTTAATTAATGCAGGTTTAAAATATAGATCCATGTGTCTCCATGAAATCTGTCAAAAACAATTTATTTATTTGTGTGTCTTCATTATTTTCCTTGAAGTAATTTTTTCATATAAATGTTGCAACAGAAATGATCAAATGAATCAAAAACTGAGTATATTAAAACAAGCACTTTCCTCTGCAGCGTCAGAAACGACGTGGTCACTGGGCAGCTTCTCCTCCTGTTGGAATAATGTCAGAGCTCAGCCAGGGGAGTTTGTTTTAATAATTCACAGTAACATTTTCCACCCTGCACAGCAAAGCCTCAGCCTTTGATCAACCAGCCAAGATGTCTGCAGGAGAGTTTCACCTCCTCTCTCATGTTTGCTTGACATTTCTCTCTCAAAGAGGGCCCGCTCAGTGTTTGCATTTAGCATGTTCACACTGGGGATATCTGCAGTCTGGCAGCGATGGAGACAAATTGTGAATGTTCTATATTTTAGTATGCGTTGAATGTTTTGTGCTGTATAAAGACTCATTTCAATCTTACCACAGAAATCCTTTTAAATCGCTTCCTCTGGTGGTGAGATGTCTGAAACATAATACGCAGCGATTTAATTTAGATACATTCTTTGCATCCAGCCAGAGTTTGTAGTCTGGCATCGATGCTCGAAGAACAATCAGCCAAACACCAGGCGTGCCTGGAAAATGTCATTTCTAGGAGAGGTTTGTTTGCCAAGTGAGAGTGCATCGAGGACAAACTTTGTCCTGCATTCAGATGCTCTGAGGGGAAACATACATCTCCCTCCAGAACAATCGTAATGACTCAGCAAGTCTGCCATCGTCATCAGCATTACTCGATGAATCTGAATTTTACACACAGCCAATAAGCACTTATGCATCTTATTTAGTTTTTATGTTTTAGTTAAGTCTTTGTTAAAGCAGCTTTTTTTAGCGTCATGTGCACAACATTAACTTGTACAGCAGTAGCACACATGCACCCACAATTTACACACACAACAATTCCACATTAAAGAACAATACCAAGTGGCATTCAGTTGACTGAGTATGATGCTTTGAATATATTCAACTGCAGGTCTACACCATCTCTCACTTCTTTTAAATGAAGGTTAATTAAACCAAATATTTAATATAGTTATGCAAATACTTTATATTTTATTTTATCTGCACTGCAGTTTTATTAAACTTTCATATCTTTGCACCTCTTGTCCGCACTTTAGATATTTTATTATTATTATTTTTTATTATTTATCTTTTTTCCTCTTCTCTCTTTTATTTTAAATATGTGTCCTTTATTATGTTTTATGATTTATTGCTCTGTAAAGCACTTTGAATTGCCCTGCTGTATGAAAGGTGCTAAACAGATAAAGCTGCCTTGCCTTGACTGTTGCAGCTCGTATTGAGCGATAATTTTAATGTCTTTATATGTTGCTGGGTAGCTTCATCTACACTATCTATAAAAAAAAACTATAAAACTATAAAAATACACAACTTGTTAGTTGAATTATATTTTGTATTAATATATAAACTGAATCTGGAAAGAAGCTAAAGCGTAATGATAAATGTAGAGGGGTGTAAAAAAACAAAACAACTCCAAAATGTCCTTAAGTAGAAGTACAAATTTGATTACAGAAAATAAATGTCACACTCTCTGGCTCCCTACAACATTTTCAGTCCCCAGGCCTTCCTCCAGATAAAGTTGAAGAGGACCTGAGGGTTGAAACGTCATCATCGAAATAAGAGAAATGCATATGGAGTCAGAATGTTTTAGACTTTATTTCTATAATCAAGTCTACTGCCAGTGATCAGCACCTGCGCTACTTTTAAAAGATACGATGCGATATGATACGATACGATGCGATACGATGCGATACCATACAATGCGATACAATACGATATGATATTATATGATACGATACGATACAATAAGGTACGATAACATAAACTCCGCCAAGTAAGTGATATTCCCTCCCCCTCTGCATCAGATTTTGCAGCCTGCATCACAATTAGGTTATTTGCATCACTATCATTATTAGGTTATATATACCTCCACCATGGAGACACTGTGGTGTATTTCTTTTCGTTTTTATTTTGTACCAACACAGAATATAATGGTTTTTTTTGTATTTTTCACTTTCTTTTTTTTCCCAACACAGAACATTCATTTCAACTTTAGAATTACAACAATATTTAGCAAGTAGAACAAGACGTGCTTTCCGGCCACCAGATGGCGCTATTTTCACCCTCTTAATTGCTGCTGAGGCTGTCAGATGATAGACTTTTTTATTATTTTATCCACTTTGCTTCAACAGATCACCACCAAAATTGTCATCTGTTATTATCCACCTTTTCTGAAAATTTTATCAAAATCCGTTCATAACTTTTTGAGTTATTTTGCAGACAAACAGACAAACAGACCAACGCCAGCGAAAATATAACCTCCTTGGCAGAGGTAATAACATAACACAACATTATCCTTTCTTCGTCCCACTGCATTAGTAGAAAAAAATAAAGTACAAAGCAAAATAGAGGTTTGTAAACTAAGTAATCTGTACAAAACAAAGAACAGAATAATAAGCAAACAGTATAAAAACACAAAGCAATGTAATAAGGAAGCATCAAATAGAAGCAGAATATAATAAAGAGACAGACTGAATGGCTGATTTTACATTTACATTGACATTTTTATATTTTAAAGTAGACGTATAAATCAGTATGAAGTGGAAATACTCAAGTAGGTACCTCAAAACTGTTACAACACCACAGTGATTATTTAGATGTGATCAAAGAGCAGAGGTGGTTGGTTTAGTAGAGCTTTATAGATACATGTTGTACAGTGCACCTCCCTTGGGCTGGTTAAAGAAGACCATCTCAATGATTTAGTGATAAAGAACAGTGCACCAAGAGTCGTGCACACATAAAATGCCATTATCAAGCAAACACAGCACATAATTACAGACTGAGCGACTGAGCATCAGGACAGAGACATGAATTATTTGGATTTTAAAAGTCTGGTGTTGAGTGTTGAGTCCGGCATCCAGCAGCCAGACTTCAATCTGTTTACATTGTGTCTGTGACTGTGGCTGCAATGCATTGTGATGGCCTCTTTTATTGAGGTCAACATGCTCCATAAAACCTGACACCTTGACCCCCTGAGTTATATCCACATGCCACACTACAAGGCTCCGTCTGAGCAAACATGACCTGGAGCGAGGGAGGAGTGTGTGACTGTGTGTGTCTGTCTGTGGAGTGTCTCAGACTTTAGCATATTTCAAACAATGATTCAGAAAAGGTGCTGTATTCTACGTTATCTCAGTGGTCCTCCTTTAATTCTAGTCTGTCACTGTAGCTGTGACACAGCAGCCAGTACATCATGTGTGAACTGAACGTGATTTGACATCTTAAAATAATCATTTTTAATTGGGGCTGATTGTTGACTGAGACTTTCCCTGACTTTGTCCCAACATCTTGCAGCTGCTTAAAAGAAAAATCAAATCACTGCCAAATTAACAACAAAAAGGACACAGGACAAAGTACAGAACATTTAGATACTGTGAGCAAGAATACTTCAGATAAAGGGAGAAAATGTAGGTAATGCTAGTAAATCTATCATGGACAGGGCTAACTTAAAAAATGTGCTTATTATATTCTCTTAAGAAACAAATGGATCAAAGTGAAATGTTATTTAATAGCTAAATTATGCACAGCCTAGTTCTAATCTACTATTGAGCTCATTTTAACTATTTTATATACTGTGAGTAGTTTAATCTGAAAATGAAAATACTCAAGTATCAAGTCATCAGCGCCATCATCGTCAGGCTTGAAGAATTTGCCTAAATCACTCATATCAGTTACTTTTCTTTTTTTTTTACGTGACTTAAAAACTTCTTAGCTTGTTTACTTTAAATGTACTTGTTCATGTGTTTGATTGTATTTACCTTCATTTTCAATGTATATAGATATATATAGATATATATAGACTCAGACGAGCGCTGTTTTATCTGGCAGCGTTCATTTATTTTATTTCACCTTTGCTTTATGCAGATGACACTTGTTTGTGTACGGTTTGTTAACATTAGCATGTTTAATTGTTTCGTATTGTTTGTAGTGTTCAGTTTATTTATTCAATTTATTATTATCATCATTGTATCATCAATGGTTTTTAATTGAAAGTACAAATTTGTACTCAAGTATAGCATTTGAGTATTCAGTTACATTCAATCCCTGGTTTTATTCGCCTTCTCATGATTGGACATACAGTACAGGCCAAAAGTTTGGACACACCTTCTCATTCAATGCGTTTTCTTTATTTTCATGACTATTTACATTGTAGATTCTCACTGAAGGCATCAAAACTATGAATGAACACATGTGGAGTTATGTACTTAACAAAAAAAGGTGAAATAACTGAAAACATGTTTTATATTCTAGTTTCTTCAAAATAGCCACCCTTTGCTCTGATTACTGCTTTGCACACTCTTGGCATTCTCTCCATGAGCTTCAAGAGGTAGTCACCTGAAATGGTTTTCCAACAGTCTTGAAGGAGTTCCCAGAGGTGTTTAGCACTTGTTGGCCCCTTTGCCTTCACTCTGCGGTCCAGCTCACCCCAAACCATCTCGATTGGGTTCAGGTCCGGTGACTGTGGAGGCCAGGTCATCTGCCGCAGCACTCCATCACTCTCCTTCTTGGTCAAATAGCCCTTACACAGCCTGGAGGTGTGTTTGGGGTCATTGTCCTGTTGAAAAATAAATGATCGTCCAACTAAACGCAAACCGGATGGGATGGCATGTCGCTGCAGGATGCTGTGGTAGCCATGCTGGTTCAGTGTGCCTTCAATTTTGAATAAATCTCCAACAGTGTCACCAGCAAAACACCCCCACACCATCACACCTCCTCCTCCATGCTTCACAGTGGGAACCAGGCATGTGGAATCCATCCGTTCACCTTTTCTGCGTCTCACAAAGACACGGCAGTTGGAACCAAAGATCTCAAATTTGGACTCATCAGACCAAAGCACAGATTTCCACTGGTCTAATGTCCATTCCTTGTGTTTCTTGGCCCAAACAAATCTCTTCTGCTTGTTGCCTCTCCTTAGCAGTGGTTTCCTAGCAGCTATTTGACCATGAAGGCCTGATTGGCGCAGTCTCCTCTTAACAGTTGTTCTAGAGATGGGTCTGCTGCTAGAACTCTGTGTGGCATTCATCTGGTCTCTGATCTGAGCTGCTGTTAACTTGCGATTTCTGAGGCTGGTGACTCGGATGAACTTATCCTCAGAAGCAGAGGTGACTCTTGGTCTTCCTTTCCTGGGTCAGTCCTCATGTGTGCCAGTTTCGTTGTAGCGCTTGATGGTTTTTGCGACTCCACTTGGGGACACATTTAAAGTTTTTGCAATTTTCCGGACTGACTGACCTTCATTTCTTAAAGTAATGATGGCCACTCGTTTTTCTTTAGTTAGCTGATTGGTTCTTGCCATAATATGAATTTTAACAGTTGTCCAATAGGGCTGTCGGCCGTGTATTAACCTGACTTCTGCACAACACAACTGATGGTCCCAACCCCATTGATAAAGCAAGAATTTCCACTAATTAACCCTGATAAGGCACACCTGTGAAGTGGAAACCATTTCAGGTGACTACCTCTTGAAGCTCATGGAGAGAATGCCAAGAGTGTGCAAAGCAATAATCAGAGCAAAGGGTGGCTATTTTGAAGAAACTAGAATATAAAACATGTTTTCAGTTATTTCACCTTTTTTTGTTAAGTACATAACTCCACATGTGTTCATTCATAGTTTTGATGCCTTCAGTGAGAATCTACAATGTAAATAGTCATGAAAATAAAGAAAACGCATTGAATGAGAAGGTGTGTCCAAACTTTTGGCCTGTACTGTATTTTGATTTTCATTGTGGGAGTTTTCGTATCAGTCAAAATAGAATTACTTTATTTATAATTTATTATTAACTTTATTAATCCCACCAGGGGCAATTTGTCTGAACAGCTTGCCTTGCGTGTGTACTATAACGTGCAGACACATAAATAGATGAGTAATGAATAAAAATCAAAGATAAAAAAAAATATGCCAAGGAGTTAAGTGCAATAAAGAAATCTAGAAATAATAATAATAATTTTTTTAAAAAAAAAAGTGGAAGGTAACTATGTAGTTAGTTAGTTAGTTAGTTAGTTAGTTATTTTACTGACGCAAGTAAATAAAATATTTGGGTCCAAACAATAAACAAAAATTTTTGTTTTTTACATTTGTACATTTCCTTTACGTAGTTACTGATTTTGAGTACATATTTCAGGTACTTGTGTACTTCAGTATTTCCATGTTATACATTATGTTCCCACTACACTCTGGAGGCAAATGTACCTCTTTTTCTGTCATATGTTTCTATTCAAGCTGTCGTTACTTTGCAGGTGTAGATTATCGATACTAAATATAAATTAACAAATAGATTATAGTGCATTATTATAAGTTAGGATACCCATAATGTAATCAAAATTAGCTCCACCTTCACCACCAACAACATTAATGCATCAGTAATTATATTTCAGTAATAAACATCTGTATAAAAAGTACTTTTACTTTTGGTAATGGTATATGTTAATGACAGTACTTTTGTGCTTTTGCGTAAGTAGCCAAACATTTTAAATGCAGGATTTTTACTTGTAGCAGAAAATGTTTACACTGTGGTATTACTGCTTTTACTTGAATAAATATATGCCTCTTGACACTTAAGATGCACTTCAGCCTTCAGGCCTTAAAGAGCATTTTGATATGAGTGCTATGCTGTAGTCGATGCTACAGCATAGCACTGTAGATGCTGCAGATGTTTTCTGTTCATTTCCTATAGAGTTTGGGGTCTATGATGGTTCATGATGGCTCTAACCTAATACCCTTTCATAACCCTTTACTCTAATTTTGTTTTGAAATGTGTGTTTAATAGATTTGGGGATCTTTGAGTAATGATGGCTTTAGCCTGATTCCCTTCAAAGCCCCATTTACTATGTGATGAAAATGTAATTTGAAACTGTTTATGGTGTTGAGTGATTTTTATGTTTTCTTCCCCCCCCCCCTTTTTTTTAAAAAATCATTGTACAAAGCAGCCACATTAAGGACATGTATAACACGTCCAAGAACAAGGTACAAAAACATTTAACAGAATGACAAGAGGTTACCTATATCAGAGCAAATTAAAAGTAGCACATTGTAGATGTGTAAAGAGTTGGACGAATGTTCAGTGGAAGCCATACAGCTTTTCAGTTCTCCTTTGAAGGACAAAAAGATAGGCTTCTTTTTAGCAAATTTACATTTATGGATATAAAACTTAGCTAAAAATAGAAGTAGATTAATAACAAAATCGTTTTCAGAGACGCTGGAGTCTTTGCGGAACCCAAAATAAAAAACTTTTAAATTCAAAATAAAGTCCTTGGATACTTTTCTTCTGACAAAATTCGAAAAGTCCAACCAAAATACTTTGGAGTAAATGCATTCCCAGAATAAATGTTGTACAGTTTCAGCAACATCATGACAGGAAGTGCAATCAGATGAAATATTGGGGTTATATTTTGACAAAATATAATTGGAAGGGTAACAATTATGTACAATTTTCAAGGTGACCTCAGTTACTTTGTTAGTGATCATGAGTCTCTTCCAAAATCTTTTCCAATCAATATTCTCAAATTTGTTGTTCCATAGGCAAGAAGGAGTAGAGATACAGGGCTTAAGGAGAATGGATCTAATTTTCTTGTTGGTGCAGTCTGTACTAACTAGAAGACAGTTATCTACAAAGAGAGTAGATGAGCCTAAAGAGGATTGATTTTTAAGTTGCTTTGTAAAGCATAATAAACATTTAATCACAAAACAACAGTTCAGTGTTTGGTATCAGGTAGTGCACGATCCTGTACAGCAGGTGGCGGTACTTAAGTGAGCGGTTTGCAGTCTGCCGTTAAAAAACAAGAGAAGAAGAACACCAGGCCGAGAAGCCTCATTGGTGGAGTTGTAGTGACGTCAGAGGGACTCCTGCTGCCTCTCGCTCTGTCGGTTGCGTCAACATGGCGGCGCTGGATGTCATTGTGGACAACTTGGTGACTCTCTGGAGGATTCCGGCCGTCCGGCAAAACTTCCACTGGATATTTTTACTCATTTCGGTGGCGGGCTCGATCCTGAAGGAGCTCGAGCTCGTCCCGCAGACATATTTCAGCAGCAGCAGAAACGCCCTGAATGTGTGAGTAGAGCCGGTGTGTTGTTTTGCTAGCTAACAAGCTAACAAGGATTGTATGGAGCTCACCTGTCGCTGACTGTATGGTGACCTGCTGGTGACAGACAGGTGGAAGTACCGACACGAGTTGCTCTAATTTGTGTTGTGATTAAATCAGTAACACTGATGTAATGTGGGTCAAAGGTTAACTGCTGTTTCATAGCTCATTGCTGTGCTCGTAAATTCACCTTTTATTATTCAGAATGCTCACTGAACGCTTCAAAACAGTGATTTCCTGAGTATCTGTGAATAGTCTTGATCTATGTCAGTAAGGATCATAAAGAAAGAAGTAATAGTTTGGTCCCTTCATCTCCTGATGCTGAAGGAGATTCTGCAACAGCATAACACTTTTAATCCCGAGAGGAATGATTGTGCAACAGTTGCTGTACAAAGAGAGTTCAGTAGAGTTCAAATATAGAGAGCAAATGGTCAGAGATCATTTTGTCACACTTACACTAAAATCTGGAACGAGATCCCAGATTACATCAGAGCAGTAACCTCTAGTTCACATTTCAATCACACATATAAACACTATCTGATAGAGGGACACACCTGCAGCCACTGATGTAAATCTCATATCCCATTTTACTCACTCCACTTGTTTTGCTTCTGTTGATTGTTTCTGTTTTTACTCTGTGTTGTAATGTGTTTTTGTTGCATAACAGGAACCTGCTAAATGGAGTCAGGCCAGTTTTAACTGCAAAACATAATGCTACTTTTAATTCCTTTCCTGTAAACAAAAATCAAAGCAATAACAGTTATCAACAAGGTGCAGAAACAAGCAGATCAGTAAATTCTTCCTGCTATTAAGCCTATACTTTGTGGGTTTAAAAAGAAATTATTTAAGTTTGTAATGCACTGTGGATATAAAGCATGTGGTCTGATATGAGCAGAGGCTTGTGTAGGCCAACGTTGACTCAAAACATTGATGGAAAAACGGCCATTACTGGATCCTTCGCTGACTCTTTTGCCACTTGTGCTACTGTAGATTCACCTTAGCATTTATAGCTAACTACAAAGCATTGATTACCCTATTACTGTAACTTTAAGCACTAGCTGCACAGTCTAACCTCAAATATTTACATCTCGGATGATAACCATGATAACCCAATATAATCTACTATTGATGCTTTCCTAGATAAAGACGATGTACATGATAGTGAACTGAACATCTTAAGGTTTGGAAATGGAAGTAAATAAGAAACATAGGTATTTGAATTTTAACAGCTACTGAAGACTTAATATTGAAAAGTAAACAACTAAATTCATAGCATTGAAATACTTTACTTTTAAAAACCATGAATCTTATCATTATTTGTTTTGAATTTAACACTTTGAAATAAAAATAAGATTTTTTTTAATTCTTTTTTTCAAAAGGTTTTTCCATCACAAATCCAAATCCAAAAATTAAAGTTGGAAAAAAAATTCAAATAGCAACTTCGGGCTACCCAGGAGAGGATAGGCAATCGAGCCTGAATGTTTTTACAATCAAATTAATGATGTACTATGTGAATTTTTTTCTTTTCAATTGAATTTGTAAGTCTGAATTTATCAGTCGAAGTTTAGCAAAATTACAGATCAAGAAGTATCATATTTTATTTTAAAAGTGGTGAATTAAGAACCAATACAGTGAGATAAATATTTGTAAGCCACATATTCAGTGGTGTTCAAATTTCAACATTAGGTATTTCCATGGCTGTTAAAATTTAAATACTCACTTCTCTGATTTTCTTCCATATTTGGACTGTTTCTCAGACAAAACATCTGAAGATGTCAATAGGAATTTTCGCTATTTTCTGACATCTTATAGACAAAATGAGTAATGATTAACCAAGAAAATATTTGGCAGATTAATGAAAGTAAACAACACTTGCAGCCTTGTAGTCTATAGTGCAGGAATATTGGTTCTCTCTCTGGGCTGGTTTCAGTCTACGGTTTGTGAGAGATGCAGTATTCATAAAGGAAAATGTGGATTTTAATAGATGTATTAACTTCTTAAAGTTTAAGACAGAGAAATTCCTTATTATTACCTAGAAGGAAACTAGTGTGGTCACCTGTGGTCAGTGGCAAAATAAAAAGGTGTCGTCAGGACAAAGATGCTTCAGATCTGATATTAGAGCGCTGATAAATGTATCTGAGTGCTCATGTGAACACCCTGTTCCTCCTGCAGGTATTTTGTCAAAGTGTCCTGGGGGTGGACATTGTTGCTGCTGACCCCCTTCCTCCTCCTCTCCAACTCCTCCTTCAGCAGGAGTGTGTCCTTCCTCGGCCGGCGGCTGCTGTCTCTGGCGGTGGCCACAGCCATCTGGTATGTCTGCACCGAGACCTTCTTCTACATCGAGGACGCGACCGGCTCATGTTATGAAACCAACACCCTGGATGTTGTCAACAAGGAGTTCATATCCAAGGCCAGCTGCAGGCGGGCCGGCTTCCACTGGCGCGGCTACGACATCTCAGGACACTCCTTCATCCTGGCCTACTCTGCCCTCTTCATCGTGGAGGAAACGGCACCAATGGCGTCCCTGAAAACAGCCAGTCTTTCTGCACTCCCCAGGATGGTGCTCAGCCTGCTGTACGTGGCCTTGAATCTAATAGTGATCGTCTGGGTGTGGATGTTTGCATGCACCTCTGTTTACTTCCATGACCCGTCTCACAAGTTGCTAGGGACCATATGCGCCGTGTTGGGGTGGTATCTGACATATCGGGTTTGGTATCCAAAACCTTTGTCACCAGGACTCCCCCCTCAGCGCCACCCAAAAGAACAGAAACAGCACGCCTGAGCTGCAGCTTTCCTGTACGACATTGCTAATTTCCCTCAAAACAACACTACAGTTGATGTTTTCTGTCTCCAGGTCCACGCTGACCACGCTATTTTAAGCTATCTTAAGTTATTCCCTCCTCACAGAAAGGTCGTTTAGTACAGGATGGTGTTTGGCAGCTGCTGTTCCCAAAATGACTCGTGGTAATCTGAGACAAAAGCAAGACGCTGCCCTGCTGCCCAGCTGCCCAGCTGCCCAGCTTCAGCCTCTGAGGCTCGCACGCTACTCGTTTGTCCCTCAGTTTGTTGCCTTATAATGTTTTACTCATTGATGAGTAATCACAGTTTTTAGATGTGTGAGTGGAAACACTTGAGAACGTTTACAGCTCCAGTTGTATAGCACTGATAACATGTAGTTTTGCAGACCAATATAAAGTAGCTACACTTTGTTTTTATAGGAAACTATAAACGTCAGATCAGACACTGTTACTGTGTCAACACTATAGGTAAAGTTTGCTCGGAGGGTGTTGAGTATAGAAATCATTTTACTGGCTCATTATACAGATTGTAGATGTAAGCCAGGCCTGGCTACAAGTGCAAATTCTTATTAAAATGCTTTAAAGGTTTAGGCTGGAATAAGACAATTATTTCCATTATTGATTTAATCTGCCTGTTATTTTAAATTGTCAAAAATGACCACCACAGTTTGTCTTCAAATGTTGATTTGTCCAAGCAATAGTCCAAAACAAAAATATACTAAATTCATAATTACAAGCTCTACAGTGCAGAGCACATGGTGAGTTTTGGTAAAATTATACAAATAAAAAAAAAACAGGATCTGCGTGTTCCATTTTCATTATTTATTTGTCATCGATGGCAACTGAATAAATTAAGGCTTATGAACAAACATCATAAAAAGCACCATAAATAAATGCATATATAGAAATATAAAAAATAAAAAGTAAAAAATAAAAAAATACTATAGTGAAATATAATGGCCACAAATCACAACTAGGATTTCTCGACTTGAACTCTTTGCGTGTGTTCAAAGAAGTACAGATCCGACCCGTCAGGTAGCATGATGTCAGTCAGAAGAAGCAGTGGAGTCGTCACAGGTGTGCTTGCAGTAATCGAAAAGCATTCACAATGATTGGCTGGTTATGAAGTTTCTTGACGTTTCCCTCCTGCAGCGTCATTGGCTGTTTGTCAATTAACAGAATAGGTGAATGTCTGAGGATCAAAACGTCAACATAAATAGCTAATTTTATGATTAAATCGCAACAATAAATAGCATTTTACACTTTGTGTCCTCCTGCTGGCTTCAAAACTTGGGAAAAAAATCCAGATATATATTTTTAAATCTTCTCTTTTGTGCCATTTACATCACCGCTGCTCATGCAAGAACAGTTTGAAACCAAACAACCTCCCTGTTTTCCTTTAATGCACATTCTCTCCAATCTATATGGCTATACTGCACTCTCAAAACATGAAACTGGACACAATGAACTACGGCTTCTGCACCTATTCTCCTCATGAAAATCAGATTTATTATTATCAGGTGTGACGCAGCAAGGAGATGCTGCTATTAAAGGATCATTGATCGTCGTCTTTGGTTCAACTTTTCCTGCCACAGCTGCAGCGTGCTGCTAGCCACCACCTGCAGAGACGAGTTTCTGTAGCAGGAGAATACAGGGAGCATCCTAACTGAAAAAATAAATAAGTGCCGTCATTCTTCAAGGCTTGAGCTGTACAGAAACACTGTACTGTGAGTCCTTACTGCAAGAAATGTATAATGTATAACCAGCCATAAAAACCAAAAGCAGCGTACAACTCCAGTCAGTACCTCACAGAATAAGTTAAAACATAAAGAGTGCACGGTTCAGGAGCAGAATTATAACATTGTTAAACCCTGGAGGTCTGACAAAGGAAAAAAAGAAAGCAGAAAAGGCTCCCATTAGGGGTGAGTGAGTGTGGAGTGAGAAAAGTACACTGCATCAACAAACAACGAGACAGCTGGCAAGGCTTGCCGGGGGGAAGGCTTTTTCTTTTTTCCTCGTCATACTCCTTTTCAAAGCCTTCAGATGAGTCAGCTCTTCCTCACTTGTTCCCCTCATTTTAACCTTTGAGCTCATTAAAAATTCAAAATCAATGCGACAATGTATAATTAAAAATATCTATCTGTAAAAACAATCTTGCATCTGTCAGGAGGAGTCAGCGACAAACAGCAGTGAAATCCAGTGTGTTTTTTGTCTCCTTTGCTCAGTATTGCTGAGGGACCATCTCTAACACTGTACAGTGCAGGTGCTTCAAATGTTACAATTAGCAAGAAGACATTTAGAAATCTGTGGTTAAGATGTTGGGTAGCGATCATAAATTCTGCCTCTGGCCAGTGTCCGTCCGTCACGAAACGCTTACACAATAAGAAAGTACCCATGCAATGAAATATACACCCTAAACCTAAAGCAACACTATCGTGCCATAGATGCAGAATTTACAATTTTACTACCAGGTCAGCCAAAGTGTAACTTTTCAAACACCCAGGTTTTTGTAACGTCTGAACTCCTGCTCAGCGACAAAGAGAGTGACAGTGGACCAGTGTGTGCTGTGTGATCTGTGGTGCTCTAAATAAACTGACTCTGAGTGTATCTGTGTGTGTGTGCGTTTTATTCTGTGTAGGGTGTACAGTTAGATAAAGGAACAGACATTTTTAGAAATGCACTTATTTATATTCTTGCAGTTTAGTGAGACGGAAGATCGATGCCACTCATGTCTGTTGAATCTGATGCATCAGCTTGTTAGCTTAGCATAGAGACTGGAAACAGCTAGCCCCACTTTGTACCTGTCATGCAATTCGAGACATGGCGCTAAGCATCTGCATTTCTTGAGAATATACAGTGCGTTCACAAAGATCCCTTCACTTTTCTCACATTTTATGTTGCAGCTTTATGTTTAAAACAGTCTCCACTCAACGTCCCATAACAACAAAACGAAAACATAATTTTAGAGGCTTTTGCACATTAAAAGGAGACTAGTCCACACCCATTGAGTACAGCATACCATACCATGACTTAGTCATACCAAAAATTAGAAAAAAACAACATTGGTCCACAGGGGTAGCCACAGCGATTGGTCGCATTTTAGCCATCTTTAAGCATTTTTCTGTTGTTATAGCGCCACCCAGTTGCCAATTAGAGTTAAATTTCTCCAGTCACCTTGAGGCGTCCTGTTCTACATATCTACCAAGTTTAGTAAAAATCCATATGGCGCTTAGGCCTAGATAAGAAATTAGCTCTCTAGCGCCCCCATTTTGTTTGATGGGGTCAATAATGGAGGGGTCCCCTCAGATTATGTGTGGTCATGTGCCTACAAAGTTGCGTGGTGATGGGTGAAACCCTTGAGATGTTATACACCTTTATGTGATGAGCCACGCCCTCCGCAATATTCATTGCCTTATAGAAGCTCAGTTTTAGTAAGTTTTCCAACTTTTGCCAAGAGGGAACTTTAGATATTGGTCCCTAGATTATGTTCACCCAGTTTCATGCAGATCGCTCAAACTTCCTAGGAAGAGATCCATTTGAAGTGTTTTTCAAAAAATTCAAAATGGCGGAAAATCTATATAGTTATGGGTTCTTGAGGCAAATGTGTTCCTCGTGAGGAGAGGCATCTCTGTGCAAAGTTTCATGTCTGTACGACATACGGGGCATGAGATATGCCCATTCAAAGTTTGCAATTTCAATCGGTTGCTATAGCGCCCCCCTTTGGCCAATTAATGTAATATTGCTTCATTGGCATCCTCCCATGACCCTCTACCACTGTGCCAAATTTCACATGGATTGGAACAGACACACAGTTTTTGTCATTATATAGTAAGATAAAGATAAGATTACTGAAACAACACATCAATATGTATTCAGGCCCTTTGCTATGACTCTTTACATTCAGCTCAGGTTCCTTTCATTTCTCAGTTTGGTTATTCATTATCTGCAACAGCATTCTGGTACAGGGTCAGCAAGGGGCTGGAGCCTATCCCAACTGGCACCGCACAAGAGGCGGGGTTCACCTTGGACAGGTCACCAGACTATCACAGGGCTGACACATAAAGACAGACAACCATTCACACTCACATTCACACCTACGGACAATTTAGAGTCACCAATTAACCTGCATGTCTTTGGACTGTGGGAGGAAGCTGGAGTACTTGGAGAAAACCCACACTGACACAGGAAGAACCTGCAAATTCCACACAGAAGGGCCCCACCTGGCTAGTGGGTTCAAATCCAGAACTCTCTTGCTTGAGGCAATAGTGCTAACCACTGCATCACTGTGCTGCCCTAAGTATGCTCTCCTCTCTTGTAAAAGATCTTTGCTCCCCCCGTTGTGCTCAGCCAGGCAGTCAGCTCTCGACAGAGTCCCTGAGGCCATACTGACAAATCTTCTCAGTACAAAGAGTCACACCTACTGATGAAATTCTAAGAAAATTCTTACAATTATGACATCCTCCAAGAATTTCCCCTTAAAGTTAAGATTAGGTCCTTGTAAAGATAAGTTATTCACAAAGCATCTCAGCTCCTGCGAGAGCTCCTTAGGTGAGAAACTGTTAGGAGTAGAGAGGAGGACTTTTAAGAGTCTCTGAAGCAGAGCAGAAAATGGTGGGAAGGCAATAAGGTTGGTGGAATATTCTCCAAACACTGGATGACAGCGAGCAAATGAAACACTACAGATTACATTGCGCAGGGATAATGTCTGTGGTCGATCTCATTAGACATGAGCTCACATCTCCCACCCGACGCAATAACGCTCTAAGGCCAGAAATAAAATGATCACAACACTAAGATATTTGGCAACAGGAAAAACAGCAGCAGTGATGACTTGGGTCTGTCTCAACCTTCAGACAGCAAACAATGACTTCAGTTTCAGTCTCATATTGTGACGCAGTTCATTTCATTTCCACTGGGTGTCCACACCTTGCAGGCTCACAAAAGGACAACCAATCACATGTGTTAAAGGAATGAGTCATACTTAGTTAAGTCAGCCACACCTCGGCACCAAGGTTAAAGCCTCTGTCCCTTCTTTGCTCAGAGTTGCTGTGAATTCTCCCTAAGCTGGGACTCCTTACTAAAAGTTCTCAGGCTATGTTTTGAGCAATCTGAGATCTTTCTCAGAGTGTTTGTGATTGCAGCCCCTCGCTGTTTCAAACTAATTCCATTTAGGAATGATCGAGGCCACTGTGCTCTCGGGAGCGTCAATGCAGCAGAGATGTTTTTAGCCTTACCCAGATCTGTGCCTCAATACAATCCTGTCTCTGAGCTCTGCAGGCAGCTCCCTCAACCTCATGACTCAGTTTGTGTTCTGATGTGTCAGCTGTGAGAACTTATAAAGACAGTTGTGTGCCTTTACAAATCATGTCCAATCAGTTGAATTCGCCACAGCTGGACTCCAATCAAGGTGTAGAAAGACAATCAGGAAAAATGGGAGGCACATGAGCTCAATTTCAAGTGTCATAGCAAAGGATCTGAATACTTATGTCACTGGGATACTGAGTGTAGGCTGATGAGTGTAAAGTGATTTTAAATGATTTTAGCATAAGGCTGCAACATAACAAATTATTCCCAAGAAACTTCCTGAATCCTCAAAGACTTCTGTGACCATCTGGACAGAAAGAAGTTGCTGTGCTATACGAGAAAAAAAAAGTTTCAACATGCTTTCCAAGTTGCACCTTATCTTGCTGATCCAAACAAAGATAGTTGCAAGAATCTCCTTGCTTAAGTTGTACAACATGAGCCAGAATATCTGTTGTATTAGTACAGATTTATGTTTCTTTTTAATCTCTTATATTTTCCTACAAACAAAGCAAAGACATATATGTCTTTTCTGGCGACCTGGATTAGATAATGCAGTCAAAACTTAAGCTTAAATCTTTTTTTTATCATGCAACTGATGGGATATTTTGCACCTAGAGGGTTAAAATAGTCTTTGAGTATCGTGTAAATACTTGGGGCCCGTGGCAATCCTGTTTGGCACACATTGCATACACACAAAACAAGGCCTAAAAGAGGCGTACACCACTTCCCACGCAAAAGTTGTGATCTAAAAAATCAAACTTGATGGGAGAAACCTTTACCTATGCTTACGGACATTTTACTTTGACAGGCAAAGAAACCCATCGAGGCCAATCGAGGCCATACATTATCTAAAAGGGGATCCTAGAGTGCGTTTATTAGCCTGGGGTGTCCTTTTGTAATTGTTTTCAATGACGTTTCGCGCACTGCTTTTGCGTTGCTGAGCGCCTCTAGTTTTTCCACTGTATGTGCCTCTATTTTTGCAGGAGCACCTTGAACTCTGGGTAGAAAAAGCATCAATGTCATTGGCATTTTTTCCCATTGTCCAATCAGATGAATTGAAAGCCTTCTATGGTGGTGATAACAACAAGTGGTAAGCTAACGTTAGCTCACTTTCAACACTGTCCTGGCCAAGCTGCAAGACATATTTGAACAAATTCTCACCTCAGCTGCTTTCAAACATTTCACCAAGCATAATTAGGCCCAGCGATGACAGCAGATTGTCAAACTGTCCCTGACTCAGCTTAAAATGAGCCTTAAACCGACCATCACCAACAAGGTGATGCCTCTGTGTTTGGCTGGTGGTCCTCTCAGGGACTGTGAGTCTCATGTACCCACACAGATATCTGTTTTCCTGTGACCAACATACTATTTGGGAACAGCCTCTCACCCTCAATTAGAGGCAGAACAGGTCCCATTTTAAAGCAGATTTTAAAGAAGAGATCTGTGAGCTGACTTCACAGAAAAATACCGGTTATGCTAACGACAAATGATTTAGAGGCTGCATAGCAACAATTAAACATGAAAAAGATGCAAAAAGGTGCTCTGTCTTATTGGGGCAGTCTCAACATAAAAAGGCAGTGCAGTGCGCCTCACATCTGATCAGGGCCTTGGGTAATTTTTGTGCATTGGCGGTGCACTGTATAGTGCCTTTATAGGACTATAGGTTTATTCATTTTCTGTAACTGCTGGAGCCTATCCCAGCTGACATTGGGTAAGAGGTGGGGTTCACCCTGGACAGGTCACCAGACTATCACAGGGCTGACACATAGAGACAGACAACCATTCACACTCACATTCACACCTACGGACAATTTAGAGTCACCAATTAACCTGCATGTCTTTGGACTGTGGGAGGAAGCTGGAGTACCTGGAGAAAACCCATGCTGAAGGGCTCCCCCACCTTGGGTTTGAACCAGGCTCTCTCTTGCTGTGAGGCGACAATGCTAACCACTACACCACCGTACAAAATGTGCTACTATGAGTGGACATTGAGGAGCCCTTTTCTTTTTTGGGGGCCCAAACATTTGCCTGATTTACCTCTACTGGTTGTGCGCCCCTGTTTGGGGCCAAGTGTGGGCTTTCTGTTTCCCCTTGCTTCGAGTCGTAACGCTGAGCTAAGCTAAGCATCTCCTGGCTGTGGCTTCATATTCAATGGACAGACATGAGAGTGCTATCAATCCAAACATCTGAGTCTCTGCTAGAAAGCGAATAAGCAAATTCCCTAAAATGTCGAACTACTCCGTTAAAGTTTGCCTCCATCCTTTCATCACTTCATGTGGCAGTTTCTGGCAGCACAGCACTTATCAGAAAGTATTTGTCATGTAACATTTTCCTGCGGTTTCACTGGATAAACCTCAGGCTGATGGAGGAGTGAAGAGCAGGTATGAGTAATGACTATAATAGTGGCATGCGAAGGTCAGTTAACCCCTGTTGGTGTTACTGTGTTTAACATTTTGTCTGGGTTTCTTCTTTAAGTTTTTCAGTGTAAGAAGACCCGATGCATGCCTCCAACAAAAGTTAAACAAAGACTTGCCGGCCGCAAGTTGCCAGAAATTAAAGTCGATGAAGGCCTTGATTACCAGAAAATGTGCTGTCAAGGATTTCTTATTATGGAATGTTTTAATATTCTTTGTTCACCCAGGTAAGTAATAGTGTTCTCTATATAGATTCATTATGTTTTCCTGCAGTCATAAAACATTACAGAAAAGTTGAAACATCACACAAATACACAGACATTTAACACAACAAGAGGGCATTCACTACATGTATTTCTTTTTTAAATACCAGTAGGCAAAGTAGCCCATCCCTCCCAGCGAGCCCATGAGAAAAGAGGCCCCGAAGAAGGACGGTGGCTTCTTTTTTACCATCCGGAAGGCGTTGGGTAGGACCGCCGACAGAAGGGTCGTGTGGATGTCGCCCAAGACCTTGCGGAAAGCGTAGCGTTTTTGCACACGCACAAAAAAGGACTGCAGGTTGGGTCGGCTGCCGTCCTCCCAGTATTTCTTAGAAAGTCCCAAGAACTTGAGCCTGTGCAACAAGGCTCCGAGGCAGACGTCAGCTAGTGTAAATTCAGGTCCACATAGCCACAACTCACACTTCTGACCTGCAAGGGAAGGAACATTTCATTGAGAAAAGAACATTAGTGGAAATATTTGGAGCATGTTTTGGCGCCATTACAATGAGAGATGATGATCATTCAGACGTACCTTGATACTCTAGTTTTCTTTTCTCCAGCTCGGCCTCCACTTGATCTAGAACCATGGCTAACTCCCCCAGAATTTTCTTCAGGTAGTTCACATTATCGTGGTCCAAGATTTTTGCCTGACAATCATTTAATAAAGGATTAAATAGTTAAAACACTTTTTGAAATACTTTAATCCAAAGATTAAAAATGTAACATTTACTAAGGTGCTGTACTTAGAGTTTTCAGGTATCTGTATTTTACTTGAGTAATTCCATTTTATGTTACTTTATACTTCTAATCCAGTACATTTCAGAAATAATATAGTACTTTATAGTCCACTACATTTATTTGCTAACTTTAGTGCAGTGATACTCTGTTTACAGCCAGATAGGATGCCGGGTGGCCCGTCAATAATTTTCTGTTTCACATGAAAATAAACTGATTCACACTGTGATTTTCTTGTCCTTTGAATGTAAATAAGGTGCCAGAGTGTATTAAAAAACATCAAAATAGAGCTTTTTTAATCCAAAAAACTTTCAAGGGAGGATCCCTTGACAGAGATCAGGGCTAAGCTCCAAATATCCCTAAATCCTAGAGACGTCCCTGTGCAAACCTGACCTCTCCCGGGCTGCTGTGACTGGATTTGCCTTTTGGCTAAGATGACTGAGGACAATAAAAATTGAAAGGTTAAAACAGGCAATTAATCTATGATATATGCTCATAAATATCATTAGTGTTTGTTTATGAACTGGACCCTGGCCTCCTGTCATTTTGCAAAAGTGGCCTCCAAGCATAGAAAGTTCTCTGCTTTAGTGACTTGTTACTTTGCAGGTTCAAATCATTAATATAAAATGTTATCAACAAATACAATATGACATATTGTTATTGATTAAGCTACCCAGCTGTATTTAAAGTGATGAAAATTAGCCCACCTTTATCAGCTGCAACATAAAATGATATGTACATTAATCTATCACAGAGATGGAAACTTCTCTTGTGTGCCAAGCGTGTAGGAGAACTACAGTGGCTGACTCAGAGACACAAATGGGCCTATCCAGAGCAATGGAGGTATTCAGTTTGTCCATTCAAGGCTACTGTAGAAACAACATGATGGACTCCTTGGACAAGTAGGCTATGTAGAGTATGTAGATATAAATGGCTCATTCTAAGTTAACAGAAACACACAATTCTCATTTTCAGGCAATTATGAGCTAATGAAAATATAGTTATGAATATCATATACATTTCTGCATTTAGATGCCCCTAAATCCTACACACTGGACCTTCAATATAATTATCCAATATTTATTATTCTGAAATGGGCCATTCTGCATAATAAGTACTTTAAATACATTTTGATGCTAATGCTTTTGTACTTTTGCTTAAAGTGGATTTTTTAAATTCAGAAATGTTATTCCTATGGTCTGAGACAGTCCAGAAATAAGAAATAAGAAAGATGTTATAGATGAAACTGAGAGCACCCAGGGGAGTATTCTGAGTAGGTAGGTACATTTTCTGTTTCAGAACTGAGAACATTTCAATAGAATAAAGCTCATCTGGGTCAGGCTGTTCTCTGTTCATACGTTTTCCTCCATAAAGTAGTGCACCAAACTTTGTACATATCCTAAGTAATGATGAGCCAGTAATTTATGCATAAACCACGCATTTTGGAAGGCTTGAACTTAGTCATTTTAAGGTATGTCGTCACCATGATTCTTTTCCCTAAACCTAACCACAGTTATGTTACTTGCCTAAACCTAATCTCCATAGCTAACTTTACATTAAGCACGTAACGTTAGTAGAATTTCACATGAACTGTTGTATGAGGACAGGTTTGGATATTAGAAAGAAAACATACATTCTCTGGTTCCACAAAATCAGTCTTCCATTTATTGTCTGTGAAGCAGCTCCAGACTTTTTACTTGATGACATCACAAGTTTGAGATTTACTTCTCTGGTTTCTGGCTTTGAGAGAGAGTAGCTCATGTTCACAGACACTAATTGAACTTTCCTGGGTCATGGAAATAACATATTGGAGTTCTGAATTTAGTTGGTGTTCCAACTATTAGCCTACTGCATTTACTTAGGCTCAATGCTAAATACAGACTGCATTTTAAGAAAAGTGACAGCTGATGTGTAGCTGTCACTGATAAAATGTTAATAAACACAAAATATGTATGAGCCCCAATGCTTGCATGTACCTAATATTGCCAATACCTGGTGTATAACAGCCAGGCAGGAACAAACAAGACTAAGAGCCTACAGCAGTACCATCTTTACAAGGCTGCACTTCAGCTAAATGCTAATGTCAGCATTCTACTATGCTCACAAAACAATGCTGATGTTTTGCAGGTAATGTTTACCATAAATGGGCTCAGCTCCAAAATTACCCCAAAGCAATGAACCATCACAGACTTTAATGAAAGCAACCTGTGGCATCACCGTCATCACTCACTGTGTGAGCACAGGAAGGTGTGAGAGGGTTTCAAACAACGTCTGAGGAAGTACGCTTTGTGAAATCACATCACCTGGACAGAGATCTTTCTGTGGACAGTTAAGTGTGAGGCTGACACACTACAAAAAAATAAAACTGAAAAACAACCACACATACAAAGTGCTGGTTGATAATGGTGTTTATATAATTAAAAGGAAAAATCATCTTGTCACTGTTGTTCTAAATCATGGGTCAACCTGCAGGGCTGAAAAATGAAACCAGAACTGAAAGCCCTTTTTAGATAGGAATTGTGCAAATTTGCAGGAAAGCCCAATCAGTCTTTTTTCAGGATTGGCAGTATAAAAACAAAATCGGGGAGTGCGGCAAAATGCCGCCTACCTACTTTTGTTGATACAGAATGTGCCTTTTTTGGAGCAATGGGGGGCGTGAGCAAGTAACAAAACATGTAGCTCAGCATGTGACGTAAACAGTGACGTGGGAGGGAAGCCGCGGCTGGTCAGTCCTTTGGCAATTCTCTCATAAGTTGACCCGTTCTTCATCATCCCCGTCATCTGACGGTTAATGGCCTCTTCGTTTGCGAGGACAAGGAGGGCGCGCAATTCCTTGTCTCCCCAGTTGCTCATCTTTACAGTGTCTGTCAGGTTTGTGTTTCCCTCTTGCTACTAGCTGCTTGCCAATTCCTGCTATCAGCTGTTTCCTGTTAGTCCACCGCCAGTGGCTCGCACATGCGGCGTCATCAACAGCCCCTCCCACAAGTCTTCAAGGCCGCCTCGCTCTGTTTAAATTAAAAGGTTTAGCCAATATGACTACCCTACGAGGCGGAAAATTGGGCACCTCGGATCAACTTGCCAATCCGGCTCTATGTGTCTAAACGCTCACAACTTGCCAGCAAAACGGCCCAACATTCGCGGAAAATCTGGCAGTGTGAAAGGGGCTAAAGTGTCAAAAACTGCAGTTCCTCTACTGACCACTTGAGGCTGACTCCAAGAGTGAGTCAATCCTCATAGACCGTCATGTTAAAATGTCCAACTTTACAGCAGAAATAAACACGTTTACAGCCTGTTTTAGTCTCTAAAGCTAATTTCACTGCTCATGACAACCGTACAGGGGGTCAATTTTTACGTAACTTACCTGTTTATATTTTATTAAGGCTTGAAGTTACATATAATTGAGGGTATGGGTGCTCCGAGTCACTACCACAGCCACGCTACCTCAAGGACTACTTTGGAAATAATGTTTTAAAGTCATGCTTTTAGCACTTTCCTCTGGGATTTTTGTGTAATGACACTCATTTGAGTTGTTGTGGTTTTAAATTCCTACAAAAATCAAATCAAACAGCAACATCGTTAGTTAGGTACTATAACAATGGCATAAACCCAAATTCAAAGAGTATTGTTATAACTGTATCTATTGTAGTGTGTTTTTAGTTTGTTAAAGTTAATTTTCACATTTTGGTCATCCAAAAACTCTTGCTCAGCATTTAGTTGTACTGAAAGACCTAAGGAATTGGGTGTTCAGTTTGTCCGGTGCGTACATGTACACGTTTTTAGCTAATTAGCATTAGCATTATTACAGTTAGCCACAGCTGTAATTGCACTGTGCTAACCCAGCTATCAGCTAGCGTTAGGGCTATCTCCCCCCTCTCGTCCAAATATGGTCATTTCTGGCTCCAAAAAATCAGAGATGGTGACAGCAAAAGGGCCCGACTTTAGGCTTCAAAACAGGAGTCCACAAACCATTAGGTGACATCACAGCGGCTATGTTTATTTTTCCTCAAGAAAAGTTTGAAGACACAAAGTCAGAGAGCCTTCAAAAGCCGATTTCACAGTGAAACACCTCTGGAACTCGACCACGATGCACCATCTTCGTTCATGAGACAGCATCCTAACGTTTTCTGAATCACATTAAACACAAATACAGCCAAGGATGATGGAAATGACATTAGTGTTGCAGGTATTTGGTCATAAACTAAAGTAATGGACAAATTAGTGCCAGTATTAAATGGCACAAGACAAAGGTCACCTGAGGGCAACGAGAATGTCTGAGCTGAATTTCGTGGCAATCCAATTAAAAACGAAAATGTCAACCTGTTGGTCGGGTACAGACAAAGTCAGGACTTCACCATCATCTTTAGGATTCATCCTCTAGGAAACATTTTGCGTCAATCCATCTCATAGTTGCTGAGATATTTCAGTCCGCACCAAACAACCAACCAATCAACACACACATCACTAGTGTGGCTAAAAACCATTCTGGCGTGACACACTCAGTCATCTCTGCCTCATTGATTCAGAACCTCACATCTTTCTAACACCGGTGAAACAGCTGCTTCTGATGCAAACAACGTCTGCACGGCTGGGTTCTTCCTCCAGGGAGTATGAGCTGTATTTAGGTCAAAGGTGCAGTGTTGCATGATTTTCCCCTTTGCTTTATTTCAGCTCTTCAGTTGTGCAATGTGAGGAAACTGCTTAAGACTGTTAATGATGAAATGTCCCTCAGCTACAGACTTGGAAGTTTAATTATCTGTCAGAGAGTTGAACCCTAATAAAGACAAGTGTGACTTTCAGTGGGTTCACAAAGTATTAAAGAGGTAAATAAGCTAACAGAGTTGTCAAAAATATCTCCGTCATTAAACTGCTGTGCTCCTTTATACAGCTCAAGGGTCTGAAATAATTTCAGGTGCAAAATGAATGATATTTAAGGGGTTTAAGCCGTTGTTTGGGCTAAATTAATGGACTTTAATATTCAGTTTTTTATTTAGAAAACTAAATTAAAGGTATCCGTTAATTTCAAACTTAAAAAGATGTAACTTTTTTAATCAAGAAGCTATTTTTTCAGGGGTTTATGCCAAATCTATTTATGAACTAATATATTGAGGGGTTTTTAATGGGTTTTCTGTATGGATTGAGGGGTTTTAAGGTTAAACCTGCTGAAAGTTCTGAGAAGTTTTACTTAAATTGAATTATGAACATCCATAAGGTATAAAGGTTTTATGTTTTGTGGCACTGTACTTTTTAAAGAATTGTTATCCCTTAAACTGTAAAACTAATCCATTAACTAATCCCTTAATTATTACAAACTGTTATTTACCCATTGATTTCTCCCTTGAATCCCATTAAAATGACTTGCTTGATGTGTAAATTAATGGAAATTTCAGGGGGAAATTATGGGATTGGTTTAATAAGGGTTGCTTCACCCATATTCACAACATAATAGTATATAATGAGAACAATTAATAAATACATGTATTTCAATCACATTAAACTCACCATGAGCTTCTTCTGCTTGGAAAGGTACGGTTCTGTCAGCTGAGGCTCCTCGTGGTCCAACTTCATCAGCTCCGTCGCAGCGTTCGCCAGGTGTCCTGTACACACACACACACACACATAAAGTAAAGTCAATCACGAGACATTTTTGGACACTGATTTTGAGAAAACTGATATTTGAATACAGGCAGCACTGTGGTTAAAATTATCGCCTCACAGCACGAGGGTTCTTGGTTCAAACCTAGGGTAGGGGGTTTGAACCTCAGAGTAGGGGAGCCCTTCTGTGTGGAGTTTGCATGTTCTCCCTGTGTCAGCGTGGGTTTCCTCCAGGTACTCCAGCTTCCTCCCACAGTCCAAACACATGCAGGTTAACTGATAACTCTAAATTGTCCATAGGGGTGAATGTGAGTGTGAATGGTTGTCTGTCTCTATGTGTCAGCCCTGTGATAGTCTGGTGACCTGTCCAGAGTGTACCCTGCCTCTTGCTCAGTGTCAGCTGAGATAGGCTGACTGCTAGCGTTAGCATCAGAGGCTGTGTTAGCTCGGACTCCTGGTTCACTGCTAAATGCTTTGCATTGAGGTGATATTTCAGGCTTTAATACTCCGATGTTACCAAAATTCCTTACTGCAGAAATTGCAGAGAACGTTGCTCCTATCAACAGTTCCATCTGAGCGCTTTTTAAATGTAAGCGTTACATTCACGGGGCCAAACAGCGTCGTCTCGTCTGCCTCCATCATGTGACAAAGCCACTGTGACCTTTAATGATGTCAAAGGGCACTACGGAACGCAACTAATCAACTTTTTTTTTTTCTTTGATATTATTGTATATTATTAGGTGTCTTACATCCACAGTATTCCTGGGTGTAAGAGCATGTTTAATCCTACAGAGGAGCTATCTGACTGTCCTGAGAGTTTATTCTCATCTGTGCTCCCTTCATTGTGTCTGCAGGGCATGTTGTTATAGGAAATACTGTATAATGACTTGACTGAGCTCATAGTGTTGAAGGATAAGTCTGATGATATTCTAGGCTTTTCTTGATTTCAATAAACTTGTGAAAAGACCCAAAACAACAATGAATTTATCCTAGTGTGTGTGTGTGTGTGTCAAAGCCTGATATTTCCTCCTCCTCTGTGCCATAGAACTCCATTGTTGTTCAAAAAACACATCAGTGAGTCACATTGTTGCACTGAATGTTGTGTGCCTTCATTATAAACACACATACTGCAGTTTATTTTGACTCAATCCCACGCACAGCATCCTGCTGCCACAAATACTCACTAGAATACCAAACAAATGTGGATTAATCCGCCGCTGAAAATAGTCCCCTACAAATGCAGCATGTCCTCCAATTTAAATAGTTTGCTAAAACTAAATATTGAGCCTTTTTTAAATGAAATTATATTTTTCTGGCCTGTTTTTAAAGCTCTAGTCTTCAGGTAGGAGCCAATGAGCTTGGAGCTGTGAGCCACAGACAGGAAGTTAGGAAACACATTGTTACTTGTGGGATTTCATGACATTTGTCACAAAATAACAGATAATAAAAATTGAAACAAACAAACAAAAACTGACATTTTTCGTCTTTCTAACATTTCCAAGAGGCTTAACGTTTGACTAAATACTGCAGTCAGAAATTATTTAATATAAACCAAACTTAAGTGGATAATCACAAACAAACATCACTGAAGCTTTCCATTAAACACTCCATCAGATTAATTTCGCAGATACAACACAGACTGACCTGAGTTCACCGGATAATTAATTCTGCTACAGATTTCTGTGTAGTCCAGCTTATTTGATTTACATGCCGAGGCCAATTACCTGATGGAAAGAACCCTACAGAGGCCTGATATTAGCTGTTGGGATTTATAAACTTGGCATCACTACAATGTGCTGCATTAAGGTTTTTTTTTTGGTATGGAGTAGCGAGAATTTACACAGTATGCTAATCGACTTGTGCACAAGAAGATGAATAGCTTTGCGTTCATAATGTTTTTGCTTTGGGAGACTAGTTGGTCCCAAAAATGGACCTGATTCACCTCAAGAGCTTGTAACTGTTCAGAGCAACCAGTTCAAAACTCTGAAATCTATTTATATGATGTATCAAAATAAAAATACACATGGAAAATGGGGCAAAAACAAAAATAGCATCTGGTTTTTATCTTGTCAATCTACACATTCTACAAATAAATTCTGGAGTAGCAGTACTCCAGTGTAAAAGTACTCTGTTACAAGAAAAAATCCTGCACTCAAAATCTTACTTAAAGGGACAGTTCACCCCAAAATAGTTTTTTTTTTTTTCATCTTACGCCTCCTACAGACTGTGAGATTTTAGCAGTCTTATAAGTTTAGTGCAGCTACACTGTGCCACATGGATCTGATAAACTTTAACGTGCGATGCAATATGGTCGGAAATTCCCAGATCCCAGTCAGAAGTTTAAACTCGAACGCACCCTGAGATCGGATTTCCAACTCGGAAACTCGGAAACTCAGAGCAACCGCATCAACCCCAACTTACGAATTCAAGATGGCTGCCTTCCGACCTCCGAGTACAAAACGAACGTACCAATAGTGCGTAAGGATGCTGCATGGGTTAATTCTTCTCCAACTGTGAAGCATAACATAGTGGGTCACATTATTAAATAATGTAAAATTTTGTGGGCACGAAATACTGCTGTGTGTCTGTTTGCTGGCTGCTTGGTTGCTCATCTGGCAGCTGCGACAAGGCGCTACTTCCTTCCTTCTTTATAAGATCATGGTCAGAGCTGGAGGACACATCATACAGACGAGGATTCTGCTGCTACAACTCCACAAGGTTTTCCTCTTTGCTGGAATCCCTCACATTTCTTTCAGCACGTTTTGCCTCCATGACGAGCTGCTATCTGTCTGATTGTTTGGGTTTAGTGCCAGTGCATGCATTTTTATTGGTTGGTTCGTGGATGCAGGTCGTAACAGCAGTCACACAGTGAGACGGTCGTCCTAAATTTCTCACACTGTCAGAATTTTATCCCAGGCTGTCTTTGATCGCAAGTCCGTGAACAGCCATCCTTGAACCTCTCTCACTGTGCGACGTAATACCACCGTTTTAGAGCCACAACCAAAGATATCTCCACATTTTTTTCAGCCCAAAATTGCACAGTTTATACTGAGCTTTACCTGTAGTGCTGTTTATCAGTCTAAATTGTTTTGCTGCGGAGTGTTGGAGATATCAGCTGTAGAGATATCTGCCTTCTCTCCAGTATAATGGAACTAGATAGAACTCAGCTTGTGATGCAGCAACGTCTCTTTCCAGAACCATGACCCGCTTACTCAAGATAGTCCACAGACCTTGTAGTGAGCAGTTTTATGTAGGAACTACTTTCTCTCTACTGCACTACATCCACCAACCGTATCACCACACCAAAGGAAGCATGCATGTGCTCATGAATTGAGAGTAGCAGATGCACGCTTCCTTGGGTTGGCAGGTGTAGATCGGTTTCCTTCTACCCAAACAAATCAGGGATGAAATCACAAATAGTTACTTAAAGTGATAAGAATAAAATTGATTATATAAAAACATGATGCTAACACACACACCTAAAGACACACATGCATCTACAGAGAATATTAAACGTGTGTGAATATGCGTTGTGAAATGCAGCAGAACACACTGTCACATTGAATCACGCTGCATCACTGCACAATACGAGGTGAATCTGTGAACACTGTGTGCCTTTGTGTGCTAAACACACTTGAGGGGATTCAGCTGCCGGAATCTGAAGTCTACAGACAATCATTGGTTTTTATACTGTGAGTCTTTTTAGGAACAACGGTTTGAACTCTCACGAGCAAAGCTGGACTCCAGGAGCTCGTGACGGATGAGAGGTCCAGTCCTGTTTTGTTTTTGTGTTCATTGCTGACCAAGCGTTGAGGCTCTTTGTGCTGTGCGAAGTTTGAGATGATCAGGAGGAGGTCTTTTCATCTGTTATAGAGCCTATGGGTGATAATGAGACAACTGGCCCCTGGGCACAGATATGCAAAAGGCCCCTACACAGGAGTAAGACACACAGACGTCATTTTCTTTGCCGTCATTTAGCATCTTTTTATAGATTTGTGTCTCTTTGCAGTTCCTTTGCATCTATTTTTGGTCATTTTAACTCTCTTCCTGGTTCAGTAATTTCAGTGACATTTTGCAGATGAGGGCCAGGGGATGCTTTGGGCCCCTGGGCCTGTGCCTATTAGGCCTGTTCAGTAATCTATCAGTGACACCTGCCTGAAGGAACCAAGCTCCCTGAGGCCCCCTGTCCACCAGAGTGTTTTCTCCCAGCTGAAAACACCAGGCGCTCTTCAGGACACGCACAGCTGGGAGTGTCTGAGAGCGCTCTGGAGGTGCCGCATTTTTTCAGCTGAGAGGCTTTGTTTGCATCTGGTTGCTATGATACGGAATATTCACAGACGTAAACATGTTGGCACAAGGTAGAATACTTTCTCTGGATGAGGGGCAGATTGAAGCATGCAGGGAGAGAGGACAGGACTTTGCGGATTCATGAGAGGAAACATAATATATGTACAGTGTATTAACAGATTTCTCCCCCCTTATTGTTCAGCACTTGTACATGTAAGATGTGATGGTTTGTCTTCTCAGTATTTGTCCCTCCTCCACTGTGATTGAACGGCCGAAGTTACGCTCAGAAAAAAGATGCCCACCCGCAGCGCTCGGTGCAGAACTCACACAGCGCCTTGTCGTTTGTAGTGCAGCGTAAATGCGCAGTGCTACCATTGCAGTGTATTAAAAAAACGTTTTGGTGGACACAGCATCTGAGTCAGTGACATCTAGTACATATAAATTAAACTACTAAAACAAATCTACAGCCAGCAGCTGCTTAGTTTAGCTTTGCACAAAGACTGGAAACGGGGGAACAGCTGGCTCCGTGCAAAGGTAACAAAAACACCTTCCATCACCTCTAAAGCTCACAAATAAAAATGATTATATACTGTTTAATCTGTTCAAGTTAGAATGATGTCTTTGAGACTTAAAAAGTTGGCATATCAGCATTTCTGGAAATGTTGAACTACTTCTTCAAATCTCTTCCTTATACACTATTACTGGCAAGCTTACCCAAATTTTATCTTAAGTTTTTTTTTTTTTTCACTTGAATTGTCTCTTTGTTTCTTTTATCTTTTATTACTGAAATTGGTTTCAATTATCTTATTACAAAATCTGATCCATTTGATTAGGTGTCTTACTAGATTTCTGTCTTGATTTCAATTTATGCTTTGTATGAAGGACTTTGTAACTTGGGATATATAACATCCACCCTGTTCTTTTTGTAATTAAAGGAACTGTCTGTAACATTTAAGGGGATTTAGTGGTTTGTTACAGTAGCTATGTTTCCATCCAAAAGTGATTCGAATCATTGGGAAATGCGCATTAAAAGAATATGAATCCTGTATGTTTCCATTAAATGTACGGACTTTGGTGAAAACTACGAACTCGCGCGAGTTTTCCGCAGAACCGGAAACAAAGCAAGTCTTCCATTCTTCTTCTTCTACGTTTTCTGGCGGTTTGCAACCAGCTTGTAAATGCATTACCGCCTTCCCGACCTGGAGTGTGGATATCACCATGGAGCTACATCAGACTTAATTCGAACATAACTGTTTCCATCCCGTTTTGCGAATCAACATTTTCAACCCAGCTAAAGCGAGCGTATTTTAGTTTGTGCAAATCAGGGGATTTTAATTCTAATTTTGGCGTTTCCATCATAATTTTCCGATGCGATACTTCTAGATGCACATCTAAACAGGCTGATGGAAACATGGCTAGTGAGGAGTGCAGATTGCAACCAGCTGAAACTTCTCGCAGTTAGAATTCCTTCAATGTTCACTGTTCAGGAGGACCAGACCAGGTGATTTAAACCGGTTAAAACACTGAATAAAAACTGTTTCACATTTCAAATCAGTGTTTCTGTGATGCTCCCATCTTAGAGGTGCTTCTAACTACAGCGGCTGACGTGAAAACGCAAATGGCCCTATCTGGAGCCACTGTTTGTCTGCTCCTGGCTACTGTAGGAACATGGCGGTGCATCATGGCAATCGTGGTAGATGAAAGGCTCATTCTAAGGTAACGTAAACACAACAATTCTTATTTTCAGGTGATTATTCACACAAAAAAGCATACTTATTAAATTATATTCCATTTCTACCAATATGCCCCCCTAAATGCCACACAGGACCTTTAATGCAAAATTAAAAACATGCCTGCACAGTACGGTGAGCTGGCTTCACTTACTACGTATTTCTGCGGTGGCGTACTTTGGGATCATAGAGTCAGTGGTGAGCTCCGGATGGAGGATGCAGCCGTGTGTGTAAGCGTCCATTGGGAGGCCATCCAGTAGCTGACGGTACTGCTGCACTCGATCGTGGAGAGGCGAGTCTGCGTCAGGAACCAGCTGAGCCACCGTGTCTGCGGGCGAGACACCGATGTGAAAGACAGCAATACAGAGAGAACATTTTAAGGTAGCTCAGAACCCTGTTGTGGCTCTCTGAGGACAAGAAGAACACATATAGGCTACAGATCAGAAATACAGGTCAAATATGTGTAAGCAAAACAATACAAAAAAGAAATCGTGATGCAGTTGCACGCTGGTTTTATTCTTGGTGTATTTTTATGAGCTTTACAAAAACACCTGGAGTTTCTAAGCAACCGTTATTAAGCTTGCTTTTACATCCCCCCCAACATAACACAGTTCTCCCTGCTTCAGCTGTCGGATAGACGCGCAGTAACCTGGTAACAGATGACACCCCTCGGTCTCTGCAACACACCACCGGTCACGTCTCACAAAAGCTGACATTTAGACAATACAAGAGCAGTCTAAAAAAAACACCTCCTGGAGACTAACAAGCTTCTGAGAATTGATATTGAGTGAAGACTGAAAAGACTGTTTAACCCCATGAGATGAAATTCAAGCTCCATCTAGGTGAACAGAAACACATTATGCTCAGTAACACGAGGCCAGTTTCATAAAACACACAGGTTAATTAGGCTACACTGTGAGCTGGTTGCATCAATCCCCCACTGACCCGCTGCTCTATTTATCTGCTGTTGCTCAGGTTAAAGGAACAGTTCAATATTTTTGGAAATGTGCGTATTTGCTTTCTTGCCAAGAACTGGACGACAAGATGGATACGACTCTTACAGAGTATCTGACAAAGCTCCTCCAGAACCAGAAAACCAGTCCTCCTCATCACTAACAATCTAGTCATGATGAGTACAATCGATGTACTGTCCCTTTAAGTGTGAGGCTGACAGTCCTGTGTTTTTTTGTTTGTTTGTTTGTTTGTTTGTTTCCTGGCAGAAAGGTGCTGGCAGTGTGCTGGCGACACCCACACCTTTCTGAAAAAGAGATTTTCAAATAGAAGCTCTCAAAGTAGCTGCACATAAAAGTGGGAGCACTGTGAAAAAGATGCTGGGTGCTGCGCTTTTACCAGTGACTGCATATAAAGATGAATAACATGTCTTCACTTCCTCTCACTGTACAAAAATGAAGCCAACATACGTATCCAGGATACAGGCCCTGCAATGCTGCTCTGGTGACACCAGTATGCGCAGTAGCGATCTCCAGGGTAAACATACACCGCTCTGGCCAATCAAAGCTGCACCTTTGAATGCAAGCATACCAACTGAAACACACAGCTGTTGAGGAAATATTATCATATTTTTGGACAAATGAAAGAGTGATTCCAGAGAGAAGCAGACAGAGGGGTCTACAGTCTGTGTTTGAAGGATATATCCAGGACGTCAAACTGACTCAGCAGCAACAACAGGTTAAAAAGACAAAGATAGTTAGAAGCTAAAGCCGAACTATAGGCTACAGATCACAGTGTAAAAGTGAACCACCACATCACTGCTGATCGCCACACAAGACAATGAATATAAAGGGAAACTTTGCTGATATTGAACCAGCTGTGTGGCATCACAGTGTGTGCAGATGAACGGTGTTCGGCTTCGCCCCCGTGCTGCTGCCAGCAACTGGACCTCCGCCACCGGACGGGCAGGGATCTTCAAACGACGTTCATCTGCGCACAATGTGATGACACACAGCTGGTTGAACATCAGCAAAGTTTCCCTGCTTCCCTTCACTGGTTCCTGTACAGCAGGGTCGGTCTTTGTTTCACTGTTATAATCATTAAAAAGCAAAAGCAGCATGTGTATAGACGAATTCGGCGAGCGATTTGTGTATGCCGCCATCTTGAGGCGGTGACATGTGTCAGTCATCAATTCATTATGCTGTCATTGTGAACTGACTCTCTACAATGACAGCATCATGAATAGCTGGACTGATGATGTTAGACAGTGGCCTCCGGTAACTGATGAAGGTATCTTAAATGAGTACCGATATTAATATAGAGATTAATCATTTGTTTGAGCGATAAGCAGGAAAGATTAGAGTAATAGGGA
The DNA here is from genome assembly GCF_041903045.1 of Epinephelus lanceolatus. Taxonomy (NCBI): domain Eukaryota; kingdom Metazoa; phylum Chordata; class Actinopteri; order Perciformes; family Serranidae; genus Epinephelus; species Epinephelus lanceolatus. The sequence continues at coordinate 6,775,709 of NC_135741.1, read as the reverse complement.
GATAACAGACTGTATCATTAAACACTGTGTAATATAACGTTACCATACGTTACGTGTGCTGATGTTAGCAAGCTAGCAGCGTGACATTTAATCATTATGGACAGGCTACGGGACCATCATCTAAAAGGCGGTGTAAAATTTGCCTGACCGACCCGGAGCTCAGGTAATTTTGACCCTCAATCAGAAACCTGCCATTTTTCTGGTCATTGGAGGCCAGGTGATCAATAAAATGTTCTTGAATACCTAAAACAAAACATAAACACGTGTTGTTGTTGTTTTTAGTCACGTAGCCTGTCCATAATGATTAAATGTCACGTCAGCACACATGATGTATGCTAACGTTATATTACACAGTGTTTAATGATACAGTCTGTTATCTCCCTATTACTCTAATCATTCCTGCTTATCGCTCAAACAAATGATTAATTTCTATATTAATATCGGTACTCATTTAAGATACCTTCATCAGTTACCGGAGGCCACTGTCTAACATCATCAATCCAGCTATTCATGATGCTGTCATTGTAGAGAGTCAGTTCACAATGACAGCATAATGAATTGATGACTGACACGTCACCGCAGCAATGGCGCCGCCGCAAGATGGCGGCATACACAAATCGCTCGCTGAATTCGTCTATACATTCAGTAGGCTATATCTTCAGTAGCTAGCTAGCTAACCCTACACTTTTCAGGGTTTGATTTTGGAACAGGGAAGAAACAGCCACAACATTCAGCTCCAAATCCACAAAACCAGCCTGAAAATGAAGGAAATCTGAAACGACTGCATGAGAGTCAATGGAGTCGAACCCTGGTCTGAGCCGGCCAGATGCAACATTATGATTGGCCAGTCTGGGTCTGGGGGCGAGACTTAGTGAACGGTCAATTGAAAAAAGACGATAGTGCTTGGATAAAAACGCTGTATGGACACTCCTGAGGCTGCAGCCAGCAGCTGGTTAGCTTAGCTTAGCATAAGGACAGGAGAGAACAGTTAGCCTTGCTCTGTCCAAAGGTAATGAAATGCTCCTACCAGCACCCCCACAGCTCACTAGTTGACACATATATATATTTTCGTGTAATCCAAACAAAAACCGAAATGTTAAAACGTCAATTTAGCATTATACAGGGGTTATGTGCCGCACTATTTTTTGCCTGGACACAGCAACTTCCTGCAGCCTCCGATGGCTGCGTGGCTGCACTTGTCTTCTCAGTAGTTGAGTAAAACAGCAACTTGTAAATTTGCAAATGTTTACACATCAATGTTTGTGCAGATTAAACCAACTAAATATAATGTGTTAATTAGTGAAATAGGGATGCTGGTACAGGTGGTAGAGGTGTACTGGCATCTGTCTCCCCTTGTTTTCAGTCAGCTAAGTTAAGCTGAGTATATCTAATCAGCTGCTGGCTACATATTAAACAGACAGATATGACAGTGGTATCTATCTTCTCATCTCACTTTATGCCATAAAACCTCTTTTTACAGTTCAGTTTTTGAACTACTCATTTTAAATCACAGCTTTTATATATTGCTGTCCCAGTTCTTGTGCTGGCTACAGGCTGCACAGCTGAGTGGGATGCTGTTCAACTTAATGATCTGCTGCTGAGACTCAGTATTAAGGATGAAACAGGTTAGCAGAGCAGAGAGAGCTTTTATCTTTGTGCAGGGTCACAGCCAGGGACGGCATCGCTGACAGAACACAGATAGTCAGTTGGCTGCTTGAGCATGTTCAGGCTGACGGATAAGCCTGCGGAGGGGTGGAGCTGCACCTGGCACAGCTCCAGAAAGCTGAGTAATCAGTCCCAGGACCTGCATGCTGACCTGGGCATGCCATGCTGAGATCCTCTAGGTGGTGTGCTGCAGCACTGTGGTGGAAATAACACAGCAGCAACAAAGAGCCATCTGAAGATCAACCCAGTGTTCACACTGTCTCTGAGACAGTGATGCACATTTCAGAATATAAAAGCTGCTGATTGTTTGTTAGTCGACAAACAGTTTTCACACTGTGAGAGTCGTCTGCTGCATCTCAACAACACTGTAAAGTAGTCCGAGTTGGCACGACACTGCTCTGTGCTGGTATATGAGTCTCTTTTCTGAGACATCTGCACTTTCCAAGCCAGCTGCAGCCCACGTTGCCAGCATTCATTAGGGATTTACACGCAGAGAAATAGCACGTCTTTAAGTCTTATCCTGCAGCAGATTGACTTCTGGCTAAAAGCATGTTCAGCTTCAGGCCTGGTTTTAAAACACGGGCTGCAGTCGACAGAAATACACCTCAGCTGAAGTGTTACATTACACTTTATAGTTGCAGATTCTTGTGTGACTTCAAACTAACTATTCCCTGCATGCAGCACATGATGAAACAGCTAAAATGAATGGGCCTGAATAAGAACAAGACATCAAACACCGGAGTCAGTTACTGCCTTCCAGCCTTTTATTACTGACGAAGCAGTGAACCAGAGCCTCTGCAAAGCTTTCAAGCATCACTGCTCCAAACGACTGACCACAAACTAAACTAAGACAAGAGAGTCCTCAAGTTATTGGCTGACATCCCTCGGGCCTTTACTGGGTTGAGGCTCCCAGGACATTACATAACAACATAATGTCTCAGCTGACGAATCTATAGGACACGCCACCCACAGAGATAACGGGATTCAGTGTATGCATCTTATCATTTGCTTACTCTATGCAGTGGTTAACATCTATGGCTGTTAATCTGAGTCACCGCCTCACAGAGCACATTTCACATCTTCACTTATTTGTGAGTCTCTATGTTGTAGTCATAATTTCTTGTTTAATCATGGAATTTCTCTCTGTTCTCTTCTGTATCTGTGTCTTGTTTGCCACAAATATCCCCCAAGAGATGATTAATCCAATTTAATGTAATCTAAGCAGAGGAGTTCATCTCTGTGACATTGCTGCAAAAATACTGTTGCAGCAACTTACAGAGTCTCACAGCGCAGAGCACACTGACACACACCACACAAGGACAGCAGATGGCCCTGAACTGATTGGCTTCTAAATGTCTTTGCTACTCTAGCTTCACAAACTGGGAGAAGGCGCCCTGATATTCTCTGTTAGCGACACAGCAAACCAGGCAACTGCCTCAAAACTCTATGGATTAAATGTTTGTCAGCTGGTTTATAGTAAATTAATTAACCTTTGTTTCACAATTGCACCACTTCAGTAACGGCCCGTTTGGAGGAACCGGGGCGAAACTCTGCTGTGGGTGACATATATTCTCACTAATTTTGACAGCACTGCCAACTTTTCAGTTTAGTTTGGACTAGTGAGATTTGGCATCTGTGAAGTCGGTGCATTTTATGAGTTGGATCTTCTGCAGGGTCATCACTTTCGGCCAAATTCACAATTTTAAAGCATTTAGAGATAAAAGCCAAGCTAATAATCATGGTCAGTGATGAATAGATATAGCCAATCAGCATACTTGCCAACCTCCAGACATCATGGCCTTAAATGATGCTAATTAATCACCTCGACTTCACTTAAAAAGTTGATCTGGCCAAGTGTGAAAACATCCCTCAATTAAGCATCCTGCTAAACAGGCATCTGGAGAATATTGTCAGTTTATTCATTTGCACATCAAACACTGTTTTTACCTGAACATCAACAGGCGTGTGGGAGACTGACACACTGGAAACAGTTTCCATATCTCCACAAAAAACCTGTGAATCACGACTACTCTTTCTGATCACATCTCGTGCCCAAGTGCACCACAGGTGTCCCAAGAGAGACTGGCCATGAAATCACCAAAAGTGAGTGTAGCACCCTTTTGCAGCACCTGGCAGGGTGCATGTGACTGCAACATTAATATGTGCATAGACATAAGAAGTCGCACATATATCCAGTTATATACAATGTGTCCTTGATTTCAAGCAGACAAAAGCAAATTCCCATTTTGCCGACTGAAATAACAACTGTCGCTGTCTGTAAATAGCTAGCTACGTAAGCTAACATAGGGTGCGTTCCAAATCGCATACTTTTTCTTTTTACTTTTAGTACGTACTGCAGCTGCCCTTAAAAAGTACGTACTGTTACATGCAGTACGCACACAATTGGGATATACTACTGTCTCATAACGTTACGCCCTGAACTCTTGCTTTTATATCTGTTACCGTGAGATAAAACAAACGGCAGTCACCAAGTTCTCCAGAGATGGAGATCAACCCTCTGCTGATGTTACTTTGCAATGTATGTAGATTAACTTTAAAGTTTTAACTGCACCGATTGTAGATTCTAACATTATATATTTGCTGTCATTATTATTTTTACAGTTATGTCCTTTGTTGTTTGTAATATTCATGATTATTTTGTTAACTTAATCAATCGATATTCCTATTACTACTATTTGACAGCTCAGCGGTTACTTCAATGTGCTGTCATCCATCGTGACTTCTGACAGCTCAGCTCAGTCGATGTGACGTATCGTCCACTGCGCAGGGGATTGTGGGTCAGAATAGCCAGAAAAGCATGCTGGCTTGCATGCTGCAAAATCGGACCAGATGCAGTAGAACAGGTATTCTGGTTCCTGGTATTTTTGGCACACTGCATTTGACATACTATGTAACGCAGAGTCAACATCCATGAGTTGGTTGAAAATGCTGTCAGTGGATGACTTTTTAATGTTAAGTTGCTGCTGACTCGAGGGGCCTCCCTAGTGTAGTGGTTAGAGCACTTGAAGGTCTAGGGTTCAAATCCTGCTGGGGTTGACGTCAGCAAAGGCATACAGTCGCAAGAGGTTCCCACCACCGAATCAAACAGGATCAGATTCTTTAAGGAATAACTCCGGAATCTGAGCCAAGTCGCATCTCAAGCCTGTTGTCGATGGGAGGTTCCAGGTGTAAAAACGGATTCAATTTGCTGCTGACTCATTTTAAACGAAAACAGGAGTCTCAAATATGCACTTGATGGCTAAATGCATGATATCATAGCTACTATAGGCCAAAGCTAATGCTATATGTTTCAGAGGCCCTTTTTAGACAGGAATTGTGCAAATTTACAGGAAAGCCCAATCAGTCTTTTTTCAGCATTGGCAGTATAAAAACAAAATCAGGGAGTGCAGCAAAATGCCGCCTTCCCTACTTTTGTTGATACAGAATGCACCTTTTTCGGGGCAATGGGAGGCGTGAGCAAGTAACAAAATGTGTAGCTCAGCGTGTGACGTAAACAGTGACGTGGGAGGGACGCCACGGCTGCTCAGTTCTTCTGCGACTCTCTCATAAGTCGGCCCGTCCTTCACCGTCCCCGTCATCTGACGGTTAATGGCCTCTTCGTTTGCGAGGACAAGGAGGGCGCGCAATTCTTTGTCTCCCCAGTTGCTCATCTTTACAGTGTCTGTCAGGTTTGTGTTTCCCTCTTGCTACTAGCTGCTCGCTAATTCCTGCTATCAGCTGTTTCCTGTTAGTCCACCGCCAGTGGCTCACATGTGCGGCGTCATCAACAGCTCCTCCCACAAGTCTTCAACAGCCCCTCCCGTTGTGGAAGGCCGCCTCGTTCTTTTTAAACCAAAAAGGTTCCACCAATATGTCTACCCTACGAGGCGGAAAATTGTGCACCTCTGATCAACTCGCCAATCCGGCTCTGTGTGGCTAAACGCTCGCAGCTTGCCGGTTTTGGCAGTGTAAAAGAGGCTTGTGTTCTCATCAGTTTCTGATCCATGTTATTTTATTCTAAGAAAACCCTGTCTGGGTGCTCAGCTTTCAACAGCTTGTGTCACTTTTAACGTTACAAAAGAAAAGGCTTTTAGGTTGAAGACTCCCTTGTTCACTCATTGACTAATGTCTGTGTAATGGGCACTCAATGGTGAGCAGCAAATTGAGATTTTGGATCCCTACTAATCATCATTATTTTGTGTCCTCACTGACAGCTGCTGAGTCATATCATAGTCATTTTGCATCACTGTGGAATTGTTAGCAGAAAGTAGTGTACATGCCATGGACTCTACTCCATCAAGGATATTTAAATTTACACACACACACACACACACACTAAAATAAAACTGCGGACAGTTTATGTGGTGCACCATATAGTAACAGGGAGTGATTTCAGACACAGCCTAATTGATGTGCAACACTATCACGGATAACGAGTTTGGCTGCTGGAGTGTAAACACTGCAGAGTCACTAACACTTGTCTATGTGGATGTGTCATGCTTTGTTTAAATGGGGTCGTGTTTACCGTGTTCACAAACTCATATGAACACCCACCAAACAATCTTGTAGGTGGAAACTTTCTGAAAGATCAGAGTTGTCTGCTGAGGTTTTCAGAAATGGCCAGTTAGTCCTAAAACCTGGAAATGAGTTAGCATTTAGCACACTCGGTTTTCTCGGTTCAAAGTCAACAGGTTTTTGAACGGGTTAGATGCCTAAAAATAAGGTCTGTGGTGAGTTCAGAAAAGTAGAAAGGAGCTTATGAGACATTTTGTTCAGTCAGACAGCTCATGTTTTAAATGTTTATTTCAACAGCAGAACAAAGTTAGAGTTTGGCGTCTAGACTCTGGCCTCATCGCTCCTCACAGATTTGTTTACATGAGGAGAGGGAGTTTGGGAAGTGATGATTATACATTCCCCCCTTAGCTGGAGCCTGCAGGTGGATGCTGGGGTGGAGGTGGGACAGGGCAGCAGCAGCATCGACAATAGATGAATAATAGTAGATGACGTACGGAGAATGACGTATGATGTGTGTAAGACTCGTTGCAGCTCGAAGTGACTGCCGGAACTACTAGCTACCCGACTCGTGAATTTTTATGCAAAATCCAACGGAAAAAAACTGTTTTTGACGAGGAAACCAGGGCGACGTTAACTTTCATGTTGGCCCACAAATAAACATCATCCCTGCAGCACTATATTCCCAACAGCCAATCTTTCTCCAGTGTCATTATGTCTATGCATTTCCTGCATTACTGTAGCTTGCCAAATTGTTAGCCTCGTTGGCCTCTACACGGCAACAGTGGTGTCCTTGTTACGTGGCTAGCAGCAATGTTCTCATGACCTAACCACTTGAACGCCAAGCATACTGTGTACATGACTTCCTGTGCTGTAACCCCAAGATCACAATTTCCATTTGAAGGCAGCGTTAGTTTATAGCTACTGTACACAACTTCAGCATGCAGAGAAATCCAAAGCTTGACAGACGTGCTGTGCGTTGTTGCCCCAGGACCTCACAGCAGGTTCATCTGTCTGCACTTTCAAAGTCAAAGTTTGCAGTCGAGAGAAGAAAGAGGAGCAGCATCATTAGATGAATGAGCCACATTATTACTGCACCATACCTCCCACAAAGTTTTTCTCCAGGTAATCTATAATCTGGTTGTAGTCACTGATGATGGTGTCGCCGTGGAGGAAGACGGGCACCTCCTCGCCCAGGTTCAGCCTCATGAACCAGGGCTCCTTGTGCTCCTGCAGCGGCAAGCTCACATCCCTCTCCTCGCAGACCAGACCCTTCTCATTAATGACTAGACGTACCTGCAATCACAAACACACACAGCTGATGAGCAGGGAAGATGACACAGGGAAAGGATAAATTTAGTGTGTGTGACGCTGTCTGTCTTTTTGGGTATCAAATCAAAGCAGTAAAGCTGACAGGAGAAGAGAAAGGTTTGTGTGTGCTGTAAAAACATCACATTTTAATATAATGAATCAATATACGGGTGATTTTATGTCTAGAACAATATGCACAGGGGGAACTGGGGGACACGTCCCTCACAAACATTATTCAGACAGTCAAATACAAACAAGTGAAGGCTGGTGATTCATTGCACAACAAATCTCATTTTTCAGTTACTCTAAAGAGTCATTGCAGTAATACACAAAGCTGAGCAGGGTGGCTAATAGTTTAAGCTGTTAAAGTTATGTTTGTATTGTATAGAATAAATAATCTTATCTATATTGTTTGTGTGGTCTGTCGAAATAATGGGGTGCTTGCTAACGTTTGAGCAAAAACCTTCAGGATCCATTGCTAGCGGGATGAAGGATAAGCCAAGGTCCGTGGAGAGCTATTAGTGGGAATAAGATTAATGAAAGGAGATGACACTGGGGCTATGAAGTGCTACATTTGACCGCTTAGGAGGAACGACCAAATGGGAGTTTTTCCCAACATGGCCAGACACGGTGTAATGAAATAATACTGAGTGATTTAGTAACACAGGCGCAGTAATTACAGCAGGCCTGCTGCTTCGGACAGCAGGAACAAATGTGTGAATGCATCCTCAAAGTCAAACAAGAAAAAAAAGCTTTCTACATCTCCATCAGCATGACTTTGTTGCACACTAAATCAAGGATTTCTATATAAAACCGTCAAGTGTTTCAGGTCTCAGACTGACACTGCCGAGGTGTCCGTCAGTGATGGCCGCAATAACAAAGTCATCGTTGCTTCAGGAGTTTGTTATATAATGAAATTAGTCACTCTTTAGTGATGATGCCAAGAAGTTCAGCTGCCCTGGAGGCACAAAATAAACTAATTTAAACTGTAATATAACATCCATCTGCATGTTACTACTATGTTTAATCAAGTACTGTACTTGGGTACAATTTTGAGGTTTACATATCCTACGTCATAAAGCTATTCCACCACATTTCTGAGGGGAATTTTGTACTTCTTATGCACTATTTTCTGCTATAGTTACCAGTAAACAGATCAAGTGTCTAGTTCTTCTCACAAATAACTTCATTTAAATACCTACTTGAGGCCCAAAGAGGTAGGAGTATCCAATAAAAAAATATAAATGTACAAATTTGTTAAGGCCACTTTATTAGGTACACCTGGTCAACTACTCGTTAGCTAATCAGCAAATCAGTGGCAGCAACTCAATGCATTTAGGCATGCAGACATGGTCAAGACGAGTTGCTGAAGTTCAAACTGAGCATCAGAATGGAGAAGAAAGGTGATTTAAGTGACTTTGAACATGACATGGTTGTTGGTGCCAGACGGGCTGGTCTGAGTATTTACTGGGATTTTCACACACAACCATCTCTAGGGTTTACAGAGGATGGTCCCAAAAAGAGAGAATATCCAGTGAGCCAAAATGCCTTGTTGTTGCCAGAGGTCAGAGGAGAATGACCAGACTGGTTCAAGATGATAGAAAGGCAACAGGAAGTCAAATAACCACTGGTTATAACCAAGGTCTGCAGAAGACCATCTCTGAAGCAGATGGGCTACAGCAGCAGAAGACCACACCAGGTGCCACTCCTGTCAGCTAACAACAGGAAACTGAGGCTACAGTTCACACAGGCTCACCAAAACTGGACAATAGGAGATTGGAAAAACCACATTCAGATGGAAGCATGGATCCATCCTGCCTTGTATCAATGCTTCAGGCTGCTGCTGCTGGTGTAATGGTGTGGGGGAGATTTTCTTAGTACCAACTGAGCATGGTTTAAACACCACAGCCTACCTGAGTATTGTTGCTGAGCGTGTCCATCCCTTTATGACCACAGTGTACCCATCTTCTGATGGCTACTTCCAGCAGGATAACGCACCATGTCACAAAGCTCACATCATCTCAAACTGGTTTCTTGAACATGACAATGAGTTCACTGTACTCCAATGGCCTCCACAGTCACCAGATCTCAGTCCAATAGAGCACCTTTGGGATGTGGTGGAACGGGAGATTCTCATCATGGATGTGCAGCTGACAAATCTGCAGCAACTATGTGATGTCATCATGTCAATATGGACCAAAATCTCTGAGGAATGTTTCCAGCACTTTGTTGAATCTATGACACCATGAACTGAGGCAGGTCTGAAGGCAAAAGGGGTCCAACCAGGTACTAGCAAGGTGTACCTAATAAAGTGCTAGAGTAGAGTGTATATCCATAATGTTACAATGCTGGATGTTCATTTGAATCATGGCCAAAGTTTCAAATAATTGAGATAAACAGATATAAACGTAATCCCTGTGAGCACAAACCTCAGCCTTCAGACTGTTTCCCTGATTTTGGATCTTATTCCTGCTGAAACATGTCTGATTGTGAATATTCTGTTGTTGTTCTGTGGTAGAAAAAGCCACTATACTCCTTTAAAGTCATTTTTCCCTGGCTGCACACTGTGACCCCTAAACGCTGACCAACCAGAGCAGTCTGGGCTGTTTTGGGAGGGGGGCATAAAGAGTCAGGTGCTAAAACAGAGAGTCTAAAACTGAGGGTGAAAACAGACAGTATGAGTGTGAGTGTTTTCTGACCATTAAAGCATATGAAAATGTTCTTGTAGAAACCTTAGATGCAAGTGTAAGCCTGAAAATGAGCATAATAGCTCATCTTAAATGCCAAATAAACAACTATTAAGAAATAATATCAATACATATCTGCTATTTGTAACTGAAAATAGTACCATGCACAGATTATGAGACGTCAGCCCCTGGACATGCAGACTAAGAGAATTGAGAATTGTTAACAGTCAATTCACAGGCTTTGGTCCCTGGCCCTTTACCTGTTAGGCTCATTCACTAATCCATCCATGATACTAATAAGCCAACTAACTCTACAGTATCACCGTCTGTCCCTGTTTGGAGGGTGCCGACCCCTGATGTGGGCTGGGGGCCGCTGGACTATGTAACTGCATATTAAGTAGTTAAAAGGAGCTCCACCTCAACAGTAACATGTTGCTTACATACAAGCTGTGTTTCCATTTAAATGATTTTTAAGTGAATTTTAAATTGTTTCAAAAAGGAAATGCAAATTATTTATCAACTGATTTGGAGTGAATAAACTTGGCAAAGCGTAGTTTTATTAGAGTTTGGCGGTAAAGGCTTTACACACAGCTGAAACCTACCAGTTAACAGAGCAGAAGAAGTAAAGGTTGCAAACAAGACACAAAACCAGTCGAGAGAAAAATAAAGACAGGTGTTCAGGAATGTATATAAACTGTTCTTTCATATCAGCTAGTGTCGGCCATGTTTCATGCTGTTCAGAGACAAATGCCGTATCTCAAATCGCGTACTTCTGTACTTACACTTAATATTTTGAGTTCATAAGTGCGTTCACACTGAGAGGTATGGAAAAATGCACTGAGTACACAGATGGTGCACTCAAAACGGTCAAGAAGTTGAGTGTGGAACTATGGACACTTCTCGCCATTAATGGTCGCCATCTTGGCTACGTAGCGGAAGAGGAGGGACCACTTTTCAAACTGGAAATAGCAGCCGAGGACTGTGCGACCGTGAACATCGCTGCATTGTGCAAATACATGTGTTTTTTGCACTAAGCACCACTATACTGTTGTCGGGTATAAGCCAGCAGTATGTTTGTTGGGTTAATTTAGCAGTCTGTGATGATCTGGTACCGCGAATGGTAACGTGAATGCATAGTGCATCAACTCTTCTTCAGCAAAGGCAAAAACCACCTCATGCAAACATAAAAACTTTTTAGCGCTGCTGAGGAAGTTTTATAGAATTTTGCCATTTTCAAATAGCTTTTTATTACGATACTGTAAAATGCACGTAAAAATAAGTTTATGGAAATATGGCTATTGTTGTATTGGGATTAGGATTAATGTAATATATGATTTTTTTTCCTGCAAAATTAGTGCTTTTACTGCTAGTACCTCCATTTTGAATGCAGCTTATTTCAACGTGTTTAGGATTAACTTACTTTGTTGCCAAACAGTTTAACAGCAAAGCATCTCCCTGAGCCACACAGTGCAAGTGTAAGTTATTAGTGCTTCTAATAATATGATTGATTGAATAAATAGCTACTACCAATAAAATAGATGCTGATAACATTTCTGTTTTTGAATGCAGGACTTTTACTAGCAACACTGGTACTTCTACTTAAGTTAAAGCTCTGAATACTTTTTCCATCACTTGTTGTTAATGCATAATTAGCATAAAACTAAAATTAAATGCTCAGTCCCTTTAACTAGTCTGGCGTAGCTACACATATGGACAAATACAGGCCTGTCTCAATTAGACGCCTAGTCTGTATTTTTCGGATGTGTAAAACCGGACTGTTGACTACCCATGTGAGCTACTGTTAGCTAACTGCTTAGATCATGCATACAAATATAAATGTTTTAACATTTGTCACTATGGAGATGCTACACATTAGCTCAGTCAATTTCATTTTATTGAAACCATGAGCACCAGAGGAGACCTTAAACCATTCAGATTTACCAGCGTAACAAAAAAACAAATGTTGACTCCCTTCTTCTGACGCTGTCATGAAGTCAGAATATGTGTCCATTCCTCCATTACCCGCTAAGTTACTCATATTCCTTTAGTCCAAAAGGGTCCACCATTCAAAAGAACCAAAAGTATTTTTCTAAGTTATGAATATTGCTTAAACAGGATAAAGTGGTGTTGTGTTGGTTTGTCGGGCGCCAGTATATGGAAACTAACTCTTAAATGACTGACCAGACACTTGGCTGGCGTCATGACACTGTGCTCTCTGCACAGACAGAAAACAGCAGAGTGTGAGAGTCTCACAGAAGGTGTATTGAAGGTGTTTCCAGTGCTCTATTGATCTGTGAAGCCGGCCTCTAAATATGCTTTTACTCCAGGGTATCAAGATGTCTTTATCATATCTGTTGTGCTCACGATACTTCACTCGTCTGAGGTAGATGAATATATTGTATGGACGACTTCAGGCCACGAGAGCACAGTTACTGTGGCAGTTAGTCGTGAAGCATTATAAACACAGATGAAGGAAAGGAAAGTGTCGTGCAGGAGAAATTCAATGGCCCAGCTTCCCTGTTCTCCACAGGAACCTGCTGAGGCACACACAGACGTGTAAATAATCCGCCCTGAACGCCTGATGGCGATATCGTCTTCACAGGGAGATCTGTTGGAGAAGTGACTCCCTTTCAGTCATTTTCACTTGCTGAGTGTCTCGTTGTCAAAGTGTTAACTGTAAGTTGTCTTTTTAGAAAAAGGAAGAGTGTTTTCACGCCACACAACATTGACTAAATATAACACTATCTTTCAAGGTGCTGCGGCGATACTGTGACCAATCGTGTTGCACGCATTTGTGCTACATTAAGGCCCGAAATACTCAGTTCAGTTCTGGTGGAGGGGACAACCTAGGGCTTGGCCTCTTAATCTTATAAAAGCCATTCCCAAAATGCCATTTAAAGCACGCATCAGCTTGCGTAACAACAAATGTCACACACCATTGCAGAAATACACAAAATCATGAAGTCAGTGCTGCAATCTCGCTGAACTTTGTGTGTTTTCTTTTAAAAAAAAATGCATGCTCAGGATTCTCAGTCCATTGACAGTGCAGTCACACATGATTGTAAAGTCACTCCAGCTCCTCCAGCTCCAGGATTGACGCGATAATCATGACAGTGAGCTCGGTGTTTACCCTCTGCTGAGTGACAACCGGCACAATCAGCCGCTCAGACTTCAGTGGCTGTGAGCCAACACTCGAGTCTTACAAGTGACGTACCAACATGAGACTGAGCATCAACTCAAGGTTGTTGGGGAGGAACACACAGTTACACCCTCCTTCAGCTCACAGACACAGAGCTACAGCTGTTGGTGCACTGAGACATTTCTCATGACAAGACTATTTAACCAATCCTGTAGTAAGGTGTGTATTAACAGAATAAAGCATCAGCAGAGTAAAACACTTGAGAGCTGATGATTATTTTCATTATTTATTCATCTGCCAATTATATTCATAATTAGTCAATTAATCATTTGGTCTATGAAATGTGGCCTTCACAAGTTTTCTAAAACCAAAGATGACATCATCACTATGTTTGTTTTGTCCGATCAATCCAAAACTGGAGAATATTCTGTTTATTCTTACGTTAAACAAAAACTCAAGCAAGTCTTTACTTCTGAAAAGCTGGAACCAGATAATATTTGGTAATTCTGCTTAGAAAATGACTTAAAATTAATTGATTATCAAATCAAACGCTGATATTTTTTCTGTTGATCGACTCAGTGATTAATCGACTGATAATTTCAGCTATAAAACTCACTAATATAATTATAACTGTCATCCATGTGTGCACACACACGGCACAGATGGAGGTCAGTGAACAAGAGATGAAGCACCAACTGTCACTTCATAACAGTGAATATGCATTTTTTAAAGGAGCACTCGGCAAGTTTGTGTTAGCTTAAAGACAAACTGAAAGGTCAGGATTGAAGCAGCAGAAGCCAAGATGTGCTGACTTTCAGTCCCTGATACGGGTCAAGCTCCATAAATACTGGATGCTGCATTTCCCATAATGCACCTTGATAATGCCAATAGACCAATTCATAATTTTCATTATTTACAATAACTTCCTGGCAGAAAACCCTCACGTCACGTACATAAAATCAAATGGCGCCGAGCAAACGCTGCCTTGATTGATACCCACCTAAAAAAGCCCACCAAAAAATCAATATTAGTTTAAGTGTACACTATATTTAGAATATTTTCAGGGCTTCATCTTGCTGTCAGACAGTCTTTTACGACAGGGGACTGAAGCTGTTAAATCAAAGCCACCAGACTCTACTGACAAAAACAGATAACTGGAGTTGCTGATCTACAGTACTGCAGCCAATATCAGTTAATGTGTAAGGTAAAGCAGAGCAAATATTATTATATAGCATACACACAGATATAAATTTTAGTTTTGCTGTGGCCCCGTCCGCATCAGTACAATGCTTACATGATACATTTGGTTTATCAAAGATGATAGCAAAGCAACCAAGTACATAAAATCAGCACAGCAGAAATGTCAGACAGGTCGGACCACAGTGTTTAAATATATCTTATTACATATTATATATCTTATTCTTACTAACATCTATAAACGTTACAGTTACAGCTAACAATCACGACAGAAACGACAGCAGATATTCCATGTCTCCGCACTGAAATTGATTGCCAGTTCTCTATCAGAAAGGGATCGTTGATGTTAGCAAGACATCACAGTAATTCAGTCTATAGATCGTTTCAAACTTGACAACAGAAAACATATTATATTGGTTCTTCTATATTTCTTGTTTGACTGTTTTGCGCTGTATGTGAATGACATCAGCTGGCAGGAAGTAAACATGGACCCAAGGTGTTGCCTCGCAATGCAGTTTCAGTGAAACGGTCACTAGAGAGTCAAAGTAAACTTCTGGGTTCTGCTCCAGAACTAAGAAAACCGCATTCAAATTCTACTAACATTTGTAATAATGCAGTAAACTATTAATCAAGCTTGAGAACAGAGACGTTCTCAACACTGTGCAGTACAAGAAGTCAGAAAACCAACATGTTGTCAGCAGCACCAGTTCTAGCCAGGTGAGCCATCGTTAGCACAACATGTTCTCACTCCGACCTCGTCACATATTGATGTTTGGTCATGGACTTTCCACGTCCACATACAATGTCCAAGGTACCCTGGATGTGTTGGTCGTTGATGTTGTGGGACACCGTGTCCAGTTCTGCCTGTTACATGCATTGTCTTCTTTCAAAATACACTTCTGTTTTCACAGGAAATTCAATGTCTCTTTCAAAATAAACGCACTAAGTCGGTGCAACACCACAAATTGATGTTTTTTTTCCCTTCAACAACAAACACACATGGTTAGGTTTAGGAAAAAAAGAACAGGGTTTGGCTTTATAATCTTACGGGACGTGGACGCCTCTCTCAGGTGAATGTCAGTGTTTGTTGGACCCATCCACCACCCCTCCCACCAGCCCCTGTTGGACTTTCTCTGCATTAACTTTCGTCCTTTTACTGCCACATTTCCCCTTGACGTCACCGGGCGCCATTAAACTATAACAGCAACTGGCCGCATATCATGCCAACGTGAAAGCACGCCTTTTTTTGTTGGTTTCTGACGCCGCAAGTCACTGCCCAAGTGCCGGATTTCGACAACTTTGGAGTGAGATCAGGCTCGTTAGCAATATCAGTTGATAACAATACATTACAAGCTGGACAGTACTGTGTGGACGACTGATTTAATGAGACACAAATGAGACAGAAGTGCTAATTAACATTATATTACTACAGCTTTCTCTATTGTTGATAGACCGAGCGGCCATCTTGGATTTTGATGTCATGGTCAATGAGGTTCTTCCAACTTTCTGAGTCAGAAATCTGACTGGGAACCTGGAAATCACAACTTCCCAGTTCAAATGAAATAAACCATTCCCTAACCCCAGCGACATCACAGGGGTTATTTGCTCTACGAGTTTCACAGCTCCTCCAGAGCCACAGCAGACAGAATACAGATGTTTTCATAGTGGTGCTCCAGGTGATTAGTACACTGAACTTTATGTGTAAAATTGGTGGCGTGCCCCTTTAATATACATGCTGTTTGTGAAGTTAAACCCTGCAGGTCATAAATAAGAGCACAAAGTCTTCTTTATTCTGGTTATTAATGTGAATGAATCATGTGAGCTTTCAGAGTTTTGAATATCTTGATTTTATCGCACATGCTCATCTAATAGCAGAGGTACAGCCTAAGGTAGACTCACAGGAGCCCTTAAAATAACACTATATGCTATGATTCAGCTGCAGAAGGGGGAAGATGGCTTTTGGTTTGTTTTGCACATCATTTTAATCAATTATTTAGGATGTCATGTGTCAGAGCACATAGGTTGTTGCCACATTTACCAGCCACAGAGAGACAAAATAGCTCCAACATGTTTATAAAAGGTGGAAGCTGCTGAGGTATGAGGGGGGGTGATGTATGCGGTGGTAAATAAACAGAATATTGACCACCAGTCCTGCTATATGTCGAGGAAATGAGCCCCATGCTGCAGCGCTTCTCTAACGGGAGATCTGCCCAGCTGCAGGATCATATTCATATTCCGGAGGTATGTGCAGGAATAAACATGCACCAATAACACAACATGTTTGGATCATAACAAACACAGGGAGCTGCACGCTGTGGCATCATGCAAAGAGACGTGGAGACACCTCCATTTTCAAGCTCTGCTCTTTTTTTTTCTTTTTCTTTTTTTTTTTTTTACCTTTTGAGAGGTGAAAGACTGCGTCCAGTGGTACAAAACCAGCCTGTCTTTATTGAAGGGTTTGGGCTCTGCCGTCGGTTCTTCGCACTCCTCCCCGTCTGTGATTTTGCCGTCTTCATCCATGGCTGAGATGGGCCACCAGCTACAGTTGGTGGGGGTAACATGGTTGGAAGACGCCATGACAGAGCGTTTTGTGCGTGTGGAGGAGAGGAGAGGAGCGAGGAGGGAGAGAAGAGGAGAGAGAGAGAGAAACAGAGAGAGGAGGAGGAGGAGGATTTCAGCAGCTCGAGCTCAGCATCATCGGTTCACGCGCCAGCAGCATCCGTCAGTGCCGGACAGCTCTCGTGCTGGAATCGGCTTCACCTCCAAATGCGGACAGATTTTTATAAAATCATAACAAATCCAAATGCAGACAGCGTCCTACTCGAGCATGCTGCTTCACTTACAATAAATCAATGTGTAACCGTAGCCTATTGCATCACATGATGAGCCACGCACAAACATGCGCGGTGGAAACGCGCGGAGGGAGTGTTTCATTGGAAGGTCAAGCGGCTCACTGTAAGGACACATGGAGGCTGTAGATCCCAGGACTCCTGCCATGGTGTCTATATATGGTGTCAATATGCCTTTAGATAGGCCTACTGGCTAAAAACAAACAAACAAACAAGAAAGTAAAAAGAAATCTCAACAGATATTTGCAACATGTGTTTAGGTCTATAATTTCAGTGGTTGAACTTTTATTCAAGCTGTAATTACATTTGTAATTAAACTGAGTATTGAAACTTTTGCTGGTTTATATTAACATTACTGAATTCCAGTAGAAAATGTACTTTTTATTACAGGGCTGCACAATTAATCAAAATATTATTGAAATCACAATGTGGCAAAGTGCAATATCCACATCATATATGAGCTGCAGTTTTTTGATAAAAGGTAAAATGTGTCACAACATACCATTACAATTGTTGTGCTACACAGATGCCTTTATCAAATTCCAGACATATGGGAGCATGTTTTTCTGATACAGACCCTGCAAAAACCACATTATCATTTCTTTTTTTAAATATATATATATTTCCAATGAAAATAACCAGGCTACAATTCTCACGAAAACCTCAATCCATGTCGCGATATCTGTCAAAATAATCAAAATATTTATTTATTTAATAATTTATTTATTCATTGTTATTCTTCTCATCATTATTGTCATTCTCATGATTGTTATTATTAATATTATTATGATTAATAATGATAATAATGATCTTTTTTATTATTTAGATATCAAGCAGGTCTGCTTTTTATTGCACTGACAGCTGTGTTACATGTACCTTTTCAGATTAAGATTTTACATTAAAAATATAATGCCTTATAAAATAGCCTAGAATGAAAACCAGTGGTTCCCAATCTTTGTGACCCCTCACAAAAAAGCATTGTCTAGTTGGGCCCCTCGTCACATTTCCACCAAAGAGAGATTTGCCTGCCAAACTTTCATGTTTCTAGTTAAATAATTGTTATTCTCAATGGTGGAATACCCATCTTTTGGACTATATTGCACATATAGCCTATTTGTTGGAGTTGCATGACAATATATATATTTTTTAAGTGGATATATCAGTATTGGTTATAAGTCAAATGAGTTGTTACATAGGCCTATATCTGCAAAAAATCAAATATCATGCATCTCTACTATTTATACCTCATTAAACTTTTGCACAGCCCATGGACAATATTTCAAACTATTCTGCAAAAAACTACAACTTACAAAACTGTGAAGTTCTTTAACTATATGTAGCTACATATTTTTTATGATAGCTATTTTTCTTCTTTTTTTTTGGTGTTGTTTTGTATTCTACAGCCTATTCACATTTGTCTTTTTTTTTTTCAAAGTGTTTGTTGTTATACACTGATACACTTAAGCATATTCCTTGTATGTGAAGACCTGATTTCCCGGATTTTGAAGAAAACTCTATCCATCCATCTACCTACCGATGTGTATTTCAACCAAGAAAACAGGTGGCTACAAATTCGAATACATTGGTATAAAGTGGCAGAACTTCAATGAAGCATTGGTTCACAAAAAAAATAAATAATTTTGAAGTAACGATTCTTCTTCCTGGTCAAAATGGAAACTGAGCGCCTACAATACCCATAATGCATCTCCACCTATCGCAATTTTAGCCCGAAATTCGTGTGTTATGCTAGCAGCTAGCAGCAGCTAATGTAGCCCGGGGCGACTAGCCTAGCTGCAGCAGAGAGTAGGGACATGCTAACAGACATCAGCTACACTCACTTCTTCATAACTCCACACACTAAGATGTGTCTTCACGTTTAAACTCTTTTCTAGACCCAAAAATACGATATTCGGCGCCAACTGTCGCTTAACGTTAGTGACGTCATCTGTCGCTACGCCACTCCATAGCTCCACCTTCCACCTGTGGTCCGACATGAAAGTAGGCTGCTATGGCGATTTTGACTTTACTAAAACATCTGAGTTTTATCCACTGCTGCTAAGTAGTAACATTATTCCCAAAAGTTTGCATTTTTCAAGTAAACACTGTTACTTTTAACACCTTAAGCATGGTTAGCCAAAATTTAGCCTTGCTGTTAGCCTAGGCAACTTATAGCTACTCAAGTGATGTTAGCTTAACATTAGCATATTTTGAATACACTACTTTTGTAACTGAGCAATTTCACATTAATGTGGTATTTTTACTTTGTAAAAGACCTGACTTCGTCTTCCACTGCTGGTCATTAGTTTTGCAAAAAGTTTTTTTCAAATTTATTTATTTATTAATTTTTTGACAGCAACTTTTTTTTATTGAACATAAGAAGAACATACAAAAGCATAAACATACAACATCTTGTAGAGGATGTGCGTAAAATTGGTAACAAAATAAAATCCCAGGATAATCCTATACATAAATATAGGAATGATGAAAATTAGTAAATTAAGAAGAAAAAACAGGCTTACCAAATCAGTCAAAAGGGAGCAAACAATATCGAGATCCAACACATGTTTTGTAAAAGTTTTAACATAGTTTATATTTTTAGAGTAGGCTTAGAAATACTTTTACTTTTGATAGGTTTGATTTAGGCATATTTAGCTGGTAGTGCTTTTATTGAAGTATCAATTTGAGTAGGCCTACAGGACTTTTACTTGCAATCAAATATTTACATTAATTTATTGATATTTTTACTTGGGTAAATGACCTGACAACATCTTCTACCTTAGCTGCTCATTAGTATTACAAAAAGTTCAACACAGTTTTCAAAGGGAATTTAAATATCTATAATGCAGTTACCATCATTTCCCAGCAGAGGGAGTGAAGATAATAAAGTACAAGA
This sequence comes from Epinephelus lanceolatus, assembly GCF_041903045.1. Taxonomy (NCBI): domain Eukaryota; kingdom Metazoa; phylum Chordata; class Actinopteri; order Perciformes; family Serranidae; genus Epinephelus; species Epinephelus lanceolatus. Next base: position 6,755,456 of record NC_135741.1, on the reverse strand, counting down.
CAATGCTGCTGTCCTACAATTAACAAAATAGTTCCCCCTGTGCAGTGTTACATTTAAAAAGTGATTATTAGATGATATAGTAGCAGTAAACTCATAATCTGCAAGTAGGCTTCTGTAGTTATCTAGTAGGCCTAATCTACTACCCTAATATCCTGATATATAATAGATAAATCAGCTTTCATGGTAAAATGAGTAGGCTATAAAGCAAACTATCGGCCACTGTAATGATAACGTCATAGAGCTACACTGTAAGAAACAGGGTTTACATATAAGTCCACTATTAAAGTTTGTATTACCCCTACCACAGACACACACTAATGTCCAATTGGAGTATTGTAGAAATGTTATTATACTATATTATACGATCTATGAGCGCATGCAGACCATATGGAAACATCAATGGGAAATTACAGAAATACATATCTAATTTTAGATTCATCTTTCCTTATGTTTATTCGCCTATTAGAGAATAATGACAAACTGCAGGGGAAAACTTATAGAGTCCTGAATGGCATGTACTTCAGCCCCGAGGTGGCAAGACTCTGGCATGGCTCCTTGCAGGCAGCAGAGTAAGGATTGGGTTGTATTTTTGGAAGGGTGTGTGTGTGTGGATTGGTCGCCTTGTTAGGTCTGCTAAAATATTTCCAACAGCAGCGACTGTCAGGAGATAGCTGGGTGGCAGGGACAGGGGGAGAGGGGCTTTTCTCTGTGGCCACCTGGAAAAAGCCATGTAAGATCAGTGGCTTGTCAAGAAAGAAATACAGAAATAATTCGACTTAATGACAATTTCATCCAAATTTGTAACACCCAAATTTATTCTGGAGGAAGCTCAATCCAAGAAGAAGACGACACCGGAGTAAAAAGGACAAACTTAAGTTTTTTTGGAAAGTGTTGTGCGCACCGGAGCTTCATGGACACGCGTAGAAATCCACAAACCAACTCCAAAAGAAGAACCCCCCACAAGTTGAGCACCAAGGATATCTCCAATCAGTTTTGATGTCAGGTGAAGGTGAGGTCAGACTGACGGAGCTTTTATCTTTAGCCAGGTAACAGACTTAAACTTTACTTTACATATCGGTGCGTAATTGCGCAGCGGTGAGGCATGAGTGGAGGTCGCTTTGAGTTTGACGACGGCGGAGCTTATTGCGGAGGCTGGGAGGGAGGCAAAGCCCACGGCCATGGCATTTGCACTGGACCCAAAGGCCAGGGGGAGTTCTCCGGCTCCTGGAACTACGGCTTCGAGGTGGTGGGAGTCTACACCTGGCCCAGCGGAAACACCTACGAGGGGTACTGGTCGCAGGGGAAGCGTCACGGCCTGGGAGTAGAAACCAAAGGACACTGGATTTACAGAGGGGAATGGACTCATGGCTTCAAAGGGAGATATGGCATCCGGATCAGTGTTGGCAGTGGAGCAAAGTACGAAGGAACATGGAATAATGGGCTTCAGGATGGATATGGAACAGAAACATATGCGGATGGAGGTGAGATTCACAAAGTCAGACTTTTGATACTTGAAAAAGCAGTACTCACATATCATATTGAAGTAAAAGTGGCAAATACTCGATTACTAATAAAGTAACAGACTAATCCCCCTTGAGATGTAGTGGAGCAGATGTATAGTGACATAGCATTGAAGTTAAGTACAAGTATAGTGCTTGAGTAAATACACTTTGTACTTAGTTACACTGGAGCTCTGCACTATATGTGATTACACCAGTGGTAGAAGTACTCAGGTCCCCAGGTAAAAATAGTAACAGGCTTACATAAAATGTAAAAATATTCTGTTACAACTTCTGGAAGTTTAATATAAATAAAATTACAAAAGTATACTTAAAGTACAGAAAGCGCTGGTAAAGGTGGAGTTAATTTTAGTTTTAATCTAAAAAAAAAACAAAAAAAAAAAAAACCATTTTATTTGATGATCATGATTGAATTTGTGAATTGACCCCAGATGATCAATACCATTTTATCTATTTCATAATTATTTTGTATCATTAATCTGAATCTGAAAAGGTATCAAATTAATGTAGCAGAGGAAAAAGTTCAATATTTACTTGTGAAAAGTAGTGAAGCAGAAGTATAAAGTAAAGGACAAGTACCTCCAAACTGGAGTGCTTGAGTAAATGTACTTAGTTACTCTTCACCACTGAAATGTGGAGATGTGAATGTGCATCTGCAGTAGTAAAGGAAGCATTCAGATGCTTTACTTAGGTAAAAGTTACACTGCTGTTCTGTGAAATACTCCATGACAAGTCAAAGTCCCGCATTCAAAATGTCACTTGAGTAAAACTGCTATTGGAAAAATGTAAAATATTTAAAATAAAAGTACTCATAATTCAGAAACAGGACACTTCTGAGTGTTGAGAGACATACTGTTACATTTGAAGCATTAGCCTAATGTGCAAGTAGCATTTTATTGCTGATCTAGTTAAAGCTAATTTTAACTTTTTTTATATACTGTTGGGTAGTTTAATTAATAGCAATGCATCTCTTTTAAAACTAGCTTTTTAAATTATGGTTTTATGGTAAGTCTTAATCCATAAAGTCAGTCCAGCTGTCAGCCGCAGCTGAGTAAAAGCATTAAACAGCATAAAATGGATATACAGAAGTAAAGAAGGACATCGAAATTGTTCTTGAGTTGGGTAATAAGTTACTCTCCACCACTGGATCACACAACAGTGACCATTCAGAGGTTGATAACTAAATCATGCAGTAGTACAACCAAAACCAATCAAGCCAAGCGTGGCCATATGATCCGCTGCACTGAGTTCATAACAGGCGACGTGGAGACAAATCAGCTCATGATGTCTGCCTGTAACCGGAAGAAAATATCACCCTGCTGCTGTCAGTCAAAAGTGTTTAAAGCTCGTTGGAAATCAAACGCCACAGGAATCTTTCCATTTTGCTAAACTACACCGGCGTCAACAGTGGTGGAAAAAAAAATAAAAAAGGAATACTGACATGTAAAAATTATTTTAAAAAGACTCTGCATTCAAAACCTTAACTAAGTAAAAGCACTGAAATTAGAAATACTGATTATGCAGAAAAATGTTCCCTCTCTTTAAACTGTGTGCCTAAATAGTCAGTGTTGTGTAGTCAAATAAAAAATGCATCCAGTCAGGTTTAGTTGTGTTTGTAAATGTTGAATCTGCAAAGTAACAAGTAACGATAGCACTCATGTAACTAGAAAGTAACTATGTCAGATAAATGCAGTGGAGTAAAAGGTTCAGTATTTCCGTCTGAAATGTAGTGGAGTATAAATTTAAAGTATCATAAAATGGAAGTACTTAAGTAAAGTATAATAACCGTTAAATTGTTCTTTAAATAAAGTACTTGAGTAAATGAATGTACTTTACTTTCCAACACTGATGAATCATACAGAATTTGTCGTTAACAGATCAGATCAGGTTGGATAAAATGAAAGTTTGTATCTCAAGTAAAAAAACAATCCTTTAGATTTTAAGTAACATGTTAATCCTTAGATACTCTCTGGAAGCTTCTGCTGTGTACTTATCCCCCAGGTCATCCATTTGACCGTGTGGAGGAAACTAAATAAGTTAGACAAATAAAATCGACTGTAGTGATCTCTGCTGGTACAATAGCAGTGGGAACCCCTCCTCAACAGCTGACTCATCAGCTTTAAAGTCCAGTTTGGTGGAAGTTGCTGTGGGGGATGTGATAGCACCAGATGTCAGGATGTAATAATAGCCCACAAGCCCCATGCCTTCCTGGCCTCACGGGCTGAGGCCTAGCTGTCACTCTAATCCACACTCATGTCAATTATAGCATGAGACTGGAGCTCAAGATGACTTGTCAGTGAGACCATTAATGAACTTTCACACTAAAGATATCCATGACATTTTGGTAGAGATAAATGGACGGGTAGTTTTATATGGAGTGGACTATTTTCACTCCGAGCCACGTTTCAAAGTCTACAGCCACGCTAGCCGCTCTGTAAGGCAGTTAGGCTAACATCATGCTAATGTGCTCACAATGGCAATGTTCAGTAGGAATAATGTTTACCACCTTGACCATCTTAGTTTAGCATGTTAGCATGATAGCATTTGCTACATGTAACTGCCACTAAACACAAAGGGCAGCTGAGGCTAAGTACTGGCTGACATCTCTAACGGTTTTCTAAGACACTTGTGATTATCAAAGTGATCAAAAACACTAGCCTATATATAAAAATAAACACTAAATACTATTAACAACACGAATGCACGATACTATCAGCAGTTATCGGACGATATTGGCTTTAAAATTAAATATGGGAATCGGCCAACATGCTGATAATATTGACACGTCATCGGAATCGGCCAATATCAGCTTTAAAAAAAAAAAAAGTCAGAATCAGTCAACTGAGTCAACATTTATTTTGCACAATGAATGGATATTACATACATTGAAAAGTATTGTATTTCATGTCTCCATCTCCTGGTGGGCCATCATGATGAGAGTATGCATGTATAGAGGGAATTGCCTTGTTGTTTACAAATACTTCCGGGTAGAAAACCAGCAGAGTTTAGCTATATATATATATATATATATATATATATATATATATATATATATATATATATCACATTTTTCACATCACTCTATCACCGTTTAGACTAATCTGATGTTTGTAAAGTCTATAAACAAAATGATTGAACAAACATTAGTATTTCTGTGTGCATGTTTTGTAATTAATAACATGGTTATCGTAGATTGGCTGGGCTAACCGTTAGCTGTTAGTGGTGTCTGCAAAGCAGTTTTGTGTTGCTATGTGTGGTATTTATTCAGTTTTGGGAAATCACGATATCTAGAAAGCATCAGTGGCTGCAGCTTACAGGGACAGCTAACAGCAGCAGCAAAGCTAACATCAGGACGTCATCTGTTAAAAGCCTCCCGTTGTCGGATACGACATGAAACTACTCCAGTTAGCTCAGTCATGTTGTAACTAAGACATCTGCTGGAGAAAATATTTTTTTCACGGACCATTTGTTCAGTCATTGTGTTTATAGACTTTACAAACATCAGATTAGTCCAAACAGTGATATAGTGACGTGAAAATTGTGATATATATATATATATATATATATATATATATATATATATATATATATATACACATAGCTAAACTCTGCTGGTTTTCTACCCGGAAGTATTTGTAAACAACAAGGCGATTCCCTCTATAATATGATGTTAATTCCACTACAGAAGAGACTTGATGATCATTAAAATCATGTAGGGAAAAAGTGGATCGATACCAGTATTGGTTATCAGTCAAATGAGTTGTTACATATCAGCATATGGGATATCAGCAAAAAATCCAATATCGTGCAACCCTAATTAACAATATGTAAGTTACAAAGCTAACTGTGAAAAGTGTCGACTGTTTACTTCCTGTTAATTGTACAGTAATGTTATTACCTTTACCTCCGACCTTAGTGATCACAATGCTTTTCCATTCTTCAGTTGGTTACTTCACTTTTCACAGTTTGCTTTGTACATATTGTTGAAAGTATTTACTGTACGTTTTTGTATAAAGTGTATTAACATTTTTATATTCACCCCAGTGTCAAAGATAACCGTTAGCGGTGTGCGCTAGTCACTCAGTGTTGCACCTACATTAGCCTGATTTTCAGAGCTTTGCCAACATAAGGTCACCATGATTCTCTTTTAAACTTGGTGCTTGAAGAGCTGATAGAAATTTTAATGTGACTGATGTACACCATCTTGCGAAAGTGAGCAGTAAAGATCAGTAGAGCGGACCTCCATCATAAAGTTTATGGTGCTTTTCTTCATTTCAGTAGCTAGCTAGGCTAGCTAACCGGCTAACCCCGATATTAAAATGAAAATGATGATATGGCAAGTACTATTAACAAAATGTACAAAGCTAACTGTGAAAAATAAAGTTACTGTAGAGTTGACAGGATCTAAACAGGAGTTAAGTTCATAATAGGGATACATCACACTACACTGTGCAAGTAGAGAAAACAGTAGGATTTGCTATGAAGGAACCGTGTGTGTCTGTGTAGAATTTTGTGCCAATCCATCCAGTAGATGTTGAGATATTTCACAAGAAAAAAGTGAAAACTTTGACCGGCTAGTTGCGCAAAAGGACAAACCAGGGGATTGCCAAATAATCAGGATTCTTCCTCTGGGTTAAGGGACTGTTTGTACCAAATATCATGGCAACAATAAAATAGCTGTTGAGATATTTCAGTCTGCACCAAGGTGGAGGTCAAACCAAGCAACAGACTGACACTGCCATCTTTAGAGTCATGCTGTTAGCATGTAAAACGTAGCCTCTTGTGTTTTGTATGTGGTGCACCTAGAAAAGAATAACTCCCTGCTTTCTGATGTTTCCAGGTACTTTCCAGGGTCAGTTCACAGGTGGGATGCGGCACGGCTATGGGGTCCGTCAGAGCGTCCCTTATGGCATGGCAGCCGTTGTCCGCTCCCCTCTCCGTACCTCCCTGACCTCCCTTCGCAGCGAGCACAGCAACGGCACCGTCTTGCAGCAAGACATCCCCGTCATCACCACCACCAACGCCTCAGGTGAGGAGACACCCGTCGCAACCCCTACCCAGCTGGGACCGTCCCGTGGAGGCTTTGCCCTCACACTCCAGGTGGACCCAGAGGCTGTGAAACCCAAGAAGAAGGGCTTGTTCCGCAGGAGCTCCCTGCTGGGTAAGCTGAAGAAGTCCGACTCAAGTACCTCGCTGTCCAGCCAGAAGAGCAAGATCAGCTTCCTGAGGACGGAATCGGCTCTCAGTTCCAACGCCAGCGACACCAACAGTACCATCAGCATCGGGGACGAGAGCCTGACCGGAGCCGAGGATTTCCCCCCAGTGGAGGCTGACATTGACGCCACCACCACAGAGGTCTACATGGGCGAGTGGAAGAACGACAAGCGCTCAGGATATGGAATAAGCGAAAGGTCCAGCGGGCTGAAGTACGAGGGCGAGTGGCTAAACAACCAGAGACACGGCTACGGCTGCACCACTTTCGCTGAGGGAGGGAAGGAGGAGGGCAAGTACATGAACAACATGCTAGTGAAGGCCATGAAGAAGAGGGTGATACAGCTGAAGGGAACCAAGATCAAGCAGAAGGTGGAGCGGGCGGTGGAGGGCGCTCAAAGGGCTGCAGCCATCGGCAAGCAGAAGGCAGAGATCGCTGCTTCCAGGTGAGAATGGATGATGGAAAGATGATTCTCCTTAACTCTTTTTTTTAACTTGTTTATCAGGAAAATATTTATAAAGACAAACAGTCTCTTCTGAGTTTTCTTAAGTCTTATTTTGTGCCACTCGTGTATTAGTCACAGTGATACACACCCCCTGAAGGGAACTTCTTTTGTGTTCCCTCGCCATAATTTTTGCATTCCCCTGATTCATCTGAACAGTTAATGTGTTGGTCCAGTCCTGTTAAAAAACACTGCGGGAATACTATGCAGATACTACAGAAAAGAGTGATGATGTGACACTTTACATGACGCATTTACTGCTCAGTACTCCTTTCAAAAGGCCGACTGTGTACAGCCAGTGGCTGTGAGCACAGCTGCAGCTGCTCTGTCTGGCTGTGGTTATCACTCAGACTACTTGTGGTTGAGTAACAGCGACAGCATCATCCCATGGCTGTAGTCATCATCACAGCCACAGTCCATCTCAGTCAGCCTCGTACATATAGTATATACTATACACTATAGTATGGTATACTATGGATCAAAGGGAACACAAAATTAATTGCAAAGGAATGCAGAAGTATCTCATAAAAACCCTCTCTGACCTTTCAGGGGATCTGCACAGCACTAATCACCTGGGTTTTTTGTAAAAAAATAAAAATAAAAAAAAAACTGATTACCTGGTGATCTTTGAAAAACCCCAAAGCTCATTTAACAACACCTACAGCTGTTCTGAGACATTTCTATAATACTCAAAGACTACAACCATCTGGTTGAAATAAATACACTGTCTACTGCACGCAAAAAAAGATTTTAAACCTTTTTCTGAAGTTGTGCTCTTTTTTCCTAATCCAAACAAAGAAGTTTTAATAGCCATCAGCAATTGTCCATATTCAACCCTGACGCCACAATAAGAGTTGGCATTGTATGTTTCAGCAAACCACAGATATGTTACATTTGTACTTTATTATATAGCAGATAGGTCGAAACTATGTGTCTTTACTTTTCAACGACGCTGTGGTTAACGTGTTTTTACGTTATGGTTAGGACAAGGTCATGTTTTGGCTTAACCTCATATGAGGACATAACATTTTGAGTTTACAGGACCATATACTTCATTCTGCTTAAGTTAGACCTGTTGTCCTCGACCTTTTTTGTCCCATCTCGTGGTAGTAAGACCACAACACACTAATCCATGTAAAAACAAGATGGCAGCCATCTCTGCCAATTCAGTCGGCAGCCGATCCTGACACAAAATTGGACAAGGTCCAAAACCTGATCACATTTTATGGCTGGATCTTGTTAATTTGCGATTAATGACGTTTGTAGTTTGATATGGCAACAAATTTGTCCAATTTTAGTAACAAGATAAGACGCTGTTAGGGAAGTATTCGTTTGAAGACATTAACTGTGTTCGAAATCGCTCCCTATCACGGATAAAATGCACTATATAGTGTGTTCGCCATTTTGTAGTGTTGTTCGAATTCTCCACGGTTAATTTCATTCACTATATAGTGGACTATAAAATACCCACAATGCACAGCAAATGTGAGTGAACAAACGATGTACCCTACATTTTACTCCCGTATACCACAATGCAATGCGGTCGTCTTTTGCCAGAGGAGAAGGAGAAAACCAACTGCAAAAAAGAAAAGAAACGAATAGGATGCTAGCCGGTAACGTTAGCTCACGAGCTAACAATAGCCACTTAGCTCGCACAAGCCAGGTAGCTTGTAGCTCGTGCACTATCGTGGGCTATTATAGCTCACAATGCAGACACACAACCGTAGCTGACAAAACCGTCCACACCAATGACATTTCAACAATTTATTGACAAAAAGTACAACCACCATACAGTTCGATCATCCTCAAAGCACCCGGTTTGTTTACATGATGCTCAGCACGTCCACTTGCGTCACAGGAGTATGCGACGCAGCTACTGACGCAACGACGTTCAGAAAATTTCAGTTAGTGTCTGAAATCTCGTTCAGTCGTTCCCCATGTAGTGCACTATATTAAACACGAAATAGGGAATAGTGAGTGAGTGAGTGGACGGTTTCGAACACAGCTATTGGGACTTTATTGTCATCTCATTTGAGGATATTGGGACCTTATTATTGTTGACAAAGTTAAGGTTTTTTTTATACTTATCGGGTCCTACTGATCCCAAATCAGAAGAAGGGGATCAGGAGAAATTAAAAATGCATACCAAACAAAAGTTTGGGTCTCAGGAGGTTAAAGTATCTGCTGTTAGTGGCACAATCCTTGCTGGAAACACAGCGATGTTTAGGTAAAAAACAACCGCTTTTCATGGCACTGGCCCTGGTGGAAACATCTCGACATGTCACTAAAACAACACCAGAGTTTGGTGGATAAAAAGCCGCTGAAAACATGGCAGTGATTCTATAAATTTTTTTCCTCTGGTGCCTGGACTGCTGTATTGATGTTACTGTTTAACTGTACTATTTGGTATTTTCATAAAATAACGTGTTTATATTTTTGTGTCGTACATAAGCAAGGATATATGTCATTTAGTTTTACTAGGATCTGTATAGTTGCAACTTGTGAATATTTTTTCATCCAAATATTAAGACTAAGTCTTTAAGGTTGTGGAAATACCCTCGGAACAAAGAAATGACAGACTGTTTTTTCCAGAGCAGCTGATGCTTAGTGTTGAGAGGCACAGACTGGGGCTATCTTTACTCAGAGGGCAGTGTATGAAGGTAAACGAGAATCACACAGAGACAACAAATAAAAAGACACACTTCATTAATTCAGAGTTACTGACTCCCTCTACTGCCTCTGGGCTGGTCACAATAAATCCCGTAATAGAAAACACCAAATAGTCATTATGTTTATTCAATACCATATTATAGATAAGAAATAATGAGCATAGTGGCTCAAGTGGCTGTTTATAGTCACACAGGATTTCATATCACACTCTGAATAACCAAATGTTCAAGCCCATCATGGTTTTCCATTATGCATATAACACAAGTTTGAAGGACTTGAATGTTGCTAACTCATGACTCAGACTTTTTGTTCTCAGTTTAGTGTTTGCAATGATTGCATCATTTGAAAAGACTTTTCTCCCTCTGTGTCTCTGTTGCTAAATCTGTGTGAAGTGGCAGAACACACTTCTACATTTCAACAGCTAGTCGCAGCCGTAACTGTGAAAATAGCCGAACAGAACAAAGAAATGGCAATATTTACTTCATTTTATATTTTTTCTTTGTATACATTAAAAAGAAGGTGATTATCTTGATGATTATTAGTCACTGTAATCAGAGATTCAAAAGAGCAAATATCCACAACTTGCTTCCATTTTGGATAAACCGTGGCATTTCATGTTCATGTTTTAGCTCATCTTCCTGAGCGGCTTGTGACAATACTGACCTCAGAAATTGATTTGAGCGATAGAGGATGAGCATTTATGGTGTCACAGGTCAGATTCATTGGTTAATTCTGCTTTTGCTCGATGAAACAGACTTATTTTTTGCAGAAAACCATCATGCAGGCGTGAAAGTGAGGACCCAAACACGTAATCTATTGCCAAAGTGAAAGAATACATCTATATATAGACTTACACAGAGGCAGGTAGTTACAAGTACATGTACAGGGTCAGGGGTCAGGTGTCAGGTTCCAATGGCTCGAAAGCAAAGGCCCAAAGCAACACAGTAGCTTTTCCAATCTGGAAGAGAATTTGTGGAAATGGGCTGCTTACATGCTGCAGATTAACGAGGAAAATAAGGATCAGGTGAGCAGGTAGATGGGGAAGGTCAGGTGATGAGAATGGTGGGAGAGGGGTCACTGCAGGGCAGATGAGGGAAAGTGGAAACAGGTGAGCAGGCTGATTAGTTAGATAAGTGAGGTGGCCAGACAATGGCAATGGAAAGGCCTGGGGAAGTGGGGATGTGGCTGGAAGGACAGAGAGTCAGAACGTGACATAAACTCTTGCTTTTTCTCGTCTTAAAAAAGCAAACACGTTTATCATTATCATTAAGTTTTTAATCTTGGCTCATGCAAACTCTGAATGACCAATAGCTGCGCTCTCTGCAGCAACAAACAGGAAGCAGCAAACCTGATAGACAGTAAACAGAGAGGGGACTCTGGGGAGGCACAAGAATGTGAACAAGTCGTGTGAAGTCAGGAAGACTCCGTGTTTAATTCAGCGGGTATCTGATCCACCGAATCATAACTTTGAAATACTTTGCCTTTCATTCCCACGGCGTCCTTCTGCTAAAATAGTCGAGGTGACAAAATCCAAAATGCAGTTTATCTCTATGGATTCTGTTGATGCAGAATAGACAGGGACACCGTTGGCATATGATGCCTTTAATCTTTTGTTTCTAAATTAATGCATTTTTGCAGACACGTAAGAAATTGTTGGAATGTTGTGTTTCTTAAAGGGAGTTTGGTGTAATATTTTCCACCGGGAGCAGGTTGGGAAGTCATCTCAAAGGGAATCTAGTTGTAGTCATGCAAATAGTGAATGCAGTCGTTGCAAAATCTTGTTGTCTGTGACTGAAAACTCACATTGTCTTTTCAAAGTCTTCTAGGGTATGCACTGTGAGTGATTGCTAACATGACCTCTGACAAAGAAAGTGAAAGAAAGTGAGTCTTTAAACCTCTTTCTAATCACAGTGACGTCCATGTAATAAACCTGCGGAGAAACATGTATTTCTTATGCAGCATATTGTTCATACGTGCACACGTCTAACCTCAGTTTGTCTGTGACCGTACAAGGCGGTGGTGTTTTTGTCCACAGTCGCCTCCAGCACCTGAAGTGAGCTCGGTGTTTACAGCAGTGAGACTCACACTGATGGACTGCAGAGCCCTGTCCCAGCAGCAGATTGAAATCTAAATATTGTACTTCCAAGGATAAGCAGTATAGAAGAGTTATGGGAGGCTGTTCTTTGAATCAGTGCTTTAAGCTCACCTACAGCACATTTACAGGCGCCTGGACAGAGCCGAGAGTGGAAGCTCAGTATTTATGTAGGACTGCTTACAGGAACACCCTGGTGGCCTCAACAAACAAAACACGACCTCATAGAAGTTATATCTTAAACGTGAAAAACTACTGGAAGACCAGTGGTGGGATGTAACTAGGTACATTTACTTAGATGTGTAGTAGAATTTAAGGTATATTTACTTCACTTTTAATTCTATTTTATGCTATTTTGTGCTTGAACTCCACTGCATTTTCATTTCAAATATTGATTTTTTTAATCTCCTAAATTTATCTCACAGCTTGTTACTTTTCAGATTATAATTTTACACACAAAATTTTGGCTACTTTTATAAATACAGTGCATATTCTATATTAAACCAGTTGTTCACAACCTTGTCAGACATTTCCCCCCTCACATGGTTTCATTACAGTAACTGTTAAATTATCCAATATTTCACATAAACACAAGAAAAATCCAAATTTCTGCATCAGAACCTTGTTTTTTCTTCCTTCCTCTACCACTGTTCATTTGACGACCCCTCAGATTTATCTCATGACCCTTTGGAAGACCTTGACCCCTAGGTTGGGAACAGTTGGGCTTAACTTGCTGAGTGTGTATGAAGTATTTAGAGCTAGCTCCACCTTCGAGCACCTACTATAATAGTGAGTACAGTCTAATCAGTCACATGCAGAAAGAGTACTATTACTTTTGATCATTTAAGTACATTTTGCTGATAATACTTCTGTACTTTTGAGTAGGATTTTGAATGCAGGATTTTTAATTTGTAAAAGTTGTAATTGAGTTTTTACTATCTATGATAAATCACAATTCACTCTCTTAAATCTATTTTATGTTGCTGTGAAAACATCAACAAATTTCTCCTTCAAACAGCTGGATTTATCCAAGTTTCTCACGAAAAACTACATTTTACAAGATTACATTTGAACACATCATGAGAACTTTATAATTTATTTTCGCCCAATAATAATCTGTACAGAATAGAGCTTGAACGCATCATGACTTAGCTCAGTTCAACCTCCGTCACCAGTTAATTTCAGCCAACAGCTGCTAATAGTTAACGTTGTCTTGTTGTTTATAATATAGCTTTACCAGGGAAACAATAGGGTGCATCCCCTGATGAGGCGACATTGAGTTTACTGTGTCCTTTCATCCTGAATAGATCTGTGCTTATCCCAAACACATGTTGAGCCTTCCTTTTTATCCTGCAAAAAAATAAAACACAACAGTAAAACATCATCCACTGCCATCGGTGAATGTCAGTTTATTTGCAGACAGGTCGACAAGGCAAATATCAGCTGATATCGATGTGTGGCCGGTAAATCAGTGCATCTCTATTTCGTGTTAAAGCTGTCTCGTGTAATACTGTGTAGACTTTGTGATAGTTTCAGCAAATATAACAAAGAGTTATTTTTTTTAATAAAAGTCACCAACTGTAGCTTCAGTCTGATCTGAATACTTTTGCTACCACACTAACTAAACAACAGCCCCTCTTGAGTGTTCCTGCGCAATGAATTGAAATCTGTTTATTATACAAGCAGTGGAGACATGACACATCTGTTCCTGGCAGTGGTTTCCTCGCTCCATGATCCTTTGGCAGTGAAGTCGTCGGTTAAAAATACATGTACAACCTGTGCACTGCATGGGATGCCAGACCTGGCCTCTTCAAGCCCAGTTCGCTGAGGGTTCACTGGCATTCAGACACTCTGTGGACATTGTTCTGTTGCGTGGGCTCGCTGAAGGAGGACCTGTGTGGCAGGACAGAGTGTAAATGACGCACACACACACACACACACAGAGGGGCCCTGTGGTCACAGAGGAGCCCTGACTAAATATGGGCAGGCGCACTCTTGCTGTATCACAATCACAGGGGAATGCAACAGCTGATTATCCCCCCTCTCCCCGCCTCCAGACCCCATCTTTCCTGCCTAGTCACACACACCCAGACTGTTCTTTATGTTTGTCTGCATGTCACGCTACTACTTCACACACTCCTGTCCTGGGTTAGCAAAACAAATACTTCAAAATGGTACACCGCTCTGCTTGAAAACAGCAACCTGATTTACTTTCTATCTCCCACTGTACGCTTCAGCGCCACTGCTCTGCCGGCAGCAGTCAGAGATCACAGATCTCGGTCTATCTTGCGTCAGCAGTGGTGTCAGATGGTTGCACGGATATAAATATGACACAGCTCATAAGCAAGTGCTTGGGTATAAAGGGTTAGCGTGTATATGTACCACACCTAGCCTTAGTTGTGCGGCTTGGGTTTCATACTGTACTGCTGATACGAGCATTTTGTGCACAACATTAGTAAATAAAGTTCTGTTCTGACCTCGGCTAAGGACGACTGATGAAACCTCTGTGGCTATTGCAGCGATAAAGAGTATCTAAGTACATGTACTCAAGTAAAGTACAATTTTGAGGTACTTGTACTTTACTTGAGTATTTCCATTTTGTGCGACTTTTTACTCTTGCTCCACATTTTGACGTACAGTTATGGATATGCTACTTTTACTTCAGTAATGAATCTGAGTACCTCTTCCACCACTGAGCTATTCATCTTGTGACCTCGTAGCAATGCTGCAATAATGAGGTTGCAATTAGCTCTTAACTTACGTGTATTTTCACAAAGTGATTTGATTATAGTCTGAAACATTTAGTCGTCTTTTTATAGACACTAAATCACTCTTCACTCACTCACGCTCCCTCTGTCTCTCTCTCACACACACACACAGATGGATAGGACCCTCCACAAAGATAAAGTAGCACATGCCAGAATGACAGAACATCTCTTGCCATCAGCAGCCTTCGGGGCAACTGCAGCGTGACGAAAAACAAATGGAAAACAGAGGGAGCTATTTGGAGAAACACTTTTAGGTTTTGCGTCCGCTCTAAATTAAGATATAAGGTGTGCGATTGTTCGCAGGTTTGGGTTGTTAAAGGCGGTTTCGTCCCCCCAGCTGGCGTCTCATCACTCCTCAGAGTACAACAAGCGTCTCCTTAAGGCAGCCCTAAAAGCATAGAGGGTATTTAGGTCACAGTGTCAAATGTCATGTTTGGTTGCAGAGAAACACTGAAGGGGCCAACACACACTGCAGTAGTTAGACAACTTAAAGGAGCTGTATGTGACATTCAGAGCATCATTAAAGCAGCAAACAACATAGAATAAATGTGCACGTATAGTGAAGTAATGGCGTCCTGAGCAGAGAATGAAACCATGCTCCCTGTGAGTGTGCTGTAATCCGAGCTTCTGTTCTTTGATGTAGATGGTCTGGCCACGTGTGTGTGCCCCTCCGTGGAAACAAAGCTTTTATTTACTTTCATTTCACAGATAAAAACAAACACATAATTGTGAAGACAATAAAGCCTCCACAAAAATAGCATTTTAAGTCTTGTGTGTGATTTTTCCTGGCTTCTCATGAGCAAAGGGAAATCTCTGCTAGTCGCTAGGCTAATTTATTCAATGTAAAATGTTGTGCTAATAATGTTAGCATGTTATATTTGTTCAGAAAACATGTTTTGTCAAGACAGTTGCTTTGTCAGTGAACCTTGTGAGTTGAAATGGAGCCGGATTTTGTAGCTTTATATTTGTTAAATGTTGCTGTTGTTCCGGGGGGCATAGTGGTGTGGTGGTTAGCACTGTCGCCTCAGCAAGAGGGTTCCTGGTTTGATCCCAGGAGGGAGCCCTTCTGGTGGAGTTTGCATGTTCTCCCCGTGTCAGCGTGGGTTTACTCCAGGTGCTCCAGCTTCCTTCCACAGTCCAAAGACATGCAGGTTAATTGGTGACTCTAAATTGTCTGCAGGGGTGAATGGTTGTCTGTCTCTATGTGTCAGCCCTGTGATAGTCTGGTGACCTGTCCAGGGTGTACCCCACCTCTCACCCAGTGTCAGCTGGGATAGGCTCCAGCACCCTGTGACCCTCAAGAGGATAAGCGATTACAAAAATGGATGGCTAGATGGTTGCTGTTGTTCCTGGCCTCATATGAGTAATCCACACTAGCCACTGGGCTAACTTATACAATGAGAAATACTATAGGCTTGTGCTAATAACATTAGCATGTTGTAATTGTTCAATAAATAAAGCAGTTTTTGTAAAGCTGGTCCAGCAGTTCATCCAGTGGCTGAGTGAAGTACCAGAGCATGTGGATGAAAATGACCTCTATTATATTACAGTTTGAATCAACAGCTGAGCGCTGGCTTTACTGTGTTCAGGTGGGAATTATCAGTCAAAACAATCCCCACTTTGGCTTTGCCATCGACCATGCTATTAGCAGCTATGTTCGCCAATTTTAGCAGATACTATAACCCCAGTGGAGGATATAATACTACACTGCTGGCCCTCTACAAAACACAGCTCAGCACTTGGCTGCTCTTTAATTCCTGGTGGCACTGGTTGTTTTCAGTCACTGATGCAGCATTAACACATTTGGATAACTCGACTGGTAACTGCAGGGTTAAATCGGTTTCCCTTTGCAGTGCAATGCAGGAGTGAGTTCTTACTCAAGGACATGTGATGGTTAGCACCACTCAAGTCTGAGGTTTCTGCACATTTATGGTGCTGAGAGTTGTGCCAGAGAGACCGATATCGACACACTTTGTGGGTTGTGAAACGTGGTGTTGCAGCTTCCATTTAAAAATTACAGAGGCCACTGTGCTCTGGGGAACTTTAATGCAGCAGAAAGGTTTTTGTAGCTTTCCCTAGGTCTGTGTCTCGACACAGTCCTGGCTCTGAGCTCTGCAGGCAGCTCCTTCCACCTCACTGTTTCTGCTCTGATGTGCACTGTGAGCTGTAAGACATTTAATACACAGGTGTTTGTGCCTTCATAAATCATGTCCAATCAGTTGAATCAGCCACAGGTGGACTCCCATCTAGGTGTAGGAACATCTCAAAGGTGATCAGGAGAAATGAGAGGCACCTGAACTCAGTTTCAAGGCTCTAAATACTTACGTCAGTGTGATATTGCTACTTGATTGTGCTTTGTCATGTTGGGATATTTAGTGTAGGTTGATTTTAGCGTAAGGCTGCAACAAAATAAAAATAAAGAATAGAGGAGTGAAGGAGTCTAAATACTTTCTGATCACACTTTATACTGTACTGTATTGAATACCAGTGGGGGAAGAAGTACTGTATTAAAATCTCACTTTAGCAAAAGCATGCAGGTATTATCTTTGAAATATGTTCATTCATTAATTTTCTGTAACCATTTATTCTGTTGGGGGGGTCACAGGGGGCTGGAGCCTATTTCAGCTGACATTAGGTGGGAGGTGGGGTTCACCCTGGACAGGTCACCAGACTATCACAGGGCTGACACATAGAGACAGACAACCATTCACACTCACATTCACACCTATGGACAATTTAGAGTCACCAATTAACCTGCATGTCTTTGGACTGTGGGAGGAAGCTGGAGAAGCCCCACGCTGAACATGTGGGCTCCGCACAGGGGGCTCCCCCACCTGGGGGCTCGAAGCAGGAACCCTCTTGGTGTGACGTGACAATGCTAACCACAGCACCACCGTGCTGCCCTTTAAAATATATTTGAAATATCAAACTTAAAACACTCTTTCAGAGTCTGCCAACTGGTGGGTCGCGGTCTAAAAGTGGGTCATGGGTCCATTCTGAATGGACCGCAAGTGACTTGGACATGTCAAGTTAGTAAAAAAACACACTTAATTTTGAAGTACAGTGAATTTATGGCACTGAGCTTTTATTTTTAAGTACAGTCTCCTGCTGTAGAGTGGGTGACTAACAGACAGCTACTTAACCGAGACAGCAAACTAGCTCAATGAAATGAACAAACACTTGTATAATGCTGAATATATTAAACTCTGGGGACCTTAAACTAATGACTAAGGAGAAATCTGGACCTTTTTGTTTTGTTAATGTTGTAGTAAATCAAGGTGGGGCTCATTTAAGTTCTGTGTATATTATTGGGCAGTTTAATCTACAACATAATGTGTGCATGTACAAAGGCTACGTCTTTACTGCAGCGGCCGTGGACTCAGTTCTAGCCCATGGCCCCCTGCCACATGTTTAATATTTCTTAAAAACTACAGTGATCAGCTGTCTTGGGAAATTACGAAGATTTTTTTATTGTTTTTAAATACAACTTTAGTTTAGGACCTGATTTTCAATGAGCCACAGACAGGAAGTTTTGAGAGACGCACAAACACATTGTTTATTTTGATCTTTTCAATCGCATGATTGTCCATAGTTAACTCATGATTCATTCTTTATCTGTTCTAAATGTACCTTAAAGGGATATTTTTCAAGTTTTTAATACTCTTATCAACATGGGAGTGGAGAAAAATGCCTTAATACAATGTAGTGTCCAACTTTACACTTGTAAAGGTTAACTAAACGTCCAATATTTTTTTTAAGCAGCTCGACATACTTCAGTGGTAACCCAATTCACATTGACAGTAAATGCAAATAACTTTGGTCTTGCCGAGAGAATGGAAAAGAATGTGGCAGGGCTTTGAAAATGAACTTGCCATTCAAAAGATGCCTTTCTTAGTCCATTTCTGCTCACGGAGGTTTGTTTCTGCTGGCCGTCCATAACGTTACTGCTGCATCGCTTCCTGATTTCCCAAACAGGTGGGCCGAGGGTCATAGTTATAGAAGGTACCTGCATTTATCAAAAAAAAAATAGTGGCATTAAAAGGAATTTATGTTAACTCATTATTAATGCATTAACTTTGACGACCCTAAAAAAATACACAACTCCAGCTTCATCCTTTAAGAGCCAAGTTTTAGTGATATATTTTCACAAATACACATTCAGAACTACACATGATACCCTCTCCATAAGTGGTGGACAGTTGGCAAAATTAAATGGTGTATTCCTAAAGTGTGTTTCTTTAATGCGTGTGCTTGTGTTGGGAAGCTTGTTGCTAAAAAGCAGCTGTTGTCATTATAAATCTACCTTCGATGATACATCTGAGTATAATTATAAATGTGTGAGATGTGAGGGTGTCGAGGTTCCTGAAAGAGGACGGAGGTGCTGACTGTGTGTGGACAGGTGGAGCTCATCTATTTCAAACAGGGAGCCTCAGGAGTCTCTAATTGTTCCAGTGGGAAGCACCTTCCCCACTGAGTCTTCGAGTGGACCAGGCAGCTATTTTCAGCTCAGTGTAGAGTTACAGTATGTCAAGTATCCACAGAGTAATCACAATCAGTAATTCTCCCACTTAATGTGCAGCAGCAGCAGCCTTGAACTCTCTGCATGCAGATGTCGGGTTTTTAGCCACACGTGCAGTCTGTTGGCCCGTCAGTCTGCTTCTTTGATCCAGACTGAAATATCCCAACACTTACGGTGGCCATGAAATTTAGTACAGACATTCACGGCCTCAGATGATGGTCAGATGACGCCTGACTATGGTGAACCACTGTCTTTTCTTACAGCGCCACCAGCAGGTCAAACGTCTCTAACAATGTAGTTGAATATTTCTTCTTTCATGAGATGGAGTGGCACGATGTTGTGGCACAAAGTCAAATTTGCTGCACAGATTCATGCCCCCCTCAGGATGAACTGTAATTATATTGGTGATCCCTGACCTTTTCATTTAGCGCCACCATCTGGTCACAGGTCCAATTTGTTCAAAACAAAACCAGCAAAACTGACATTCCCGTACACACAAAGCTGCACACGCAGTTCAGTGCTAATTAGTGTTATCATTAGTTTTATTATGCTTAACATGAGCGTGTTAGCATTGCCACTGTGATCATGTTAGCATGTAGCTCCACTGCACCTAAGTACAGCCTCACAGAACAGGTAGAGACTTGTCAATTTGGGGCGTCGGTAGCGTAGTGGATAGTGCCGGCACCCCATGTACAGAGGCGATGCCTCGCTGCAGCAGTCGCAGGTTCGACTCCGGCTTGCAACCCTTTGCTGCATGTCAACCCCCACTCTCTCTCTCTCACCCCATTTCAATCTGTCCTGTCCATTAAAGGCAAAAAACCCAAAAAAATAATCTTAAAAAAAAAGAGACTTATCAATTTATGAGAAGACAGAAACATAATAATTATGAATCCGCTTTTACGTGTGGAACCTCCCGTCTACAACAGGCTTGAGACGTGCCCATGTTGAGGACTCGGCTCAGATTCCGGAGTTGCTCACTTATCCCTCAAGCCTCCTTAAGGAAACTGATCCCGTTTGATTTGGTGGTGGGAACCTTTAGCAACCACATGATTTTGCCCCAGAAGGCCCCAGAAACATAATAATAATAAGTAAGGCTCTCAATCAGTTACAAAAATTATTTACTTAATTACATGCTCTGTGGTTAATTCATCTAAATTAATCACATACATCAATTTTTGCTGTGAAAGTATCAAATGAATTTTGGCAGATGTGTGGTAGTTAAGCTGCTGGATTTTGGACACAATTGTCCACATGTCCTCTACCATAGAACGTCTCAACGCCAGGTCGAGTTTGACTTGACGAGGCTGATTGCTAGCGTTAGCGTCAGAGGCTGTGCTAGCTCAGACCTCTGGGTTCGCTGCTAAATGCTTTGCGTTGAGGTGATATTTCAGGCTTAAAGACTCTGATGGTACGAACAGTCCTTGCTGCAGAAGTCGCAGAGAATAGTGCTTCTATCAACAGTAGCATCTGAGTGTTTTACAATGTAAGTATTCCATTCACAGGGCCGAGCAGCAGCATCTCGTCTGCCTCCATCATGTGACGAAGCTACTGTGGCCTTCAGTGAGGTCAAAGGGCACCACAGAATGCCATTAAGCAGCGTTAATTTTTTACAATGCGTGATTAATTAATTGAAATTATTATTTTGACATCCCTGATAATAAGTAGTTAAAATTGGTAACATTCGTATTATAAACGTGTGCCGCTGTCTCATTTTTGTTGTATTTTATTTGTACTTTTTTATGGTTATTTTATTTATGTACTGTACCAAATACCAGCGGTGGAAGACGTAATCAGATCTTTCACTTAAAATTAGAAATATACTCCTTCTGTCAAAATTTTACATAAAACTAGAAGACAAAACAGAAGTGTAATCTCCAAAACATACTTGGAAGTATGTTTTCAGACATTAAAAAAAGCATCAAGTGTAACTGTAGCTATCAAATAAATGTAGTGGATTCAAAAGTACAATATTTGTATTAGTTATGTGCTGAGATTTGTTCTGTTACCTGTTCTTCCATCATATTACAGTGTTAAAGTTCAGAATTGCACTAGTGTTGCATTATGGGTAAATCCTCTTTATGCTAAATCATTGCTAATCGTTAATTCTCTCTGTCTCTCTGTCACATGGAAATATGTGTGATGATGGAGCCTTCAGTAACTTATTGTTCTGGTGGGATGACGATAAAAGCATCATTTATTTCTGTCCTCGCCCAACAGCAGAAAAGGACACCTCCTCTCTATAGCTAATAATACTAATGAGCCATATGACCTGCAGCCGCCCACCCCTGATTGAAGCCTATAAACAATCCCCTGTACCGTGGTATTTTTGGTTAAAGTATTTTAAGTCATCAAGTTTAAAGTTTCATATTGAAGTCATGTACTTTGATCAGGAGGGTCAAGATCAAAGTGTATTTAAATATACAGAAATATCATGACCAACAATATACTGTAGAACACATAATATAAAAGTAAAACTCAAAGTTTAGTAATGTATATAATGAGGGATGCTTTTTTCCCCACCTAATGTTAGTGATCAAGTCTCTTCTGTAGTAATCTGGAAATCCATCGGTTAAAAAAAAAAAAAAAACTTCCTTTACCTCTGGAGGCACAGCCCGGAGTTTTTCGACTAACGGAAGTGCAGGGGCCTCAGCGATCGCTCACGCCCTTCACTTCCGGCGGTGCCCCCAGGGAATCGCCGTGTTGTTTACAAATACTTCGGGTAGAAAACCAACAGAGTTTAGCTATATATCACATTTTTCACGTCACTATACCACCGTGTAGACTAATCTGATGTTTGTTAAGTCTATAAACACAATGATTGAACAAACGTTACTATTTCTGTGTGCACGTTTTGTAATTAATAACATGGTTATCGTAGATTAGCTGGGCTAACCGTTAGCTGTTAACGTTAGCCGTTAGCGGTGTCTGTAATAACCACAGACTGTGTAAAAATAAGGTAATAACTCAATAAACAGTCCGTGAATAAAATATTTTTTCCAGCGGATATCTTAGTTACAACATGAGTGAGCTAGCAAAGCAGTTTTGTGTTGCTATGTGAGGTATTTATTCAGTTATGGGAAATCACGATGTCTAGAAAGCATCAGTGGCTGCAGCTGACAGGGACAGTTAGCAAAGCTAACATCAGGACGTCATCTGTTAAAAGCCTCCCGTTGTCGGATACAACATGAAACTACTCCAGTTAGCTCAATCATGTTGTAACTCATCCGCTGTAAAAAATATTTTTTTCACGTTGACGAGACGGTGCTTTGGGTGGAGCGGTCACTATGGACGTCTCGGCCACGCCCCCTCCATTGTGATTGGCTAAAGCGTAGCATCATTCAAACTCAAAGCCTGAAGGATATTAATTTTTGAGCTGTTGATCTACCAGTTCTGTGAAACCCTCTTTGTTTTGATTGTGTTTCAGCAGAAATGTGCCATTAAACTTTTATTATAGAGCAGAAGTGTATTAAGTTTAAAAAAGTCTATAGAGTTTTGCAAAAGCACAGATGAAAACGTCTCACCTGAGAAAGTGTGAAATGGTCATCAGCAGTTGAAAAGATTGATACCAGTCCCCGGCTCCTCCAGTCCGCCTGTCAACGTATCCTTGAGCAAGATACTGAAACCCAAATTGCTCCTGATTGTCCCATCGGCATGTGAGGTGGCATCATGTTCGGTAGCCTCGGCCACCAGTGTATGAATGTGTGTGTGAATGTGATTCGTAGTGTAATAAAGTGCTCTGAGTGGTCTGAAGACTAGAAAGGTGCTGTACAAGTGCAGTCCCTCTACCATTTCCTTTTACCGGTGTCATGTCTGTGCAGTAAGTACAGCGTAAGACACCTTCGGTTGGTTAGCTTAGCTTAGCATAAAGCCCTGTTTCCTGTCATTATGGTAAGCTAAGCTAACAAGCTGCTGGTCGTAGCTTCACACATGAGAGTGGCATCAATTTTCTCATATAATTCTCAGCACGAAAGCAAATGAGCGTATTTACCAGAATGTTCAACTTATTTTAAACTCATATTTATGAATTTATATTGATCTACAGCATTAGATACCAGCACAAATGTTGAAAAATGACTTCTTTCAGATTATAACTACTTCACAAATCCTCTCTCATCTAAATCTGGGAACTATAGTTCATGTTCTGCTCCCTATTAAACCTTAGATATCCCTCATGTACACACTTGGTAGAGCTGGTTTCAGATATGCACCTTTTAAAGGGAATGAGCTGCAAACTGCCCTCGAACTTGAGTCTTGCCTTCCCCTTTGGAGATTTTAAAGCTTTATTATTTGATGTTTTTTTTATTATTCTTATAACGGTTTCTTTTAATAACTTGTTTATTGTGTGATAGTGTTGTTTTTGTGTTGAATGATTCTTGTTCTCCAGTCTCTCTTGAAAAAGAGATTTTACTCTCAAAGAGACTACCGGATGTTTGATTTGATATGAATAGAGAAAATAACTGATGTCATCAACAGTAACATGAAAATAAAACACCTGTATGACTGTTGTAGTGTCGGTGATTTATGAATGGTGTTGCATCTGTTCCCCCTGCAGGACAGCCCACTCAAAGGCCAAGGCAGAGGGAGCTGAGCAGGCCGCTCAGGCCTCCAACAGTGAGTCCAGCATCGCCAGACTGGTGGCCAAAGAACTGTCCCCCTCCTTCTACCAGCCAGGTCAGTGTGAGAAATACTGCAAAATGGATAATAACATTTTTTTAGAAATACCTTTATATACCTCTTTCAACATCACCTCTTTGGAAAATGATAACACAGTATGAAATACTTTTATAAACACAAACACATGTATCCAAGCAGTTATTTTCACCTGAAATTGGATGTCATAAATTCTTTTTCTTGTAGGAGGTTCATATTTACCATCTTTTCCAAATGACATCAATGCACCACACCTCTCACTAGTGTTATATTTGTGGAGTCAACAGAAATAGACAGTGGTGGAATTTAACTACACTCACTGGCCACTTTATTAGGTACACCTGTTCAACTGCTCGTTAACACTAATGGCTGCATTTAGGCATGTAGACATGGTCAAGACAACCTGCTGAAGTTCAAACTGAGCATCAGAATGGAGAAGAAAGGTGATTTAAGTGACTTTGAACGTGGCATGGTTGTTGGTGCCAGACGGGCTGGTCTGAGTATTTACTGGGATTTTCACACACAACCGTCTCTAGGGTTTACAGAGGATGGTCCGAACAAGAAAAATCCTTCCAGGCTGGTGGTGTAATGGTGTGGGGGAGATTTCCTTAGTACCAACTGAGCATGGTTTAAACACCGCAGCCTACCTGAGTATTGTTGCTGACCATGTCCATCCCTTTATGACCACAGTGTACCCATCTTCTGATGGCTACTTCCAGCAGGATAAAGCACCATGTCACAAAGCTCACATCATCTGAAACTGGTTTCTTGAACATGACAATGAGTTCACTGTACTCCAATGGCCTCCACAGTCACCAGATCTCAGTCCAATAGAGCACCTTTGGGATGTGGTGGAACGGGAGATTCTCATCACGGATTAAATTACCCAGCAGGATACAATAAATATTAAAATGAGACCCACCTTTACCAGTTGCACCATTAAAGTGATAAACACATTAATGCATCAATAATTATAATCCATTACTATAATAAATATTATTCTAAAATGGGGCATTCTGCATGAGGAGTACTTTTTGTACTTGAAACATTAGATGACATTTACTTGTAAGAGTGTATTTCTAAAGTGTGGTAAAGCTACTTTTACATAAGTTAAAGATCTGAGCACTTTTACCATCCTCGCATGTAGTTTATAATGTTCCCTGTGTGCATCCAGCTTGAGCTAGCAGATCCTCAGCAGAGGCTCACCACAAGGGTAGTCGCATTTGAATGTCTAAAAAAGGAACATCTTATTGGGTCGAAGGGATCATATCAATTTCATTGCGAGTCTGGCGACACTCACACGTTCACACAAAAGCACACCAGCCATCTAGGAGCCTGTTGCTATTTTCCTCTTGCTTTCTCTCTCAGCAGAGAGCTTCAAGGAACCAGACAGAAAGTCTTCCAGCTTTGTGTGTGGCCGCACGAATTGTCTCAGGCTAATACTACACATGGACGAAGCCTGGCTGAGGCCGGCTGTGCATTCTTTCGTGAAAGATCTCTCACCAAGGAGACTACAACACAGACATACAGTGTCAGCGTGTGCACCATCTGGCGTGTTTGTGCTGGGGAAAACAACACGTTAGCCTCAGGATTTACAGGATACGTCTTGTTATATGATAGTTTCTTATTACAAACATCATGAATAGGTCAAAGCCAACAAAGAATTCATCCACTAACAAGTATTAGTGTGTGTCCAAAGCCTGATTATTCCTCCATCGTTGTCCAAAAACTATTAATACACATCAGTAAGCCCCAGTGTTGCACTGGGTGACATGACATTACCATAAACACACACTGTAGTTAATATTGACTCAGTCACATACACCATCATGCTGCTGCTGTAAATACTAACCAAAGCACCAAATGTGTATTTTTTTTTAAAGATATTTTTTGGGCATTTTTTAGCCTTTAATTGATAGGACTGACAAGTGTGAAGGGGGGAGAAAGAGAGGGAGTGACATGCAGCAAAGGGCCACAGGCTGGATTCGAACCCGGGCCACTGCGGCAACAGCCTTGTACATGGGGCGCCTGCTCTACCACTAAGCCACCAATGCCCCACCAAATGTGTATTAATCCGCAGCTGAAAATAGTCCCCAACTAATGCACAATTTATTCCTGTTTTACTAATATTTGCTAAAAACTACAGTGACCAATTGTTTTGGGGAATTACTGAGCCATTTTGTAAGAAATCAATGTATAAGTGTGTGACGTGTTTTTAAAGGTTCTGTATGTGACAATCAAAGCATTAAATGAGACAGTTGGTCGGGCTGGTGGGTGGTGCTTGGTACTCTGTTTAACTGTATCCAACATGGCGGCTAGGTCACAAACTTTCTTATTTTACAGCTGAACAGTCACTGAAATATGTTTCTGACACGTTTAAGGCGAGGAATAGGCAGTGCAGTAACAGAATCTTGATTCATATTTGATCAGCGCTGCCTATTTAAGTAGTCTGACCGCAGCTCACAAATTAATTGACAGCTGTTTTAGGCCCCAAGCAGCTTTTTGCTCGCTGTTTTTGCGTTGCTATGTGCCTCGCATTTCTGTGCTCAAGGCGCCTGGTGCTTTTGCCAGTGATCTGAACTCCTGGAGTTGAAAAAAAAAAAACCCCTCTGTGTGATCTGAGCCTTTAGGACTCCTCAGCTCTGATTGGTTGTTTTGGTCCACATGCAGTAAAGCCATTAGAAGTGCTATAAGGCAATAGAGTAGACAAAGAAGTATGAATTATCAACTGTCGCTTCAGTATAGCTGCAAACAACTACTAGCTATGTGAAGATGTGGCAGAGTAATGGCGTCCTGTGTGGAGAACGTAGTTGAGTGTGTGTTGTAATCCAAGCCTCTCAGTTCGTGCATGGCAGTCCCACAAGCCAGCAAACTGCAGCTGCTATGCACTGTGTTCAGATGGCAGTTACCGCTGATAACGCTGCCCCGACCCAAGGCGTTGTCGCAGAAGCGCAGCACCAGCCAGCAGCCAAGTGCTGGAAAAATATGCAAGTGACTGCTAGATTTGCTTCACTTACCAGCCACATTAAACAATGGTTATCTATTGAGTAGCTGGTAGATTTTGGAAACCATCAGCCACAGTGGCCGGTGGACAAAAAAGTTATTTACCCTTAGTATCATCAGCCACTTCCATGTTGAGAACGCTGTATTTAGACAACCTGAATCATTCACTGAATTGCAGCTAAGCTCTGAATGTCGTATAGAGCTCCTGTAGAGTTTTGAACTTCAGTATGAACAAACTGACTCGGGGCTGACAGAATACGAGGAAAGATGCAGGATTTAGTGACAATAACTATATCAAAAAATCACTTTAACATCAACATTTCCATTTATCAGTTTATCCTGTGGTAAAGTGTTTTTCTTTGCCATTTTTTCTGAACAATTTTTTCTCTCGGGAGGATAAAAAACAACTTGTGATGGAAAATGTGCTCTAAAGTTGAGAATTATTAATAAGTGTTGCTGCTTGTAGCTCTAACAGCCTCCGTATCTGCTTCCTGTGCTCACAGGAAATTAGTGTAGTTGAGGGAGAGAATAGCATTATCATAAAGTTGATCTCCAAGATGTAAAGTCTCTCCGCCTATGGCTATTTCCTGAAATTTTAGTCAAAGATAATGAGTCTGGTTTGAGAGTAGCAGGCGCTTATTAAAAAGTCAGTTTCTCAAATGATGTCCAGTTGTTATTTCCTGCTGTGGTCTTGTATGTGGTGAGAGAAAGAAGTGTTTTATGATGTCTGTTTAGTATAAAACAACAGAAATATATTTTTATATCATTATAACTAATAATTTTGAACTTTACAATCAGATAATAAGATCACATACTGAATGACTCTAATGTACTGGTTGAACTGGTCTCACACAGGTCCTGAGTATCTGAAGAAGAGAGTGTTACATGAGGCCGTGGAGGGAAGTGAGAACACAGAGACTGTCATGCATGAGCCGCTGCTCGCTGAGGAGGAGCCCCTGCCCACGCCACCCGAAAGCCCACTCATGAATGAACTGGACAGTCTCATGCCTGGCTCATCCCCAGGCCGCACCCCCTCCCCCAGCCCGGGTATCATCACCAAGGAAGATCCAAAACTCCTCAGTCCAGGAAGCTGGAACGAAGACAAAACTATCAAAGGAGGTGGCAGTAAAGGTGGCAGTAAACCCAACAGCAGGCCCAGCAGTCGCCCCACTACCCCAGCAACTTCTGTTTCTGCTACTGCTCCTGCTCCTGCCCCTGCCTCTGCCTCGGCTGCACCTGAGAACGGAGCGGCCCCCAGCAGTCGCGGCCCCTCTCGCACCCCCAGTCGGCAAAGTGCCAAGAACGAGCAGGGCTCTGACCTGGAGATCAAGCCCCTGCAGAAGTTTGACTCCGAGGCGAAAGCTCCAGACGTCGCTCCTGCACCTGTTGCCTCTGTAAGGAATAGCCTCATCTCTGCAGATGAAGAAGAAGAAGCACCGCGCCCCGCCTCCAAAGTGCCCGCCAAAGCCATCACCCCCGAGCCTAAAACCATCGAGGTCAAAACTGAAAGAGCTCCATCCGTCCACGAACGAGCTCCGTCCGTCTCTGAGAACAAAGTGGAGCCCAGGGCGGTGAACAGACCGTCCAGCAAAGCAGAGACAAAGCCATTACCAAAGCGGCAACCCAGCCCAGCTCCATCCCCAAGACCTGCGCCCAGTCCTGAACTGAAACCAGTACCAAAGCCAGTGGAAGCCAAACCCATTGTTGCCAAACCAGCCCCGAAGGTGGAGCCCAAAGCAGAAGCCAGACTGAGGGCCATAGTGTCGAGCTCAAGTCATGAGCTGACTGCAGACTCTTTGGAGCTGGAGGTAAGACAGTAAATACACACATGGACTCACATTTGATTATTGTTAGGCATGTTAGCAGCGCAGCTAAGTGTCAGTCTATCAGTGGGTCCGACTGAAATATCTTAGCAACTAGTTCACAAGTTGCCTTTTAACTTTTAAGTAAACTTTTCTACAGACGTTCATGACCCCCAGTGGATGAATGTGACTGACCTTGATGACACTCTGACTCTTCCTGTAGCACCACCATCAGGTCCACATTGATGGTTTTCAGTAAAATACATCAACTATTGAATGGATAAAGTTTACAGACCCTCAGGATGAACAGTAATACATTAGGTGATCCCTACATTTTCAATCTAGTGCCATCGTCATGTCAAAAATGTATTTGTCCAATCATAAGAAAATACACAAAGCTGAACAAAGATGCCACATTAGCATTTAGCTTTTTTAGCATTTAGTAATTTGTACTTACTGTGCCTACGGTGTAGGCTCTGCGTCAAGGTAGAGTCTATGCCATACCCTACAGCATAGCCTGACATGCACCTTCCCAGAAATGTAACTACAAATTGCAGTGATGTAGACTTCCTGTCTATTTTTTTATATTGCCTCAGTGGAAATGAAGCGTTTATTTACTTCAGTGTCACAGATAAGAAACAATAAACTGTGAAGACAATAAAGCCTCCACAAAATAGCATTTTAAGTCTTATGTGTGATTTATCCTGGCTTCATAGTAGAGGAATGATCCACTCGTCGCTAGGCTAATTTATACAATGTAAAATGCCATAGGCTTGTGCTAATAATGTTAGCATGTTATATTTATTTGGAAAACATGTTTAGTATAAGACAGTTGTTTTGTCAGTGAACCTTGTGAGTTGTAATGGAGCGGAATTTTGTAACTGATGTACAAATGATCATTCAAGGGGTGAAGTATTTCTTTATAGTTTCAAACACCACCAGTAATTCCACATGTTCACAAGGTGTGAAACTGAATTCACTGGCCTCACATGTTCCTTTCTTTTCAAGGGCCCAAACACCATAATGATCTGCATGGTCATTCTGCTCAACATCGGCCTCGCCATTCTCTTCGTACACATTTTGTCATGAGACATCGTCCACCATCTCAGGTAATGAATAAACACGATGCTGGGAAAAAAGTAAAATATACATTTAAGTGAAAAGGAGTACATTAAAAGAATTTCTGCCGCAGGTCACCAGCAGTGTTGGAGAGAGTCAGCCTGCCCCCTCCTCAGTTAGGACCAGAGATCAAAGATGACCGCTGAGGAGAAATAGAAGCCTCACGCAGACCGCCGCGGCCCCTGTAAAGGTTTTCGTTGGTGTGACTGTGTGAGGCTCTGTGAAGCTCCTCTCTTTCCAGAGGTTTGACAAACTGAAGGACACGAAACAGATTCAGAACATCTGAATACGATGATGTTTGTATGTTAAAGTCGGGGCTGGATGGTAGAGCATGTCCTCGGTGCTTACGCTGGAGAAGCAGCACTCGAGATGTCTCAGTTTAACTTTGCCACAGTGTGTCACAAGTGTGTCAACATCTTTGCAAAATGACAAAAAAAAGAGGCTTTAAACTCAATCCTTAATCGGCACGCTCCGGCTGATTAGACAATCTCAGTAGGTAAATACACTTTGTCACATATGTTTGTTTTATGATGAAATATTCTCTCCACTTTGCCTTAAACTTGATTGTTGAGACACAAATTCAACTGCAGCAGATGTGTGACAGATTTAGGAGTTATAAGTGTCATTGTTTTAATCATCTGCAATGTTCAGTGTGTGGTTAGAGAGCTGAAGGAGATTCATTAAGTCTGAATGTGTCTCAAGAACAAACTGTAATCCAACGCTACTGTAAAGCCAGTATATTGTTTTCATCTTATTGCTCCTCTGTCTCTTAACTCCTCTCTAGAGTAACATTTTGGCTAATTGCATTTGAGACTGGGGTGTACTACACTGTGAAACTTTCTATTTTCACTAATGCATTTATTGACATTCTGCTGCTTTGGTTTGGGAGCTGATAAACCAAATAAATAGAGAAGGAAAATAGGAAGCTTATGAGTGTCACTGTACTGTATGTCATGCAATGCTGTTTTGGCACCCAGGTGGTTTTAAATGGGTTGTGTATGTTTTGCAATAGAACGAGCATGCAGAAAACGAAGGGTGGGATTTATCTTATTTAAAGCAATCACTGTATGTTGTTGGTTTCTCAGTCTACAGATTTAGCAGCAGGAAGCGGGTTGCGATGGCGTGTTTGCCTGTGAGCTACTCGTAGTTTCATGTATGTTTCAGTGTAGTAAACTGTCCTCTCTGTTCCACGCTGCCTTATATTCAGGGCCTGTTGTGCTTTAGAGCCAAATATGAGTTCAACTTTTGTACGCATGAGGGCACTTTGTGTGTATGCGTCTGTGTTTTTGTACCGTTTTGAAGTGCACGTCTTTTTCAGCATTCAGCATATTCTGTTGTAGGCAAAACACGTAACCCTAAATTTATTTATTTCCCAAAAAGAAGTCAAGATTACCTCGTGATTGTGAGATGGAGAAAAAAAGCTCAAGTGGTTCCTAACTCCATGTCTTACACTGAGAAGAGCGCTCTCCAGAATATTCTTCCTTTGTTCTTTGAGCTGAAGTTGTTTTTGCGTTTGCAAATGAACACACAGACCGCTGGTTGTGCATTGTTTTCATGCCAAAAAGGAAAATATACAAAAAAAAATTATCATATTAGAAATACATTTTTGCCTGATAGTTGATCCTAAATCTACAAAATGCATTTATTAATAATAAGAGAAGAGACAGTTGTCAGAGGAACTCAGTGATAAGTGCAATAAAACTTCATGTAGGTCAGTGTCATGTAAAAGCCATTTTGTTTTTGTCTGTTTTAGTGCATTTAATAAACCCAAGTAACATTGCTGACTTTGAAGAAATGCATTTGTGTAGCCAAACCTGGTCAAAATTACAAAGATGAAAATAAAAAAACTTTTACAACACTTGTGAACGTGTTATGTTTTGGTTAGAGATGGTCCAGCACCAGTTATGCTGCCATTGGCTCACAGAACATCTGATGATGGGGCGCACATTCAAACGCAGGATCCAGGAGCTGTTTCAACATTTGATTGCACACCGGGTGGTTGAACAGTTCTATGGTGGTTGTTGGATTATATTATAAAAATAATATTAACTAGTCCATACCCATTGAGTGCACAGTTGCCCACATACAGTTTCACATGGTGTGTGTTTGGGATACAGGTCATAGGAAACATATTGTGACACAAAATGTGCTGCTTAAATGACACAAAGAACCCAAAAGGATATATATGTTTTTTGAGAGCCTAAATGCGTGGATGAACTGGGGCTTTTTTAGGCCTATTCTTACTTTCAGGGTCCAAAAATAATCCAAGGCTATTGATAAAATATTACAGGTCAAGGCCTCAGACGCCCAGGTCTAACACCACTGAGGAAATCAGTTCTTTACAGCTCTAAAAAGAAAGTTGTCTACACTGCAAGTTGTGTTGTCCAGTCACCAGCAACTAGTTTTAGAGCAGCAAAGAATTTGGTAATATGTCACCGGATAAAAGAAAGTTACATGGCATCCGTTCTCTGCATTTGTTAATCTTCCACATAGAGTTAATCTGAGCCATGCCATACAACAATAACAATCACATCTCCTCCATACAGGATTAGCTGTATACAGCTGTTTTTAATGCAATGGCATTTGATCAGCACTCTATGAACCAGAACACATTCAGGTATCTGGAAGGAGAAAAAAAAGATGTTTGAATATCTGTAGCTTGGTACCAAGTCTTTCAAATGCATCTTCACCTCCTTTTGCTAAGATTATGTTGCCTCTCCCAATTTTGGCTTTACAAGTTTCTAAATTCACTCCCAGATTTTCAGACATTATCATCCATTATCCAGTCTGGTAACAGCAGAACTAAGTATTTTTAAACACCACCTGTCTGCCACTATGAGAAGTCCCCCATCCCTCCCCTGGGCCACAGTGAATACCACTCCCTATTTTAAACCAGACTGGGTTTAGTCCTCAATTCTTCTCACGTAAAGCACAAATAAGCCTTTAATTTGGAAATGTGACCACTGCAAATGGTATGCTGAGAACATCTGATGCTGAAAAAGTCATTTAGTTGTTGAACAACCTGCAACAAATTGAGTTTGCCATTTCAACAATGGTGTGTAGTTCAAACATTTGTTGAACACTACTGCCCCCAAGTGACTAAAGTGAGCATCATCATCTGTAGTCAAAACCTTTCAGATTAAAGTTGTGCCGAGTGTTTTAATGGTGAGAGCATGAAACACAGCAAACAAGTTTAGTCCATGAACAAACTTTATTTAATCATGAATTAAAGGCACAAATCTGTGATCAATAAAGTGGAATGCATGCCATTTAATACTCCTCTCCCTCATCATCATCCTCTCCCAGACTATCAGTGCCAACCTCCTCATAATCCTTCTCCAGAGCTGCCATGTCCTCTCTGGCCTCAGAGAACTCTCCCTCCTCCATACCCTCACCCACATACCAATGAACAAAGGCACGCTTAGCGTACATCAGATCAAATTTGTGGTCCAGCCGAGCCCAGGCCTCTGCAATAGCAGTGGTGTTGCTCAGCATGCACACAGCCCTCTGGACCTTGGCCAGGTCTCCACCAGGAACTACAGTGGGTGGCTGGTAGTTGATGCCCACTTTGAAACCAGTGGGGCACCAGTCCACAAACTGGATGGAGCGCTTGGTTTTAATGGCAGCAATGGCAGCATTGACATCTTTGGGCACCACATCACCACGATACAAAAGGCAACAAGCCATGTATTTGCCATGGCGAGGGTCACATTTCACCATCTGGTTGGATGGCTCGAAGCAGGCGTTGGTGATTTCTGACACCGTTAGCTGCTCATGGTAAGCCTTCTCAGCAGAGATGACAGGGGCATAGGTGGCCAGAGGGAAGTGGATACGGGGATATGGCACCAAGTTGGTCTGGAACTCTGTCAGATCAACATTGAGGGCGCCATCGAAACGAAGGGACGCAGTGATGGAGGACACAATCTGACTGATCAGCCTGTTCAGGTTGGTGTAAGTGGGACGCTCGATATCGAGGTTCCTGCGGCAGATATCGTAGATGGCCTCGTTATCTACCATGAAGGCACAGTCAGAGTGCTCCAGGGTGGTGTGGGTGGTCAGGATGGAGTTGTAGGGCTCCACCACAGCGGTGGACACCTGGGGAGCTGGGTAGATGGAGAACTCCAGCTTGGACTTCTTGCCGTAGTCCACGGACAGACGCTCCATCAGCAGGGAGGTGAAACCAGAGCCGGTGCCACCTCCGAAGCTGTGGAAAACCAGGAAGCCCTGAAGGCCGGTGCACTGGTCAGCCTGAGGACACAGAGGGAGACACACTGATCACATATGAGATACAGCTATGTCATTTAATCTGCTATTCTAGAGCAGAACTAGGAATCAATCCCTCCTGATATCAAGTTACCCACCAGTTTGCGGATCCTGTCCAGCACCAGGTCGATGATCTCTTTGCCGATGGTGTAGTGTCCACGGGCGTAGTTGTTGGCAGCATCCTCCTTGCCAGTGATCAGCTGCTCAGGGTGGAACAGCTGGCGGTAGGTCCCAGTGCGCACCTCATCTGAGAAGAGAAATAAAAATAAATTATAGGAGGGTTTGACATAAGGGAAAAAAACTACACAAAAGCAGCAACTATATATTTTTTTAAATTTGTATTTTACGAGAGTTTACCGATGACAGTGGGCTCCAGGTCAACAAAAACAGCTCTGGGGACGTGCTTTCCAGCTCCAGTCTCACTGAAGAAGGTGTTGAAGGAATCATCTCCTCCGCCGATGGTCTTGTCACTGGGCATCTGTCCGTCTGGCTGGATCCCATGTTCCAGGCAGTAAAGCTCCCAGCAGGCATTGCCAATCTGGACACCAGCCTGACCGACGTGCACGGAGATACACTCACGCTGTGGAAAGAAAAAAGGTTGTTGATCAGAAAGTATATATGTTATTCAAATAAGCTGGTTGTGGTGTAATTTTAACAAATCAGATGCTGGAGGCCACTCGTCACATGTTGAGCACGGCTCCGGGGCTAATGCAAGATTCAAATCAGGAGACAAAGGCTCTAGTGTGAAGCACCAGATACCAGAACATCATGACTAACATCACCTGATGCAGTCATTTAGCCTCACAGCAAACACTCCTTAAAAAGGGGTAAAAAAAACTTAGGGAGTGGTTGATCATTCAGACTTAAAATATGCTCAACAAAAAAAACTGGTTCATTGAAAACATCCACATCAAAGCTCTGTGGTGAAACAAACCAAACACGGCTGGAGTTCAGGACTTTCATACAAAGTGAGGCCTTTACAACATCAAAGATTACATGTACAAGCCCCATTAAGCTTTTAGTGAATAGGTTTTATTTAAAAAGCCTGTGGTTGCACTTTCATAAGGGCCTCTTCAAACAGAGGGTAGTCTGAATGTTCAGGCTGAAAGCACACTGACCTTTGCTAACTGGGTCAATGTACAGACAAGAAAGCCGGAAGCTGCCAGCCACGACTTATCCATAATTTGGGCTGTGCCCCGTCGAATTATCACTTAAACTTACCAACACTACAGTTAAAAAACGACCCACCGAGGACGAAGTTTGGTCAACTGTTCCTTACCTTTAACTTTTTGTTTTAACGTCGACAGTTGATGCTACTTCCTCATACTTAAACCACTTAGTAAAACTGAGTTGCCACGTGGTGACACACTTTCAGAGCGGTGAACTGAGCTAAATTAGCACACAATAAGTAAAATAAAACCTTAGTTTACAACTTACCATGTTTCCTGAAGCTGTGAAGTGTCTTACAGTTTTGTTAAAGAGGAGGAAGAGGTACGGTTAACTCTCACAGCAGGCGGTTAGGAGACCAGCGTAAGAAGTAACTGACGCGTTTTCTCTGGGCGGGCTCATTTATACTCCTCTAACCGGCGGAAAAGTGCTGCTGAATCTCATTGGTCCGAAGTCACGTGAGCGCGCTTCCTATTGGATGAACTGAAATATCATATGCGCCACGAGCTCTGCTGGAAAATTGAGTAATCATAACTGACAACTTCGGACCGGAAGTGGATACTTTTAAACCGATTTCTGATCATTACCGCTTTTCTTCTGTATCGTCTGTGTGTATATCTGCTAAGTATAGTTATTGCAGAGTCTCTATTGTGTCACATTTGTCCTTTTTCTTATTTAAATCAACAAAAACTAAGTGAGTACATTTACTCGAGTACTGTACTTTAGTACGGTTGTGACATACTTATACTTCGCTTGAGTATTTCCGCCCTCTCCATCTCTACACTTCTGCTCCATTATTACAGTTCAGGGGCAAATATTATAGTTGGTACTCCACTATATTCATTACTTTGCAGTCACATTAATACAAAGTAGAATCACAAGTGAATTATGTTGTATGGTAAGTTTAAGACAAGATGCAACTTGATCCTCCAAGGCAGATTCTCAACCTACCCAGTAGTATATGAAGTAATAAAACTTAACCCCACCTTTGCCAGCTCCAACATTACAGTGATGAAGACATTAATGGAGAAATCAGGGGTGTAAATACAGACAGTGGAGGCTGTGCGGTTGCACTGGGGCCCCTGGAGTCCCTGGGGTGGGGGGGGTGGGGGGTCCTTGCAAATGATTCAGATTACCACCACACTAGCCTCGCGTCACCAGGCTCTTCATGTAAGGCAAAGAGCCTGGTTTCTATTCACTCTGAATTTTGTCTGGATTCTGGTTCTGGTCTAGAGAGCGAATGCGGAATTCACCAAATTCACCAAAGTAAAAGTGTTCACCAAAGTAAAACTTGAAATTCTGGCGCACCATCGATTTGGGGTGATGAGGGGTGTAAGAAAATCAATTAACTTAATGGCTTGGGGCTTTTCCTGTAAATTATATTCTTTAAATTAAAAAAGTTTCACCGCATTTTTATAAGCTTGGTGCTTTTATTTTGACGGAAAGGTGCATCCATCGAATTCCTGATCCTGTCTCACTCGCCCTGGTTCCGGTTCCTTACCAAAACGGCCACTAACAGCCTCAGACTAACACCAGACAACTGCACCTGTGTTCAGAGAAGAAATCATTGAATTAAAAATGGTGCCATTTGCTTTGGGCTGTATTCCCTCAAAAATGCAAACCCATCTCCGTCATGATTTCCTTGTCTTTTCTCTCTTTTTATTTTTGGTAAAATAGTCAGTAGCGATCTACATAAACTATCAACACTATAAATAAACTATATTAAAAATCTCTTTACTCAGTTTACTGATGATCAGTGGGAAAGTATATGTTAGAATGTCTTCTCTTAATTGTTGTGCAATAAAATAATTGAACAGAATTATAAATATATGCACAGGATGTATCTTAACCCATTGCGTCTGAGTAAGATATATCCTAACTCATCCTCTAAATGTCACAGATCTAAAACATGTACAGGGTCAGTCATTCATGTTTTCTGGGAATGCAGAAAACTAAAACATTTTTGGAAAGAGGTGCATGATTTGACTGTTAAGGTCTTGAGGACTCCATCTGACATTTCCCCAGTACGGTACCTCTTTGGTATGGAACTGAATAGGACGCTAGACCCCATGTCTGCAAAGAGGATCAGCATAATGCCATGCCAAAGAAGTGCATTTTGCTCAGCTGGAACCAGGAAAGACCCCCAACATTAAACTTGTTCAAACAAATATTGAACAACACAATACAATTGGAACAACGTATTTACATATTAAAAACTAAAGGGGAAGTCTTCCTGAGAACATGGGAACCCCTTATGGATCTCTGACTACCCACTTAGCTGGATTATGTCGGCTTATGTGTGCTCTGATTCTGAAGAAATGAACCAATTTTCACTGACCATTGTTTTGTTTTTTTGATTTTATTTAAAAAAAAATTATTGTCTATTTATTCATTTATTTTACTATCAGTTATTACAACTAGGATTTTACCATGTCTTTACTGTCCATGTACTCATTTGAGGGTGTTTCTAAAAGGTTAAAAACAAATAAATAAATGATTGAAAAAAAAAAATCTGTTGAACTCAGTTAACAATTTCTTATTTTCTTGTATATTTTTGTCATATACAGGCATACAGTGATAATCGTTGGGTAGCATGTAATGTCAAGTCTTTATTTGATCATGTGACAAAATAAAATGATCCAGTAGCTAGTTTAGGTGCAAAATCTGTTGAGTGCAAATCCAACAGCTGAGCACATCTACAAGTCCAGCGAGCAGTCATACCTTTTAAACAGAAAAGCGGCAGTGAGACAAGACAATAAGAAACAAACAAAAGACAAAAGTAGCAGGGCTCTTTAAATGAGATTCCTTTGGCTTTTTTATAATCAGTTGTCTGTGGTGTGTGCACGCTTCATAAATAGTAACTAGCATGCACTGGGGCCTGTCACAATAGTGTGCACTAGGGCCCGTGGTTACTACCTTACGCACTGGGGGAAATAATGGGCAAGTCATGAAATACAGCCTGTATTACTCTGAAATGGGACATTCTGCATAATGGGTGTTACAGCTGTGTGTGTTTTCTGCTGCTGTCCCTTTTCCCTCCATTGTAGATCTGCCCAGGTGTGCTGCGTTACTTTACAAGGTGCAGTGCACCTGGCGTGGAGGAGGTGTTTAAGAGCTCCTGTGCCAGCAGCAAAGGAGAAAGGCCTCTGGTGTGGAGACTGCTGGTCCTGCTGCCTGTCAGCCTGGATTTTTGTTGTCTTGTTGTTTGATTGTTTTACTTGTGATGAAGCCCATAGATTTGAGTGTTTAAAGGTGTTTATGAAGTTATTTTGGGTCAGTGTTGGAGTTTTGTTTGCCCATAGGGCCGCCGAAGGGTGGGGTGTAACAATGGGTACTTTTACTTTTTACTTTGGTACTTTAAGTATATTTTGATCTCACTTTACTCACACATACACACATACATATGGAGTAGAATTATAAACTTGTATAAAATAGAAATCCTTAAGTAAAGTACAAATGCCAAAGTTGTACTGAAGTACACGACTAAATGAACTTAGTTACATTCTACTGCTGGTTGTTATACAAAAATTCTTCAAGATAAATCCAGATTTCAACTCTTAAATGGAAATTCAGGAGCAAGCAGGTGGATCTGTAAGAAACAGCCGTGACAGTCTTTCCAAAACTAATTAAGTGCAGCCAAATGAGTGAGCTCAAGAGTCTTTCACAAGCATAGTTAGAGCTGTAGATGCCTTGACAACAAATAAGTAAGCAGCTAAAATCATCTCAATTCAATTTTCATATTAAAAAAAATAAAAGCATCACCAAATGAAAATTGATCAGCTGTCATTTTTATTTTCCTTATTATTATAGAGAAGTTTATGAAAATGATTACAAATTATAAAGTTAAAATGATCAAAATGTGAAAGAACTGAAGATGATAATTTAGAATATAATCTTTTAAATTATTAATTTATTTCCTTTCTTTGGAATTGTTGATTTGGTTGATATAGGATAGGCAAAAATAAGCCTCAACCTACTCCTTTTTTTGTTATTGCATGTGAGATAATTTGTTTGCAATAATCTTTGTTTCTCCAGATGTCTGTAACCGAAATAAAACTTATTCATTCATTCATTCATTCATTCATATTTTTACCATTAATTTGTGGTTTTGTAGTTTATGTAAACATATCATTTTATTGTAGAATAGCCCCAGTTTTTTCATCTAACATAAGTTCTTCTTTGAACATGGGTGTATTTCTGAGTGAGTTAGCAATTTGTATGTGTTACAAGGGCCTGTTCTCACACGCTGGTGTTGTGCAACCCCACAGCCCACACTGTTACACCCCTGGTTGTGGTAAGTCTTCCTTTTGACCTGGCTTTGACCCTTTTTTCTCACCCCGGCCACCAGAGGTCTCCATATGATTGGAAATAAATCCTTTTGGTTTAATTTTTCATTTCAAAACTTAAGTTCACCTCTCTGTCATCAAGAATGATCCTGCAAACTGAAGTTGGAGCTTCAACAGATCAGAAGTCCTCACAGATGTTAGTGCAGTATGAAAAACAAGACAAAAAGGTCAATATTTTTTGCAGGATTTATTAACAGTGAATAAACCATCAAATGGCTTTTTACAACTAAAGTTATGCATCTAGATTCTAGACCACAAACACAATGTGAAGCATCTAAACAGAAATTCAAGATACTGTGCTCCTGATTGTTGTTCAGGAATGACACCTTGAACTTAGTAAGTAGGCCCTACTCCTCTCCCTCCTCCTCTCCCTCACCCTCGATGGAGTCGACTCCAACCTCCTCATAATCCTTCTCCAGAGCTGCCATGTCCTCTCTGGCCTCAGAGAACTCTCCCTCCTCCATACCCTCACCCA
Source organism: Epinephelus lanceolatus (assembly GCF_041903045.1). Classification (NCBI taxonomy): domain Eukaryota; kingdom Metazoa; phylum Chordata; class Actinopteri; order Perciformes; family Serranidae; genus Epinephelus; species Epinephelus lanceolatus. The sequence goes on along the minus strand of NC_135741.1, from coordinate 6,715,348 downwards.
CATACCAGTGAACAAAGGCACGCTTAGCGTACATCAGATCAAACTTGTGGTCCAGCCGAGCCCAGGCCTCTGCAATAGCAGTGGTGTTGCTCAGCATGCACACAGCCCTCTGGACCTTGGCCAGGTCTCCACCAGGAACTACAGTGGGTGGCTGGTAGTTGATGCCTACCTTGAAACCAGTGGGGCACCAGTCCACAAACTGGATGGAGCGCTTGGTTTTAATGGTGGCGATGGCAGCATTGACATCTTTGGGCACCACATCACCACGATACAAAAGGCAACAAGCCATGTATTTGCCGTGGCGAGGGTCACATTTCACCATCTGATTGGATGGCTCAAAGCAGGCGTTGGTGATTTCTGACACCGTTAACTGCTCATGGTAAGCCTTCTCAGCAGAGATGACAGGGGCATAGGTGGCCAGAGGGAAGTGGATACGGGGATATGGCACCAAGTTGGTCTGGAACTCTGTCAGATCAACATTGAGGGCGCCATCGAAACGAAGGGACGCAGTGATGGAGGACACAATCTGACTGATCAGCCTGTTCAGGTTGGTGTAAGTGGGACGCTCGATATCGAGGTTCCTGCGGCAGATATCGTAGATGGCCTCGTTATCTACCATGAAGGCACAGTCAGAGTGCTCCAGGGTGGTGTGGGTGGTCAGGATGGAGTTGTAGGGCTCCACCACAGCGGTGGACACCTGGGGAGCTGGGTAGATGGAGAACTCCAGCTTGGACTTCTTGCCGTAGTCCACGGACAGACGCTCCATCAGCAGGGAGGTGAAACCAGAGCCGGTGCCACCTCCGAAGCTGTGGAAAACCAGGAAGCCCTGAAGGCCGGTGCACTGGTCAGCCTGAGGACACAGAGGGAGACACACTGATCACATGAGATACAGCTATGTCATTTAATCTGCTATTCTAGAGCAGAACTAGGAATCAATCCTCCTAATATCAAGTTACCCACCAGTTTGCGGATCCTGTCCAGCACCAGGTCGATGATCTCTTTGCCGATGGTGTAGTGTCCACGGGCGTAGTTGTTGGCAGCATCCTCCTTGCCAGTGATCAGCTGCTCAGGGTGGAACAGCTGGCGGTAGGTCCCAGTGCGCACCTCATCTGAGAAGAGAAATAAAAATAAATTATAGGAGGGTTTGACATAAGGGAAAAAAACTACACAAAAGCAGCAACTATATATATTTTTTTAAATTTGTATTTTATGAGAGTTTACCGATGACAGTGGGCTCCAGGTCGACAAAAACAGCTCTGGGGACGTGCTTTCCAGCTCCAGTCTCACTGAAGAAGGTGTTGAAGGAATCATCTCCTCCACCGATGGTCTTGTCACTGGGCATCTGTCCGTCCGGCTGGATCCCATGTTCCAGGCAGTAAAGCTCCCAGCAGGCATTGCCAATCTGGACACCAGCCTGACCGACATGGATGGAGATACACTCACGCTGTGGGGAAGAAGAGGACGATTTGGATTACAAAATTTACAAATCTTAAGCATTAAAAATACCTCTTTCAAAATTATTTTCATATCAACTGCTACTAATTGAGCTAAACTTCTAACTTAAAGTTCTTCAGAAATAGAAGGTGTTTTTGTCACAGAGCCTTTAAATGACCTGAAAAATCACAGTGCATCATGGACTGTTTCAATTCAGTCACCCCGCCCTGCTCGACAAGCCTTTACTCTTCTCATTTTCTATGACATCATGTCTGCCTGAGGTTCAGTCGTATTTTTTTTCTCTCTCAGGAACACATGCATTTTCTGCTGCCACATCAGATTCTGTCTATTTCATGCAGAGTTACAGTAGAGACAGAGGGTTATGTGGGTCAGACATGTTGCAGTGTGCTGTCTCTTTAAAAAGCCACTTTCACATCCTCACTGGGAACAAAAGTCTCCCATTAATGTTAGAATGGAAGGTTTTATAGGCAGTCAGTGGGATGAATAATATAACATAAAATCATCTAATAATAATATTTATATAAAAGCTGCAAAAAGGGTCCTAGAATCAAGATGAAGAAACAGCAACAGAATTAGTGTGAAGCTAGTCAAGCTGATTAAAAAGAGGCGTTGGCTCACAGTGCAGGGGTGCATCACACTACGTCTCTATAAAGCAAGAGCTGTGAAGAGAATAAAGGGTGACGTCACAGAAATATCATATGAGCCACCTCCTTTAAGCCCCTTCTGTGACTGTCAAACAAAAACTCCTGAAATAAAATATCCAACATGTTACTCACCATGATGGCTCGTCGGTATTATGCAATGTAATGAGACAAGCCAGAGGAGTGTTTGTGTCTGACGGCTGCGGTGTCTGTCTGAGGCTGAGGCTGAGGCCGCTCTGCTGCTGATGCACCACACTCAGGTATTCTGCCTCTGCAGGAGAACAGATGAAGTGAACAAAATATAGAGTCTCCTCCTCCTCCTGCCGCAGTAACCGTTTCACATCCAGAGCAACTAAGATGCTGCAACTGAGACAGGAGGACTGGGACTGTGTGATGATGAGTTGATGATTTGGTCCATAGGGCCGTGCAGCCAAATGACAGGAAGTTCAAATTATTCTGTGACTAGGAATACTCAGTTTAGCTGGAGGTGGAATTACATGACATAATCCGTCTGTCCCTAAAGTGATGGGGGAAAAAACTTCATGTTTTGTGCTCCAGCTACTTGAGATAGTCTGTGAAAAAGAATCATATATGTGTCTGGCAGAATTTATGACCACTGTAAACTCTGGTAAATGACTGTTATTTGTGTCTGTTTTTGGCCCTTATCGACCCGTATGTTTGGAGAGGTCCCAATCAAGTTTTTTGCCCCTGATCCGAATCATTACATATTGAGTTTCTGCAGGCGCTGAGTCCTGATCTGACTAAAATAGCTCTGCAATGCATCAACGCTGTTCCAGTGTTGTTGGATTTTTGTTTTGATGAAGAATAAAAAAACAACCTCACTGTCTCTTCTCTCTCACTTCAGGTGGGGAGTGTCCAGGGGGCAATTTTGGGATCTACAAAGCTCAATATAACCGATCCCTATCAGTGAGAAATTGCCTTGACCTGCCTCAGTACCGATCTTTGAGATAGGATCAGGGCATCCCTTATTTTGTTCCTATCATTATCTGATGTTAGTATTGTTTTATCTGTCATCTGGTTTTGTTGTGTTTTGTTCACAATTATTTCTGTTAAGATCTTGGCCAGGACTTCTTGCAAAAGTGGGATTCCAGTCTCACTGGGACTCACCCAATTCCATGACCTCTTATCCTTGTAGGGGTCACGGGGGCCTGGAGCCTATCCCAGCTGACATTGGGTGAGAGGCAGGGTGCACCCTGGACAGGTCACCAGACTATCACAGGGCTGACACATACAGACAGACAACCATTAACACCTCCGGACAATTTAGAGTCACCAGTTTACCTGCATGTCTTTGGACTGTGGGAGGAAGCTGGAGGAAACCCACGCTGACACAGGGAGAACATGCAAACTCCACACAGAAGCTCCCCCACAACAGAGTTTAAACCAGTATGCCAGTATAACTTCATGCATTAGTGATTATAATTAAATAACACACAGTATTATGACAGGAACCATTCTGCATAATGAGTTTACTCCTGCTACTTCAAGTATATTTTGATGCTGAGACCTTTTTTACTTAATTTTGAATGCAGGACTTGTAACAGTATTTTTACACTGTGGTGTTGCTGCTTTTGCTTCAGTAAAAGAACCGAATACTGAATACTCCATCACTGCATTATGGACAGTATATGTCATGTGAATCCACCTCCAGCTAGACTGCTCAAAAATATAATTTGACCTTCATCAACTCATCATCACACAGTCCCAGTCCTCCTGTCTCAGTTGCAGCATCTTAGTTGTTCTGGATGTGAAATGGTTACTGCAGCAGGAGGAGGAGGAGTCTCTATATTGTGTGCACTTCGTCTGTTCTCCTGCAGAGGCAGAATATTTGAGTGTGGTGCATCAGCAGATCAGCCTCAGACAGACACCGCAGCCGTCAGACACAAACACTCCTCTGGCTTGTCTCATTACATTGCATAATATCGACGAGCCATCATGGTGAGTAACATATATATTATATATTTTATCTCCAGGGTTATTGTTCGAGAGTCTAAGAGATGGGGTGTGGACGGGAATGGAGGCTGTATTGTGGCTTCTTAAAGAGACAGCGCACTGCAACGTGTCTGACCTAGATAATCCTCTGTCCCTACAGTGACTCTGCATGCAACGGTATTGTGTGGCAGCAGAACATTCATGTGTTCCTGTTAAATAACTGATAAACTGAACCTCAGACAGACATCCTGTCATAGAATATAAGAACAGCAAAGGCCTTTCTTGTATGGTCCATGATGCACTGCGATTTTTCAGGTCATTTAAAGGCTTTCCGACAAAAACACCTATTGTTGAAGAACTTGGCACCATGGTTGTGTCGTACTCGCTTTTTCAGATCTGTGTGTTTAGCTCTTATATTTCAACAGTCAAAGCAGCTGTTATGGAAACTATTTCAATTAAGGAAGTATTATTGAGGCTTGAGATTTATTAATTTTTTAATCCAAATCGTCCTCTTCTTCCCCACAGCGTGAGTGTATCTCAGTCCACGTCGGTCAGGCTGGTGTCCAGATTGGCAATGCCTGCTGGGAGCTTTACTGCCTGGAACATGGGATCCAGCCGGACGGACAGATGCCCAGTGACAAGACCATCGGCGGAGGAGATGATTCCTTCAACACCTTCTTCAGTGAGACTGGAGCTGGAAAGCACGTCCCCAGAGCTGTTTTTGTCGACCTGGAGCCCACTGTCATCGGTAAGTGTCGTCTCTTCTGACTGAACATTAATTTAAGAAACTTAAAGTTGCCACAACTGATTCAATGTGTGTTTTTGTCTCCTCAGATGAGGTGCGCTCTGGGACCTACCGCCAGCTGTTCCACCCTGAGCAGCTGATCACTGGCAAGGAGGATGCTGCCAACAACTACGCCCGTGGACACTACACCATCGGCAAAGAGATCATCGACCTGGTGCTGGACAGGATCCGCAAACTGGTGGGTAACTTGATATCAGGAGGGATTGATTCCTAGTTCTGCTAGAGTATCAGATTAAATGACATAGCTGTATCTCATATGTGATCAGTGTGTCTCCCTCTGTGTCCTCAGGCTGACCAGTGCACCGGCCTTCAGGGCTTCCTGGTTTTCCACAGCTTCGGAGGTGGCACCGGCTCTGGTTTCACCTCCCTGCTGATGGAGCGTCTGTCCGTGGACTACGGCAAGAAGTCCAAGCTGGAGTTCTCCATCTACCCAGCTCCCCAGGTGTCCACCGCTGTGGTGGAGCCCTACAACTCCATCCTGACCACCCACACCACCCTGGAGCACTCTGACTGTGCCTTCATGGTAGATAACGAGGCCATCTACGATATCTGCCGCAGGAACCTCGATATCGAGCGTCCCACTTACACCAACCTGAACAGGCTGATCAGTCAGATTGTGTCCTCCATCACTGCGTCCCTTCGTTTCGATGGCGCCCTCAATGTTGATCTGACAGAGTTCCAGACCAACTTGGTGCCATATCCCCGTATCCACTTCCCTCTGGCCACCTATGCCCCTGTCATCTCTGCTGAGAAGGCTTACCATGAGCAGTTAACGGTGTCAGAAATCACCAATGCCTGCTTTGAACCTGCCAATCAGTTGGTGAAATGTGACCCTCGCCACGGCAAATACATGGCTTGTTGCCTTTTGTATCGTGGTGATGTGGTGCCCAAAGATGTCAATGCTGCCATCGCCACCATTAAAACCAAGCGCTCCATCCAGTTTGTGGACTGGTGCCCCACTGGTTTCAAGGTGGGCATCAACTACCAGCCACCCACTGTAGTTCCTGGTGGAGACCTGGCCAAGGTCCAGAGGGCTGTGTGCATGCTGAGCAACACCACTGCTATTGCAGAGGCCTGGGCTCGGCTGGACCACAAATTTGATCTGATGTACGCTAAGCGTGCCTTTGTTCACTGGTATGTGGGTGAGGGTATGGAGGAGGGAGAGTTCTCTGAGGCCAGAGAGGACATGGCAGCTCTGGAGAAGGATTATGAGGAGGTTGGAGTCGACTCCATCGAGGGTGAGGGAGAGGAGGAGGGAGAGGAGTAGGGCCTACTTACTAATAAGTTCGAAGTGTTCAAGTGTTATTCCTGAACAACAATCAGGAGCACAGTATCTTGAATTTCTGTTTAGATGTGTGATGTTGTGTTCTTAATAAATCACAGTAGTTGTAAAAAGCCATTTGATGGTTTGTGCACTGTTAATAAATTTGGGAAAATTACAGGCTGTCTTGTCTTGTCTTGTGTTTCATACTGCACTGACACCTGTAAGGACTTTGGGCCTGATGAAGCTCCTTCTCCACTTTGCAGGATCCATCTTTCCTTTTCTGATTTCTTAAGCCCATGCTCTGTGATCTGCAACATAAGCTTACAATTCTTCTTCTGAAGTGTGTTCAGATTATACATCATGGCACCACCAAGGAGCCTGTCTTGTGAAGTTGTTGAACAGACTTATAAGAAGAAAAAAAACATTTGCATATGACTGAAAGCCCTTACTGTGGAGGTTTTCCCTTTTTCTGTCAAACAAGATAATGTGGAAAGACATGGACTGAATGAATAAAAATTAACAGAGGAAGTTCAGTCAATGAATTGGGAGGAACTGGTGACCAGCAAAGGACGTCAAGATTACCCTAAATACACAAATACACAGGCGAATAGGGATCCTATTTGGCATGATTTAGTAAGAAACGTAATGGTCATGTTTGTTTTCTATCACATATCTCGAGTAATTGTCTACAATTTAAAAACCGATAGAGACAAATTCACTTTCAACCCACTGCCTCTGCATGCCCATCCCCAGACTCTCTCTACACCTCCCCTGGACTCTGCATTGTGATTTTTTTATATTTGTAGTGGAGTGTCATGCAGAAAGAAGGAGACACCAGACAGGATTCAGGATTGTGGTTGAGACCTTGACCGTGTTTTATTCCTCAGTAACACTCAGTAACATCTCTGCTGCTGGCATCACATCCTCAGTAAAATCATCAACCTTGCCGGGCAAGAGAAAGTAAACCCAAACAACAAACAATAATTAACATTAAAAGATGATTTATCAAATGAAAATAAACATAACTGTCAAGTTAAACTTAATATGACTCTCTGAAAGAAATAAATTCCCAACGTAAAGCATACAATTGCCAATAATCTCAGCATTCAATAGAGTGTGCCAGGGCTGACGTCAAAACCCAGAAGTTTAGCATTGCGCTGGTTCCCAGAAGAGAAAGTGAATGTGATTTTTGCATTGCGTTTTAGATTATGTCAGAAAATAAGCTCTGTGGCTAACACAAGTTTATGATACTTACAGGTTTTGTTCAGCGAGATAATCTTCACATATGAACACCTTTCATACCGCATATGAAGCTTAAATGCAATCGCCAGAAGTAAAAAGCTAACGTTAGGCTTTAACGGACTACATGACTACTCCACGGTCGCATGACTCTTGACGTCACTGCCACTAAGCTTTCAACTGATTTCGGCCGCTTTATTTTAAAAACATTGTATAATGGGGAAATCGGACTGTTTAAGCTAAATAAGAAGCTGTAATGGCAGACTGCCAGCACTCTTGCCTGTTCGGGGGTGATGATGTTTAATGTCCCGACAGGGTTTGTAGTCGTATTGAGCAACTTGTTAGCAACCGCCTTTTGTACGACACGTAAAAGCTTCAAAATTCACAAGTAGGGTATTTACTGATGTGTTTTATGTCGTGGAACAAAACCTGAAACTTGCTTAAGCTTTTGTTAACCACAGACCTTATTTGAGGCATTTTACCAAAATCCCATTCAAAAAACATATTGACTTTTAGACGAGAGAACCGGAATAGCTTCTCACACAGCTCTCTGTGAGGCACCTTTGTGGGAGTTAAATTAGTCTCTTCATCCTTATTTCAGCCTCTATTTGAAACACGGTGAGTGTGGAATAATGGGAAGTTTTCGTTTTGATTAAACCACGCTCACAGCCCACATTTAATCATTTTAATTTAAGCTTTACTACATATCGGCGTTAGCTAATAGCCAAACTTTTAGCTTTAGCTAACATCACCTTGAATGAAAAGAGCAGTTAAAGTTTCATGTTTTGTGACATTATGTTTTAATTGTAATTTATAATATTAAGTGTAGGTAAGGTTATTGGTGGTTTTCCTTTTAATGGAAAGTACATTTAATTTCAACCGTTGCTTTCAGCGCCATGTTTTGCTCCATCACAGCTGATTCAAATGATCAACTTGTTACCAAGCAGCTTCAGGACTTCATAAGGAGTTGATGGTTTTAATCAGCTGGTGCAGGGAGAGATTTAAAACATGCAGGACAAGAGTTACAAGGGGGGGTTTGGGAAACACTGCTCTATTATAATCAATGGCCAAAGAAACACTTTTTTATAATAAAGTGGAGTAAAGTAAATGAAACAGCTAAAGTGTTTTAAAAAAAAAAAAGAACACTAGGGAAAACATGACTTAGGAAATAAAACTTGGTTTGGTTTGGATAGAGGATGTGGGTATGGTTGGCTTCCACCTCCCCACATTTTCGCTGACAGCTTGGTGTTCTCTCCCAAGAAACAAAAGTTGCATGTGTGTAAACGATGACCACAGCTCTGTCTGGTTTTGGCAAACTAAATATGTTCCACATACTTTATGCAATAATAACATGAGAATATTCCTCTGCCCTAATCACATTTAATGCACTGATAATCAGCTATGTGTTTTTCTGAATAAACAGATTCATTTTAAGACTGTAAATAATTGTGCAGCATGTGTCAGGTGACGCATGATGTTGTGGTATCTGGTTCCTCATAAAGAGTCCTTTTATTTCTTCCCCCTCTTTGGACCGTAGCTTTTGAGCTGTCGTCAACATGCGGTGATGATGATCTGAAGAACCTAATTAGACATGGTTAAAAAATGTAGATGTCTGGCGATATTTAATGATAAATTTTACATATTGTCCTCCAGCGTGAGTGTATCTCAGTGCATGTGGGTCAGGCCAGATTGGCAATGCCTGCTGGGAGCTTTACTGCCTGGAACATGGGATCCAGCCGGACAGACAGATGCCCAGTGACAAGACCATCGGCGGCGGAGGAGATAATTCCTTCAGCACCTTCTTCAGTGAGACTGGAGCTGGAAAGAACGTCCCCAGAGCTGTTTTTGTCGACCTGGAGCCCATTGTCATCAGTAAACTCTCATTAAATAGAGATGCCAGTTCATTTCATGAATTTAAACCCTCATTTCTGATTAATCTGTTTCTTCAGATGAGGTGCACACTGGGACCTACCACCAGCTATCGCTGATCACTGGCAAGGAGGATCCTGCCAACAACTACGCCCGTGGACCCTACGCCATCGGCAAAGAGATCATCGACCTGGTGCTGGACAGGATCCGCAAACTGGTGGGTAATTCAGAGCAGGAGAAGTTCTTTCCTAATAAGCCTGAGATGATGTATAACTCATAAGAATTAATCAGGAAAGTGACAACAGTGCATGTGCTCTGATCATCAGTTTAAACTCCTAACATGCAGTTTGTGCCACAAGAGGGAACTGAAGCATTATTAATGACAAGTAATACCCCTGTGGGTAAGATCCTTGTGGTGAACTTAAGGAGCCTGTTCATCCACGTTGCCAAACACTTGCTTACTCCAGAGTGTCTACAGGTCCTGTTGAAAAGTCTTAAAATGTCCTAAATTCAGATTCGATGGGTCTTAAATATTTTTGGTTACATTACTGTGAACATTCCTCCAGCCTGACTGACCCAATGACCGTTTACATTCTTTGGACAGACCGAAGAATTACAATAATAAGTAGCATTTATTAGAGATGTACCGATACCACCTTTTCCTTCCTGAATGCCATAAAACTTTTTTTTAAATTATTATTATCCAGTGTCCAGATAAAGACACAGGTTAAAGTGCAGCCACACAATTTGGTAAAAAAGACATTTTAAAAGCTACAATGGAATGCTTTTTAAACTCCGCTCCGTTTCCATTTCGTTTGCCTGTAGCGTGCGTATGCGTAATGACGTGAGGCATTACGTGGTATCGGATTGGTCATAGGCTGTACTCCCCTCACCTTCTGTTTACCCCTACTGCTATCTAAGCATGCAAGAAGTTTTTTTTTAATGCGTCCAGGTTTTGAGATATCTTGAACTCCCAGCCCAATATTGTTGGTGTGAATGGAATTTAGTTTATTGTGCTAACAGCATTACAACAATGCATTAGAAGGGGCACAATTTCTGGACAGAGATTGTACCGTTAATCTGGAAGAGATAAAGAGAACATGATGCAGACGTTTGGCTTCATTCACCTATCGTTCTCAAGAAATTTCTTCTTAAAACCCACTTACTCAGTTTTTATGGAGATTTGGGGAATTGGATTTTAGTTAAGAACAGAGTGTACACACACTGAAGAGCACTCTTATGCACATTTTGTGCTGGCATGTTTGTGCAGAACAACTGAAACCACTAAGTCAGCTGAATCATACCCCCGAACTTCAGGATAATCTGAGTAATGCCTCCTCACCAAGCTTCAGTTTGTCCTCTTTTAGTCTTCAGGAAGTTACTAATGCTCTTCTTACAACTGACAATACAAAATCAACCGGTGCAGATAGTTTAGTTGCTTTCTTTCTTAAACATTCTGCGCCACTTATTGCAGAATGTATAACTCATATATTCAATCTGACCATCTCCACTGGAATAATCCCCACAGCCTGGAAAACAGTCTATGTCCTTCCCTTACATAAAGGAGGTGATAAAACCGATATAAATAACTATCGCCCTATTTCCAAATTATGTTGCCTGGCTAAAATTTTGGACTCCCTGGTAAATAATCAACTTAGATCATATCTTTCTTTGTTTTCTATACTCCCTCCCTATTCGACACAGTTGACCATTTGTTACTTAGAAAGAAATTGTCCTGTATTGGTTTTGATTCTGTCAGCTGCCTGTGGTTTGAAAACTATCTCTCCAATAGACTGCGATGCCTACAGATGGGTGATGGGTGCTGTTCATTCAAATTTTTTTTAATATTACTAAAGGTGTCCCACAGGGCTCAGTGTTAGGGCCAATATTGTTTTCAGTTTACATAAATGATATTGCCCCCCCCCCCATTGTCGAATCTGTATTTTTGTCTGTTTTGGATTATGGTGATGTTATATACCGAAAAGCTGCTGTCTCTACACTGAAATCACTTGATGTTGTCTACCACTCAGCCCTAAGGTTCATTACAGGTGATCCTTGCAGCACCCATCACTGCCACCTTTACTGAAAGGTTGGCTGGCCACAGTTGGCTGTGAGGCGGGAACAGCATTGGTATTTGTTCATTTATAAAGCTTTGATACAGATGCTTCCACTCTATATCTCATCACTCTTAACTCTGTCCTAGGACTAGGAAGCATGTCATTCTCTTACAGTGCACCTTTATACTTGGAATAACCCACAAAAGACCTTAAACTTAGACACTCTGCCACTCTTATGGCTGTTTAAGTGCCTTATTTCGGATCTTGTTTTAACTGAGTGTAAATGTTTTTAAATGTACATCTACACTTTAGCATGTTTATCACCCTGTATTTCTACTTTTAGAGCCCATTTATTGCTAGTGTTGTTTGTTGTTTTGTATGATTTCATTTTTGTTTTAACTGATATGCGTGATTGTTCTTTGTTTACCTATTAATTGCTTTAATGTCTTTGTTCATGCTCGGCATCACTGAAAATGAGGGTCTCCCTCCATTGATTTCCCGAGTCTTAAATAAAGGTTTGAACTGGTTATTGTGTTTTCTTCAATTCTACAATTTTCTGATATTACAGGATTAATATTACAATTAGGGCTGTCAAAATAATGTGAGGCCACGTCAAGCCACACTCAACCACACGTTGAGACACAAACTGAGTAAGTCTGTCTGTGACTGTGACCTTGCGAATTGGATTGCAATGGACTGCAGACCAGTTTCAGTGGTAGAGGAAAGGGGGACAGTCGTGTCCAAAATCCAGCAGCTCTACTACGACACACCTGCCAAAATTCTTTGAACTGTGTATCTAAAAATACTTTCACAGCAAAAGTTTATGTATGCAGTTAATTTAAATGAATTAATCACAGAGCATGTAATTAGATTTTTTTAATTACCATACTATTTCTATTATCTTTAAATACTTAAATTATTTTATTAACAACATTATTTTTTAAACCAAGCACAACATTTACACTTCAGTTCATATCAGTTATGTTAATAGGAACCACGCTGTCTAATTATCAGTGACTGATCATGGTAGGAAATATCACAGGCATTTGGGGGAGCGGGACAAATACTGACAAAGCAGCATTCTGAGCAAGTTATTAATATCTTACAGAAACATTGTGTGAAATGGTCCACTTCACCCCACTCCCTCATCTCTCTCTAAACACACTGACTCACAGCTTGGAGAGCATCGTGGCGCTCGTCTCTGTCTTCACTGTCTTCAGGCTGACGGTTATGCGACCGTGTTGCATACAGTCTGCAGCTTGTGGGTTAACGCATGTTTTGAGCATCCCATGAGTCTTTCTATGTTTTATATCCACTTCTGATGCTATTAAATATGACGGCTCATTTGGCGTTCACTTTCTGCAGAAGCACCTTCACTTCAGAACTATTCAAGTTTTTTTGATGTTTGGAGTCTGGTGCTCAAACTCTTTAGACGTTTGGTTAGACATGCTTGTCTTAATTTTATCAACTACTTCTTTTACCTCAACTTCTGTCAATCAGCACCCCCTTTCAACTTACGAGGACAATGGGATTCATTATTATGAGAACACAGATGCAAACAATTCCAAGGATAGGTCATGGATCTAACGTAGACTTTTATTAGGACCTTCTCTTAAGGACAAATTTTAAAAAAAAAATTGGGAAGATATTGGTGAAGGAGGCCCATTGTTTATAGAAAGCACCTTGCTATTGTGTTTGAATCTTTTTTTCTTTCTTTTTTTGTTAATGCTGTGAGCAGCACAACCAAAAGTTTTAATTTATCTCTAGTTGCTAGTTTAGCTCCAAACTGGTGATTAATGGACAAACAATTCTTTTGGAGTCCATGTATGAACAATTTGAATCAACTGTTTCATGTTTAACTAGTGCCTTTTTGCACCTTTTTAATATTCCTCTCCCTCAATAAATGTTACTCCAACCACGTCTGTTGTTGTAATCATTAAATAAAAGCAGGATGTATCTGACTATTTAAACTTGTTTTTTCCTAATTAACGCTCCATCACCACAGTGTAATCCCTATCAGGGTTTTGTGCTGGATCATGTAGACTCATCAACCTGCTTGTACAAATAAAATGTCAGATTTTCAAATGAAAAAAATGATGGTTTAAATATGGGCCAATCCACAATGCCAAGGATCAGCATGCCAGGGGCCCCGCCACCCCCGCCTGCCGCCTGGCACACAATGCTCCTGACCCTGATTTCTGTCCCTGTGGGTGGTCGGCCCAGGATCAGGATCAGGATCCTCCTGGGCAGGAGGTGTTTTGGGCACATCCCACTGGTAGGAGGCCCCAGGGCAGACCCAGAACATGCTGGAGATATTGCATATCTCATCTGGCCTGGGATCATCTTGGGGTCCCCCAAGAGGAGCTGGAAAGCTAGATGGACGTCTGGGGTGCTTTGCTTGGCCTGCTGCCCCCGTGACCCGTCCCCAGATAAGCAGACGAAACTGGATGGATAGATGGTTTTTTTTACTACAGTCAGAGTGCCTCGGATGCATTTGTGGACTGCCTGCCCGTGCCATGGACATTAATTCAACATGCTAGAGGGGTATTTTGAGCATATTTGAACGCATACAGCATATATTATTTAATGTACAATCACTGTCTTGTAGGGGAAGATCCCTCGGACTCTCCAAAATAAGTTCGGGCCTTGAATTTCCTCAGTTCGTAGAAAATGGCCCCTGGACTCCCGACATTTTACAATAGTGGCCCCTGGACAAAGCAAGTTGAATATCCCTGGTTTTTCTCACAGACTAATGAGTTTGAATACACACTAATGACAGAAAAAGGAAACACTAAGAGGAACATTTTTGTCTCCATACAGGTCAGATGCTGATATGTAATGCTTTTGGTTGTGTATTACTACAGTTTCCTTATCTTATCACATCAAATTGACTTAAATCCAGACTAAGGGTTATTTTTTATTCTTAAACCAAAAGAAAGAAAGAAAGAAAGAAAAAGAAAGAGACATCAGACAACTTCATATGTCACAGGAATTTTATTTGTAACAGAGCCAAACTGACATTTTTGGTTCATTTAGTCAGAATATCCAAACTTTATAGAGAAACGTTTCTTTTTGGAATGCCATTAATTTTAAGCAATTGCTTCCCGTTTAGTGTTTTATGTCCCTTTAAATACTCCTCTTCCTAACCCTTGGAAGGGTCATCTCCAACCTTAAAACCTGCTCATGTCCTCTCTGGCCTTTCCTGTTTTATTAACTTAAAATCCAAATTGACATTTTCAGGAGTTTTATTCTGAATAGACAAACATTTCTTTATGGAATGTGTTTAAGGACAGTTGGAATCAATTGTTTCATATTTATCTAGTGCCTTATTGTCCCTTTTTAATATTCCTCTCCCTCCTCCTCTCCCTCACCCTCGATGGAGTCGACTCCAACCTCCTCATAATCCTTCTCCAGAGCTGCCATGTCCTCTCTGGCCTCAGAGAACTCTCCCTCCTCCATACCCTCACCCACATACCAGTGAACAAAGGCACGCTTAGCGTACATCAGATCAAACTTGTGGTCCAGCCGAGCCCAGGCCTCTGCAATAGCAGTGGTGTTGCTCAGCATGCACACAGCCCTCTGGACCTTGGCCAGGTCTCCACCAGGAACTACAGTGGGTGGCTGGTAGTTGATGCCCACCTTGAAACCAGTGGGGCACCAGTCCACAAACTGGATGGTGCGCTTGGTTTTAATGGTGGCAATGGCAGCATTGACATCTTTGGGCACCACATCACCACGATACAAAAGGCAACAAGCCATGTATTTGCCGTGGCGAGGGTCACATTTCACCATCTGATTGGCAGGCTCGAAGCAGGCGTTGGTGATTTCTGATACTGAGAGCTGCTCATGGTAAGCCTTCTCAGCAGAGATGACAGGGGCATAGGTGGCCAGAGGGAAGTGGATACGGGGATATGGCACCAAGTTGGTCTGGAACTCTGTCAGATCAACATTGAGGGCGCCATCAAAACGAAGGGATGCAGTGATGGAGGACACAATCTGACCAATTAGCCTGTTCAGGTTGGTGTAAGTGGGACGCTCGATATCGAGGTTCCTGCGGCAGATATCGTAGATGGCCTCGTTATCTACCATGAAGGCACAGTCAGAGTGCTCCAGGGTGGTGTGGGTGGTCAGGATGGAGTTGTAGGGCTCCACCACAGCGGTGGACACCTGGGGAGCTGGGTAGATGGAGAACTCCAGCTTGGACTTCTTGCCGTAGTCCACGGACAGACGCTCCATCAGCAGGGAGGTGAAACCAGAGCCGGTGCCACCTCCGAAGCTGTGGAAAACCAGGAAGCCCTGAAGGCCGGTGCACTGGTCAGCCTGAGGACACAGAGGGAGACACACTGATCACATATGAAATACAGTTATGTCATTTAATTTCATGTTTTAGAGCAGAATGAGGAATGGATCCCTCCTGATATCAAGTTACCCACCAGTTTGCGGATCCTGTCCAGCACCAGGTCGATGATCTCTTTGCCGATGGTGTAGTGTCCACGGGCGTAGTTGTTGGCAGCATCCTCCTTGCCAGTGATCAGCTGCTCAGGGTGGAACAGCTGGCGGTAGGTCCCAGTGCGCACCTCATCTGAAGAAACAAAAATATGGAGCCAGTTATTTTACACTGTTCAGATATGTCACTTCAGTTCACCTACATTAATGATCAGCCAGAAGACATGACACTTACCGATGACAGTGGGCTCCAGGTCGACAAAAACAGCTCTGGGGACGTGCTTTCCAGCTCCAGTCTCACTGAAGAAGGTGTTGAAGGAGTCATCTCCTCCGCCGATGGTCTTGTCACTGGGCATCTGTCCGTCCGGCTGGATCCCATGTTCCAGGCAGTAAAGCTCCCAGCAGGCATTGCCAATCTGGACACCAGCCTGACCGACGTGGATGGAGATACACTCACGCTGTGGGGAAGAAAACACCAGAGATAAGTTTATTGTGTGCAGTTATTTAGACACAAGCCAATATTTCAATAAGAAAAGAATGAATTAATTTCACTTTTATGGCCATTAAAATAGATTTATCACCATTAAATCAAGCAGGCTTTTAGATTGAGATTTGCCATCATTCAAAATCAAACTTGAGTGCACATGTTAGAGGAAACTGTTGCTGAAAGTATAAATGTAATCCTTGTTCAGTTTCATTGGGAATTTAATCAGCAGCGGTCTAGCTGTGTCTGGAACGCCGTTGCTATGCGACAAGCCCATCACTCTAGCAACTGATGACGTATGATGGAATTTGAATGTACAAGTAAACCGTTAACCCTGAATAAAGTTCAGTCTGGGAACACTTAATGTAAAATAACAGCCAGTTTACCGTAACAACAGGAGATAAAGATCCCTTTTGATCCGCACCAGCGCCAGTAGCCATCACGGGGGCCACTCAGCAGTGTCCATTACTAACCTAACATGAATTTTTAATGCCTTGCGCCATGCTGACAGTGCACTTAATCCATTTGCCCACAGGACAGGCTGTGTCTGGGTGTGGGACATGTGATGACGAGCCTCCACCCTAACGGACAGTGCTCATACCGGGGCTTTAGGGAGGATAAAACACTGCAGAGAGTCGGCGGTTGGACTGGAGCCTTCATTATTCATTCAGACCACACTGCCATCTGATGAAAACCTCTTTTGTTCAGTCTGCCCGCCACGTAACGTTAGCAAGCTGCTCCCCGCCCAAAGCATCGCCTGAACATCTCCATCATCAAACCTCATTTTATAAATGACTAATTAAAGAATATTCTGCTAAAAAAAAAGTCACTTTAAACCTTTTTAGAAAACCTCAAGCTTGTTCCCAGTTTTCCATTAATGTCACCGTCCTCTCCCGCCCTCCTCACACCCCCAAAACCCCTCAAATATCCCTTAATATCAAAGTTTCAAAAGTTCCTACCATTTTGTTCTGTTGTAGTAGCAATGGAGGGTTGAAGCTCCGAGACAGGGAATCTTACAATTCGACAGTTATGGGGTCGATGTAAGAGATAATGGCGAACATGAGTGATGGATAGTGGTATATATACAAGTGCAGCGCCTGCGCCGGTGCTTGCTGTGCTGCCATTGGTCAACTCCCCCGTCAATCCAACGTTCCGAGGCTGTCCGCGGCTTCCCATTGGCTGAGCGTCTGTCTGGCTTCGCAGACCGCCTCCAAAACCACACCCGGGTCCCATCATTGTGCCGCAAGCATGGCGCCTCTTATTGTGGGGAGGAAAATGCTGCTTCATCTCCAGCATGCTGGTACCACACAGGCCCAGTCTGACAGACAGTAAACAGATAGTCCTCATTTTTAACAAATAAATCCAACATAAAAACAGAATAGATAAGATAAAATATAACTTTATTTATGTATTTATAATAGAATAGAATAGAATAGAATAGAGTAGTATTTTAGGACATTATTGCTTTGATATTTAGGCTTCATACACAATAGAGGTGACTGACACCTGCCCTTACAAAATCAGCCAGGCAGTCAATTCAATTTTATTTAAAGCCCAATATCACAAATCACAATTTGCCTCAGAGGGCTTTACAGCATTCTACATCCCTCTGTCTTTGGACCCTTGCAGCAGATAAGGAAAAACTCCCCCAAAAAACCCTTTAACAGGGAAAAATCAGAACAGATCAACATAATAAATTTACAGTGATCCATATAACAAAATGATACAATAGCTATGATAATACTGATTTTAGAAGTAATATAATAACTATATTTTGGTAGCATATATGTTATAAGTAAATATATGAGAGTATTTTGTATGTGACAGTAATGATCATATGTGTTCAAAAAAGCTATACAAACCTTACACAAAGACTGGGATGCTGGTTTAATGTGTTATTGTGAACCCCATGTCTGAGGACAATATCCAGAAATATGCATCTGCAGTTCATTCAAAATGTCATAATACTTTAAACCATATTTCCAGGTACAAAATAAGTCCAGACAGCCTGTCTGTTTAGTTATATTTTGGTGCATTTTTGCAGACCATGTGTCCTCTCTGGCCTCCTACCTGTTACCTATCATGCACTTTATCAATAATTCCACATGTTATTTATTTATTTCCTTTTTCATTCCCAGTATTCATATTTTATCTTCAGTCTATCACTGATAAAAGAGGTCAGACTGCCCCGTCAGAGATGAGGGACATGTAGGCCAACAGAGACATCCACAGACGCCCAACCCCCAGCCCTCCTCCCAAGATTTAACTGTTGCTAGGAAATGAATAACGGAGTTGCCTGGATACAGCCTGGTATCCACATAGACTGCCTTTATCTGGAAGTCACGTGACCCAGCTTAAATGGCAGCATTAACGGGCTGCAGTGCAGCTGCCTCTGTGGGGGGATGTGAGGCGCCTCAGCCACCTCTTCTGCAAAAAAATATTTCACCCTGATCTTGGGGGGAATACACTTCCTCTTGTCTAGTGGTGCATGTGTCCTCTTCGTCTCATAAAACTGATGACAATTAAAAAAAGAATAAACCCAACAACAACAAAATACTCTAAGATTGGCATGGGGATGCTGGGGTGTGGCCCCTGCAACACAAAGATGCATGGCATTGATGTGGGTCAGCTCTTTTGTTCAGGCAGTTGTTCCCATAAAACCTCACTCTTCCTATAGAGACAGTAATGTAACTGGATGTGCGTAGCAGCTCTGTTTGTGTTAAACATTCACCTTTCAATAAGAAAGACCATAAATTATTCGTCATTGGACCTGAAGAAAAGAAAAGCAAAGTAACAGACAGTTAAGCCGCTTGGTTGCTAACAACAAAGGCAGCTCTATGACAACAGTTGTCCCAGAGGCGGACATGATACCTCTTTGAATGGGAGGCAGCTTAAAATAACCCAGTTTGGGGTGCAAAGTCAAGAGAAACTGATCTCAATTCATGGTGACTGCAGCCACAATCACACAGTTTAGCAAGCAAGATTTAGCCTTTTTGGGTGAATCATTTTGGACACCATCAAATCAATTTTTTCGTTGTAGTTTTGTCCCAGTATATCTGGCTTCCGATGCATTTCAGTCGAAGTCATTTGTGAGACTTTCAGACACTGAGCCAACTGATCAGATTTATTGATTATGAAATAAGGAGTCATTTTATATCTTTAAAAAGAGCTATGCCATCAGTGGTGGAAAGTAAGTAAGCAGGCTACATTTATTTGTTGTAACAATTTTGAGTTACTTGTACTTTGAGTATTTCCTTTTTCTGCAACTTTATACTTCTACAACACAACAGTTCATAGGCATATATCCTGCTTTTACTCAGCTACATTTATTTGATAACTTTAGTGACTTTGCAAATCTGGATTGTAACATCCATCCATTTTCATCCACTTATCCGGGGTCAGGTCGCAGGGGCAGCAGGCCAAGCAAAGCTCCCTGGACTTCCCTTTCCCCAGCAATGACTTCCAGTTCCTCCTGGGGGACCTTGTGGCGTTCCCAGGCCAGATGAGATATGTAGTCCCTCCAGCGTGTTCTGGCTCTTCTTCGGGGCCTAGATGGATCACTACATCGAAAGCTTTGCCTTCCGGTTCTTCACCACAACTGTCCGGTACACTGCAGAGGCCACACCAAACCGCCGATCCATCTCATGCTCCGTTCTAACCTCACTCATGAACAAAACCCCAAGATACTTGAACTCCCTCGCTTGGGGCAGTAACTCTCTCCCAACCCAGAGGGAACAATCCACTGGTTTCAAGCAGAGAAACCATGGCCTCAGATTTGGAGGTGCTGACTCTCATCCCAGAGATGCAATTCTGAGGTTCCCAAACCGGACCCCTTCCTCCCCCCACACTTCTTACAACATATTATCAACTGATAAATGATTATGTATGTTATAGATTAAGCTACCTAGTAGTATATAAAGTGATTAAAAGTACCTCCACCAGCTGCAACCTTAAAGTGACCAGCCAGTGACCATCAGTCATTGCAGACTTTCAAATCTTATATCAAAATGTAGCTGAGTCCTTTGTCTGTTAATCAGAAGTAACACTTTCTTAATATCTCTAACATAGAGCTCTTTTTTATTTTTACTTTTGACACTAAAAAACTGAAATGTTACCCTTACTTAAAAGTAGGTGA